>NW_027507903.1:132587756-132905256 GCF_037356315.1 Lithobates pipiens
GTTGTGAAAAAGGCATTTCATTTAAAATAGGAACAAAGTGGTTTGATATATAACATACAGTATATATTGTTTTAAAGGGTAAACACTTTTTAAGGTTTTTTCAATGAAAACAACTTTCCCTGATAGAAATTGCACTCCTGGAGTTATCCTGCATTGTATAAAGAATTACATAACCTTGAATGGCTGATATATAATAGAAAACAACACAGATACAAATTTAGAAATGTGAGTGGGTCTTTCTTGATATTTTGGAAATCTGCATTTTTTTAATTCGGAAAAATATAAGTTGCAAATTGGATTGTGACATGAATTTGGATATTCCATTCTCTTTGTCTTTGAATTTACTGTATTTTATATACTGCTGTTACTATGATTCAATTTTTTGTAACCATTTTAAAATTTAGTTGCACAGATAAAATGATGTATATTATAAGTTAGTTTCTCTGGGCCTTTGTATTCATTATAAAAATGTTCAGGAGTCCTAAAATTGCTAGATAAAAACTCACATTATCATTGCCAAGCCTGCAATGTCTGTATTTGCAAGTGTATTCAAAGGAAAATTTTACTCAAAATGCGTTGGTTCAGCCTAGAGATACATATAATTTCATTATAGTCCTGGATAGATCTGAAAAGAATAATATTTTTTAAGAGGATATTCAGCACAAATGAAATCCACCCAAAGGTAAAATATTGTTACAGATGGAGTCTGGTGGTTTTGTATCATCCATAGTTTCTTGTAATAATTATATATTTCAACAGGGATATATCCAGCACCTTCATCGCCAGTGGTGGGCCGACCCATTAAAGCTTAACAATCAACATAATACATGCTGTATATACTGGAGCAAAATATATATCTTCTCAACAACAAAGTAGTAACTACAGAATAAAGCAAAAACATATTCTACTGGAAACAACATAGATTCTTTGATATTAAATATCTGACAAAACTCACAAAATATTAATTTAAACTATGTTAGAAACAAAGAAATAACTACAAAGATCTTAATGTACAATAAAGGAGAAGTAAAAATATATGTTAGAATGGTCCTTTTCATACAATATTATCACTACAAGCGGAATATGTTTTAGGAAAATAGGCTATATTTAAAACATAATTCAATGCATCATTGAGGAGAAGGAAGCATGTATACTGGAAGATTCAACCCATGCATCCAGCTGAACATAATGGAATCTCCTAGAGAGTAATTCAAAGACCTGGCAGTGCATGAGTTGCTGCTACCAGTTCAACAGCCAACTGGCAGACATCAGTGTAAAAACTGTGAAAAGGCATATTAATCCTTAGGCCTATGTTCTGACTTGAGCATGATTAGAAGAGATTTGGAACTATGTTCAGAGGCGGACAAAGTCAACAAAGGGCCCCTGTGCAGAAGTGATATGTGGGCCTCAATTATTACTATCATAATGGCAAGTAATATATGCATTATAGCTTGTTTAAGTGTGAAATAAAATTATCATTTTAAGTGATAATTTTAAGTAATAATTCCACATAAAAATTATATTTATATTTGTAAATTGTAAATTTAAAATTTTTAAGAGAAAATGATCATACATTAAATAGCAAATGGAGCTTAAAACAACTCAATCATCTTAGTCACTTGACCCTAATATGTCAGTGTCATATAAGCATACCATATGGCACTGCAGCAGTACATTATACCGCATCATGTCAATACAGCAACTTATGTATAAATTACACTGTAATGGCAAATTTCATCAACCAGTATGGATGCGCTTCAGCTTTGAGTTGAACTTTCATGGCCTACCCTCCACCTTAATAAGTAGGGAATCTGTCATTTAGCCGCAGGGATCTGTCATTTAAGAGCAGAAGTGATACCAATGATAAATAAAGAATCCCCAGTTGCTGTTTGTGAAACAAGACCATTTTACAATAGTACATCCTACTTCTCTGCAACTTGTTATGAAGATTTTAAGAGATCCCCAAAACATGTTATTTACAAGATTTGTGTATTTTTAATGTTGCCCTATAAGCTCCTCTTCCTACTAATTAATTTTTAGTTTTTTTGTTTTTTTTGGATTGATACCCATGGCAGTGATCAGCTTCCCATGCCCATTTTGTTTTACAAATGTCTGAAAACTGGGCTTGAAGAAGTGCAAAAAGTTGATTCAGTTTAGTGGATTTTTTTTCTTGCCAGATGTCCTGCGAATCAAACTTTGTATAGTTGGCTCATCCCTATCAACTGCATATTATATCAACCAGCTATAGACAATAATATTGCATGATATCACTCTGCAAGAACATTTCTAGGGGATAATAATCATGATATAAAATAGCAAACAAAATGAGATAACATATTTTCTTAGCGCCAAGATGGCAGCATACTAGTGACAAAGGTTTGCACCTTTCCGCATCTATAGGACCAATTAAAAACCCCTTAGGAGTGGGGGAACGATCTTGAAGCATTCTCCTTTTTGTCCTCAAGAACTTTCACCTGCAGACCAGTGTTACATGTCCCTTACTTATTAATAAATGCTACTGATAGTAAAACTATAATAGTGTACCATCGTCCTATAAATTCCCACGCTCACCCAGGAATCTGCCTTTAGGGGCCTGTAGATGTCCTTTGTTGGTTGGTCCAGCCGTGGTAAGCCCTCCCTTTGTGTCCATTGTATATGGCAATGTAGTTATGGGATGGAATTATGTATATGACATATTTTTAGTATTGTTTATATTGTTGAACGTGTTCACCTCTATGGCAGACTTGAGTAGTGTCCATATCTGTTCCAATCTTTACAATTGTAGTGCCGGCTCCTGAAGAGCACACGCTATATGTTTTTGCAATTTAATGTTACCCTTAAAACCGCAGTTTGGTTTGGGTCTAATTGTTCTAAATTTTTTTACCTCAGCATCAGCGTCTGACTGGACTGCAGGGTGTTCTGCCTGGCCATGGGGGGCGCTGTCACTTTTGGCAGGCATTGAAACACAGTCTAGTTGGGTGCATTAAGGTTACTCTTTCTCGGGACCAGCCAAGTGGGAGTGTTGCTCTTGCTGTGCCTTCTGGGAGGGGGTACTTAAGGTGCGGATGTCACGTGTTTCGGGGTTCCGGTCGAGAAGTATGTTCTGACTGCATGGTCCTGGTCCTCCTGACCATCCCCCAGGACATCCACGGCCTGGAGTGCGGATCCACCCAACTTTACGTCTCAGGGCTGGCTAGCCCGAGGCAAGGAAACTGAAAGGAGGATTCAGAGGTGGTCTGGTGCCATCTCGATTAGTGGAGAGGCCCAGCAACTGTGAAGATATCCAGGGGAGGACTCTTCGGGAGAAGGCGACGCAAGGGTTGGCCTAAGTGAATCCAATCTCATGCGGTATCGTCAGACTGGCTGCAAGATACTGGTACCACACGAGTGTTTTACAAGCTTTCAAGTTTCCCTCACGTGTTCTATAGCAAAGTCTGTGACAGAGACTGGTTCCTGACTCAAGCACCCTGTTGGCTGCTAGGCCTGGTGAGAGAAGGACTATCTAATTAGGGTGAGGATCCAGTTGTGAATGGCTATTCTCTGGATTTATTCAAAGTGAGAGACTGTTTCATACTGAATTAAACCACTTTCCGACCGGCAGGCAAATTGGTGTACAGGTACGGCCATTTGAAATTGCCGCCGTGCCATCGCGTGCACGTCGGGATCCCCGTGAGTCCGTTCGCGGGTACTGCGGACTCGATCGCCGCGGGTATACCCGCAATCCTCTCACGGGGAGGCTGAACTGGGAGATGTGGAAGTAAACAGCAGCTCCCCGTTCTGCCTAGCAACAAGTGACACTGATCTCTGCTCCCTGTGATTGCAGCGGAGATCAGTGTTCACTAATACACAACCACGCCCCCCACAGTTAATAAAACGCCCCTAGGACACACTTAACCCCTACACTGCCACCCCCTGGTAAACCCCTTCACTGCCAGTGTCATTTACACAGGAAGCAGTGCATTTGTATAGCACTGATTGCTGTATAAATGACAATGGTCCCAAAAATTTATAAAAAATGTCCGATCTGTCCGCCATAATGTCGCAGTTACAATAAAAATCGCTGATCGCCGCCATTACTGGTAAAAATAAATGATTAATAAAAATGCATTAAAATTATCCCCTATTTTGTAAATGCTATAAATTTTGCGCTAAAACCAGTCAATAATCGCTTATTGTGATTTTTTTTACCAAAAATATGTAGAAGAATATGTATCCGGCTAAACTAAGGAAAAAAAATGTTTTTTTATATATTTTTGGGGATATTTATTATAGCAGAAAGTAAAAAATAATCAGTTTTTTTTTTTCAAAATTGTTGCTCTTTTTTTGTTTATAGCGCAAAAAATAAAAACCGCAGATGTGATTAAATACCACCAAAAGAAAGCTCTATTTGTGGGAAAAAAAAGGACGTACATTTTTTTTGGAGCCATGTCGCACGACCGCACAATTGTCAGTTAAAGCGACCCAGTGTCGAATCACAAAAAGTGGTCTGGTCTTAAGCCAGCAAAATGGTCCCGTCTGAAAGTGGTTCACCTGGACTTTTCACCTAAACCCTCTGATCCTATTCTGAGAGACTGTGTTGTTAACTACTTTTCGCAAATAAAAATCCCTTTAAGTGGATCTGTTGTCAGTCTCTGCAGTTTTTGGGCCATCTACCTCGGGAAACCCCTAGACGCATATGGGGTGAAGAAGGTAACGGAAAGCCCAATAAATCCAGCCGCTCCTTCGGGGGTCAGTGCTACACAATCAATATTGCCCATATTTTCAATTGTCTGCAAGCTTGATTATTTATTTATATATTTGTCCTTATAGAGATTATTGCATATAATGAAATATACTCCTGAAGAAGTGGTCATACCGCAAAACATGTTGAGTCTGAACTGACCTAGGACAACATTCCGATTCCTTCTTTGGATAGATATACACCCCAACCATTCAGTTCTTGTTCAGAGAATGAATGCATATGTATATTTGTATTTTCTCTCATCAGGACCTTTTTTAATCATGCTTTTATATGTAAGTCCTTACCGTTCCATGAGAGTCCATAGTTGCCTCAGACCTTCTGCCTTTAGTTTTTTCGCAATGTCCCTTACTTACTTACTAGATGCAGTCTCTCACCTTAGGTTGCCAAGTGAACGGGTAGGCAGCCATTTTTTGGGGCTGAAGAGTTTTCTAATTACAAATGTTATACCTCTTTGTGGCCGACTCTGTATGCCTTCTTTCTTCTTAGTTATGTCTTGCCTGCTTAGTTATTTTGTCTCTCACTCTCCACTTTCATTCTTGCTCACTAGAGTTCAATGTGATTGGCACTTACACATGTGGAGGTGGGCTTCAGCTCTGCCCATGCCCTGGTCAGCCTCATAGCAGTCATGCAATGCGTGTTTTCCATGGTTTGGCATGGTGGGGATCCTGCAGGATGTCTTGCTTTTGGATGTTATTTCTTAAAGGTGGCCATGGCAAGAAGGGAGTTCCTGCTGTCTTTTGGTGTACATGTGTACATTAACTGGGCTCCCCTAGTAAACCTGCCTTACTGCTTAGGAACTTCATTAGGCATTCTTCTCTATCCTCTGACCTCCCTTGGATATCTGTATCTTTGCTCATCTGTTTTCTATTATTTTTCATGTGCAGCTACCTACACGCTGCATCTACATCAGCAATTCCCCATACATACAAGACCCTCTTATTTTTAGGTAAGGGACCACCATTTGCTCTTTCTTTCATCCCTACCTGTTTTTTAGCAAATAGATCCTAGAGAACACCTGGTGCAAAAGGTTGGAAGGTGACAGTGTCTCTTATAGCCCCCATAGGTCCCATGCCAGGTATAGGAATAGCTCTTGCAAACATCTCCATGCCACCTCTCCTGAGCACCCACAGCAACCAAAGGCAAAAAGTTGGGCCTGCATTGAGGTTCCCTTACATGCAAATTGGTCTGTGCTGGTTGTGAGAGTTTGACTTTGTCCTGGTACAAACCTATATCAAGTCAGTTAAACAGACTACAGTGTAGGAAAAGGCTGAAGACCACTAAAATCCACAAAAATCCAGATAAAATAAATAAAATAAAATAAAATCCAATAAAATCCAGAGTTCTTCCCATTTCTGAAACACAGCCTTTCTCTTTTTCTGTAATAGACAAGCTAGAGAAATTAATTAATAACACGTGGCAAAAGGTCAACAAGAGGACCTCCATGAGCAATTGTTTGCATAAATTTTACACAATATTGGAGACAAATGTTTCATCTCTAGGTAATAACCATGTGGCAGATGCTGTGGTCATGTGTATTGACAGCAATGTCACCATTTCTATGGAAGATTTAACCCCATTCTGTGAAATTTTAGACCAGAGAATTTACATGGATTTACGTAAACCAGGTGGCGGGGGGATCGTGCAAGCCAGCAATTTTCCCTACTTTTGTAGCTGGCAACCTGCTTGAACAGACACAGTTAGGGCAGGGTTGGTCAGTTTTGTGCATATCTAGGTGGAAAAGTGCAAGGATCCATGGGTGGTGTCCACCGTCAAAGATGGCCACTTCTGGACTTTCAATCAATGTCCTCCTTTAAACTCCTTCATGCCCATCAGAGTGTAGCATTCTACAGAAAAGATGAGTATTCTCTTTCAGTACCTCCAATCCATATGGTTCCAATGGGCAATCATTACAGAGACCCACTATGAGAGATGTACAGGGTTTACTCCCCTTTGTTCTTAGTTTAAAGAAAAACAGGATAGTGGAGGCAAGGGATTAACTTAAAGAAGTTAAATTGCTTTAACTGTTTTTTGAACGATTCAAAATGAGGCCATTACAGATTATTATTCAATCAGTGCAACCAGGGATTTGAATGATTTGCAGGAGATGCCTGCTTGCACTTCTACATTTGCCCTTCATTCCAGTGATTCCACAGATATGCTGTGGAGCTGGAGCAATTCCAGTTCATTTGTCTACCTTTTGGACTAAACACTTCCTCAAGGACATTCAAATGTTTCTGACAATGGTGCTTGGACTGCAATGGAAGAAGCAGAACCTCAGTCAGATCATAAAAATCTCTCCAAAAATGCACACAGGCCTTTGGTGATGAGAAAACCTTCAATTTCACTCATTAGCTCCATTATGCTAGACCATTGTTAAAACTGATGCCAATGCACCAGGTTGGGGAGCCCTGTGTAACCATATAAGAATGCAAGACAGATAGAATTTTCCAATGGAAGGAATAATTTTCAATATGGTATTTTCAATATTTCAATATGGTTGAGGTCCAAGCAACATTAATGGCACTTACCACCCCAATGTTGCACAATCAGCCAATCATGCTTCAAATGGAAAACAGGGACTCCGTCTCTTTCATACAGAGACATGGAGGGATCCATAACGAAATTTTCCTAGGATAGGTGGAACTCATTATGTCATTAGCAGAAGGAAATCTCCAGGAGCTCTGGGCACCGTACCTCCTGGGCTTATTCAGTGACATCAGCATCAGGGGCTTGATAGCTGCTGCTAATCCAGGACTAATTCACTTTCACAAATGTCAGCTGGTCAACAGAGTCTGTGAACAGGTGCTCTTTTATCTGTCACAAAACTGGCAGCACTGAATGCCCATTTAGAAAGCATGCTGGATGCAGGGCAGCCCCATAGTTCAATTGCATACTGGGCAAGTTCTGACCAGTGGTCTATTCTCACGACCCAGAAACCCAGTGGATCATCTACTGGAAAGCTCTTCATGTATATTTTCACCCCTAGATAATCTTCCACCATTTTATGAAGACACTGCCTGTGGGATGTTAAAGATGACAGCTGTGGGCACTGAGGACTAAAAAGATTTTGAAATGCATCACTGAGGTGGCTCCCTTCTCCACCACTCCTCCTTTGACCAACATAAGCCTCAAACTTAGATTTTCCAAAAGACTGTGACCTACCAGAGTCTGGAAGTGCATTACATAAACTCCTCTTTAGGGTGTCCTCAAGATATTTCATCCTGTGCTCCCTCTGCAAGGACAGGATGGGTGCCAAGACTTTCCCCTTGTAATGGTGGTCAAGGGGGGTTGCCAATAATGATCCTTCCGCTTTTCCACCAAGTAAAAGCAAGTTGATTTTTGGTAAAGAAAGCAAGTGTACAGTAGTGTGGATAGATCATTCATGAAAAGGAGATGGGACATAGTAAGTTACTGAAATTCTTGTCATTTTTCCATTTGGCTATGTAAACCAAGGACTTAAAGTGGTGTAAAGGCCTTTTTTTTATTTATACCTACAGGTAAGCATATAATAAGGCTCACCCATAGGTACAATAAATATCTCCTAAATGTGCACCATTTAGGAGATATTTACTTTAGCAGGCCCGGTGATGTGACCGATGCATGCACACTGCACTCTCAATGGATGGCATGCTGTCCACAGAGAGAGCCATTATTATTATTATATTATTATTATACATGATTTATATAGCGCCAACAGTTTACGCAGTGCTTTACAATGTATAGGGGGGGACAACACAATTACTGTATGGTACAGTACATGCCGTGGCCATGACTCATGTGACTCAAAAAGTTCAAAAATGAACACTTTTTCATAATGTTCCACACACTTTGGAACAAATATATATATTATACATGTCTGTTTCTCTCTGATGTAAGTTTCCTACTTTCAAGTGTACAAATATAATAATAGTTACTTGGATAGCATGTTCCCATGACAAGAATTTAGTGAAGGCATAAGAAAGGTATTTATATAGTAAGCGTAATAAACAAAATTAGTAAAAATGAAGGAATAACTAAGTTGTTTTTAACTGTTAATGCAAAATTAGGAGCACAAGACTTTAAGAATATTTAAAGTTTATTTTATTTCAAAATTCTTATTCATTCTGCAGAAAAGGTTGTGAACAGCCTTAACCTAAGGACAGCTCAAATGTATCAAATTGATGAGTCAGTGCAGTGCAGAGCTTGTCAAGGAGTGTAGCAAACCACCCACATGTCTGTTTCACTGAATGATGACTCTGCTTGGCACAGACAAAATTAAAATATGTCTCTATTTACAGTATATTAGCTCAAATCAGCTCAGAAATCATCCATCCAAGCAAAAAAATTATTCAGTGATTCAGCATATTTAAATCAACTACTTACTGTAGATCATGTATGACCATTTTTACAGTATGTGTCACTTTTAAGGAAATAATTTCCACAATTAGTTCCGTGTATGTCAGTTTATGATTTAGGTAGGCAGAGTGTAAACTTGCAGACTGTAGTTCCAAAGCAGGTGTGTACAACCACAACAGTATTAATACATAGTGACTAACATTGTCACACTATCAGAAAAAATGCACAGGGTCAACAGAAAGTAGCAGGACCAACGGGCTGTTTCTAAAGCTTTACTAACATACCAATATTTATAAACTATGTAGAATAGTCACAAATGTACACAGACACAGACGCTATGTATAAAAGGAACATGCGTTTACATGTACTTTAGTAAATTTGGCAAAGTCCTAAATCATTTATAGATGGCTCAAATCTTGGCTGGTGCAGCAGGAACTAGTCATGATTCCATCGATATATGGTCAGGCTGACCAAGATTTTCTCATGGACCATCAGTTGATGATGCTGATCTATAGCCTGCATTGATCAGGGGCCCACCATAAAATATATTAAACTTCTAGTTTATGACCATATTGCATGTTTGATCTTTTTTAGATTGGCACCCCTGTTATACTTACTCTGAGGCTTATTTTTTTACACAAATGATCCGTTTGTATGGTAAATTATGAACTGTCTCATATCTAGTGGCTGCAGTTGACTGTTCTACAATCTGATATCTGTTATACTGTGATATATAGATCCTGATTTCCAGCCATTTTTCATTGCTCTAATACATTGTGTGTCATTTGAGATATAATTTACTTCACCTGCTCTATGTCCATATTCAGCAATTCATAATACAAAGGCATTTGCATGTTCACTTATTTGATTTTCAGTAGACTTATATATCCAATGTTGTTTTTTTATGCTTTTAGAGGGTTTATTCTTTGGGGGTGTGTGGTGTTAAAATAATTATCAAGAGGCTAATTGGTTATTAAAATTTTGTTTTTTTTTGTGCTTTCTGTTTTTTGTCTATTTTTATTTTTTTTTGTGAGTATTTGATTGAAATGTGAGAGTAATACCTGAAACTCCCTTTTCCTTGTTTTTGTAATTTTTTTATTTTCAGTCAGGGCCTGATTCTCAATTGTGCTGTGATTTTTTTTTGTGCTAAAGGGGTCCTCTTTAGAGCTCGTAAAAAGGGAGGTTTTGGATTACCTAACCTCCTTTGGTACTATCAGGCAGCCCAGTTAGCCCAGATTTCTATAATTTACACATGAGCAGCCAAACCAGACAGAATTTCACTAATATCCTCAGGGCCCTCTACTCGTCCCCCGAAGCCAGGGTGCGATTACAAGGCCTCTATTCAGAACCCTTTCTAATTTCAAAAAGCACAAGACAAGGATGCCCCCATCCCAAAATCCTTACTCTCTCAACTAAAAGACCACTTTGATTTTACTTGGAGCATCTCTATAATACCCTACTTGGAAATCACCCTCACTAAAAAAGTGAACCAATTATATTCAACTAATTACCCCCACTAATCAAAAAATTGGACTCTGACCTTAGTTGAAGGTCTATGCTCAATCTTTCATGGCTAGGATGAATCCAGTCCATCAAAATGACTCTACTCCCACGTATCCTATATCTTTTTCCATCACTCCCGATACCTATTAACAGGGACCACCTAAGGTGATTCCAAGCAAAAATTATCTCCTTTGTCTGGGGATAAAAGAGTCATTATTGTGCTAAAGGGGTCCTCTTTAGAGCTTGCAAAAAGGGAGGTTTTGGATTACCCAATGTCTATTGGTACTATCAGGCAGCCTAGTTAGCCCAGATTTCTATCCTTTACTCACGAGTAGGGATGAGCCGAACACCCCCCGGTTCGTTTCGCACCAGAACCTGCAAACGGACCAAAAATTTGAACGAACTTTGGAACCCCATTAAAGTCTATGGGACTCGAACGTTCAAAATCAAAAGTGCTAATTTTAAAGGCTAATATGCAAGTTATAGTCCTAAAAAGGGTTTTGGGACCCGGCTCTTGCCCCAGAGGATCAATGTATCAATGCAAAAAAAACTTTTAAAAACTGCAGTTATTTTCGGGAGCACTGATTTAAATGAAGCTTAAAGTAAAAAAAAAGTGAAATATTCCTTTAAATATCATGCCTGTGGGGTGTCTATAGTATGCCTGTGAAGTGGCACATATTTCCCGTGTTTAGAACAGTCCCTGTACAAAATTAAATTTCTAACGGAAAAAAAGGCATTTAAAACTGCTTGCGGTTTTAATTTAATGTCTGGTTCCGGCAATACGGATGAAAATCATTGATAAAAATGGCATGGGTAGCCCCCCCCAACCATTACCAGCTCCTTTGGGTCTTGCACAGATATTAAGGGGAACCCTGTATCCAAATTAAAAAAGGAAAGGCCTGGGGCCCCCAGACCATATATACTCAGTAAAAAGCCGGTGCAAACAAGACAGGGACTGTGTAGGTTTGTTGTGTTAAGTAGAATCTGTTTGTAATTTTGAACTGGTACATTTTTAAAGTGTAGCCCCAGTCAAAAAATCTATTTTTAAACTTTTTGGAAAACATAGGGAAGGGTTATCACCCCTGTATAATTTTTTTTGACATCCATCTTTTTTCATCTCACTTCCTGTTGTCTCCTTCAGTCTGCAAGTAGGAGACGTTTGTAAGTTGGATGTTTGAAAGTAGGGGCCTGCCCTATATGCTCTGCAGAAATTTGGGCCTAAGGTGTTGGTGTTAAGACAACACTGTAAGCCCTCAAAGTGACTTTTGGTGGGAATGCCGTGCTGTGAACTATTATATAAAAAATTGTAATTACATGCCATTGTTGAACAGTGGTAGAAAATTGGGCCTTTGGTGGGCCTTTGGTGGTTGTGGTGGTGCTGGTGCCACAACACTGTATGTCCTCACAGTTACTCTCGGTGGGTGCTGGAACGGGTCCTGCTGTGAAAAATTATATCAAGAATTGTAATTACATGCTCCTGTTAAACAGGGGCTGAAAAATTGGGCCTTAGGCACTGGTGCCACAACACTGCAACACCTCACAGAAACTCTAGTTGGAGAGCAGGAATGAGCCCTGCTGCAAAGTATTACATCAAAAATTGTAAATACACGCCCCTATTAAATAGGGGCTGAAAAATTGGGCCTTAGGCACTGGTGCTGGTGCCACGACCCTGCAACCCCTCACAGATACTCTAGTTGGAGTGCAGGAATGAGCCCTGCTGCAAAGTATTGCATCAAAAATTGCAATTACACGGCCCTGTTAAACAGAAGCTGAAAAATTGGGCCTTAGCCACTGGTGGTGGCGCCCAGAACCAAAAATTTTCTTCCAAGCTATCAGCAGGATCATTGAGGAGGAAGAGGATAGTCGGTCAGCATAACAGGATAGTCACTCAGCATCAGCATAGGCAGTCTTGAAGGGATGTGACATTTAAAAAAAATTATTCGGTTACATCAGCTTCAGGTGCTTGGTAGCTGGTGGTGATCCAAGACTGATTTATCTTTATGAAGGTCAATCGATCATCCGAGTTGGTGGACAGGCACACCCTATGATTGGTTACAAAGCCTCCAGCAGCACTGAATGTGCGTTCCAAAAGAACGCTGGATGCAGGACAGGCCAGTAGCTCAATTGCATACTGTGTAAGCTCTGGCCAGTGGTCCATCCTCAAGACCCAGTAACCCAAAGGATTTTCGGTGGCAAAGGTGTCCAAGTCTGACCTTGCCCCTAGGTATTCCTGCACCATGTAAATCAGACGCTGGTGATGGTTGCTGGAGCCGATCATACCTTGGGGCTGCGGACTAAAAAATTGTCTGAACGCATCAGTCAGATGGCCACCTTCTCCACCGCTCCTTCTGTGACTGACCGAAACCTCAGCAACACATTGTCCAGGACCAGGAATTTGTAACCTCCCAGTTTCTGGGAACGCGTTGCACAGACCTTTCTGCAAGGCCTCCCGGACATGTCTCCTCCTCTGCTCCCTCTGTGATGGCAAAATAAGGTCCGCAACCTTACCCCTATACCGTGGATCAAGGAGAGTTGCCAGCCAGTAATGATCCCTCTCCTTGATCCGAAGAATACAAGGATCCTTCTGCAGGCTTTGCAGGATCAGGGAGGCCATGCAGCATAGGTTAGCTGAGGCATTCGGTCCGGAGTCCTCTGGGTCACTAAGGATGACATGATCCGCAGCCACCTCCTCCCAGCCAAATACAAGTCCATGGATTTATTGTGATTGTAAATCATCCTTAAAAGACTGCTGCTGATGCTGAGTGCCAGGCTCCACCTCCAAGTTGACACAATCCTCCTCCTCCTCTTCCTCCTCCTCCTCCTCCTACTCCTCTTCCTGTGTGATCGACGGGACAGCGGGAACACTGTTTGGATAAAAGGGGCCTTGAGAGGCAAGGAAGTCCTCCTCTTCCTGCCTCTGTTCTGCCTCAAGTGCCCTGTCCATTATTCCATGCAGCATGTGCTCCAACAGTTGGACAAGAGGTACAGTGTCACTGATGTATGCACTGTCACTGCTCACCATCCTCGTGACATCCTCAAATGGTGATAGGACAGTGCATGCATCCCTGATCATGGCCCACTTGTGTTGGAAAAAACCCAGCTCCCCTGACCCTGTCCTGGTGCCGTAGTCACACAGGTACTCATTGATGGCCCTCTGTTGCGTGTGCAGCTGCTGCAGCATGGCCAGCGTTGAGTTCTACCTGGTGGGCATGTCACAGATTAGGCACTTCTTGGGAAGGTTCAATTCCTTTTGGAGCTCAGCCAGTCGAGCACTGGCATTATATGACTGACTGAAATGCACACAGACTTTCCTGGCCTGCCTCAGGACATCTTGTAAGCCTGGGTACCTGCCCAAGAACCGCTGCACCACCAAGTTAAGCATGTGAGCCACACAGGGCACATGGGACAGTTGTCCCTGTCGGAGGGTGGAGAGGAGGTTGGTGCCATTGTCGCAAACCACCATTCCTGTCCCCCAAGCACACCAGCTCAAGCATGGTATGGCATCTTTTTGCCTGAGTAATTGCGTAAACCCCTTGAACGCCTATGGAGCACCGCTGGTTCAGAGGACAAAGCACAGGAAGAGGCCATGGAGGAAGAAGAAGAGGAGGGGCGGAGGAGAGAGGTGTGTCACAACCAATAGTAGCATTTTGGAGGCGTGGTGGCGGAACAACCTCCAACACTACTGCACCTTGTCCTGCATCCTTCCCAGCTGCCAGAAGAGTGACCTAATGCACCATGAAAGATAGGTAACATCCCTGTCTCATGAGTCAGCGGTAATATGCTTCTTACCACTGACCGCCCTGTCCAGCGAGGCATGGACAGTGCCTTCCATATGCCGGTAGAGAGCTGAAATCGTAAAGTATGTTACAGTTATGTTACACATTGGATTATACTTCTCAACTATCATTTTTAAACATTGCTGACCAGAAATGCTCTACGGAGTGGTGGTCGACCCTATGACCCATGACACAGTTTGATCCCAATAGGGGCATTGGGGCGTGTGGGCTAACGCTGCTCTTTCACTTCAACATGGTAATCAGTGTCTGCTGATGTATATAATCCAAACCTAGCCAGTACAATAACGTAAGTAACTCTATGTCTTAAACGCCTGTACCACAAAATGAGCTAATGCTTATGAATTACTCTTGGAAAACGTAATAAAAAAACTATTGAAAGTAAAAAAGTGTGGATCATTTTGGAAGACACCTCATGTTATATGTGTCTGTTTCTCTCTACTATATGTCACTTATTTTTAAAATGTGCAAATATAATAATAGTTACTTGGATAAAATGTTGCCATGACAAGAAATCCGCAAAATCATGAGAAAGATATAGAAAGTACAATAAACAAAAATTAAAGTTAACTACTAATGCATAATTAGATTGCAAGTTGCAACTATATAATTATTACATCTACAAATATACAAAGCTTTGTTAGGATGACAGATTTTAGCAGATTTTGCCTATACACTGACACAGTGTAGCCAGAAAAAAAGCTTGGTGTCTGAAAAAAGAAGAACTTAAATTAACCAATGTAAACATTTATTATAAGGAAAGGCAGAGAATAAAGAGAATAATAAATATTAGAGAAACAGCGAAATGGCCAAATAAAACTCTGTCCTACATTTTGAAAGCTAAATTACAAAGTGCAAACAAATATGTCTGTATAGGCGTAGCATCTATTTTACAGTTGTTAAAAAATAATACTAAAAACTAAAATCCAGGCACACAGACCAGAGGCCAAGTGAAAAGCCAAAAAGAAAAATGAAATGTTGCTGTGACCACTGCTGTTCAAAACTCATAGACTAATGAGGACAGAAGATATAATCAAAGGGGTGAACAGTGCTGATCATCAGACATAAATAGGACCCTCAGAGGCAAAGTAAAAACTTTTTATTATTGTTAAAAAAAAATAATAGAATGTTCACCAAGGCATACAGCAGTCAATTGATGGTCATGCAGAGACTTGGATAAAAAAACTGACAGTACCTGGAGGCTGGAGCCGTAGGATGACACAGGGGCTTAGGGAAACCCAGCACAAAGCCATTGGACAAAGCACACGCAGGAGCACCGCTGGTGGGGGGCCCGCCCAGGACCG
This sequence comes from Lithobates pipiens, assembly GCF_037356315.1. NCBI lineage: Eukaryota > Metazoa > Chordata > Amphibia > Anura > Ranidae > Lithobates > Lithobates pipiens. The sequence continues at coordinate 132,603,434 of NW_027507903.1, forward strand.
TAAGGCCAGGGGTCCAATGAAGGGGGAACCACACTGCAGGCACAGGAACTGTTGGGGCCAGTATACTGTATACGAAGCCCGGAAGTAATGTCACACCCTGACAGAAGTCAGCCAAGGGAATCCGAAGAGTATGGGCAAACCCTGCTGCTAGAGCCAATTAGGAACTGCCGATGAAGATCTTCACACTCAGCCGACTAATCCACATAACCTGAAGAAAGGGGCATGTCCCCGAAACATGTAGTGTCTCGATGTGTGACTTTCTTTGCTCCCTTGGCATCGGCAGTTCCTAATTGGACCCAACAGCAGGATTTGCCCATACTCTTAGGATTCCCTTGGCTGACTTCTGCCAGGCTGTGACATCACTTCTGGGCTTCGAACACAGTGCAAGAGTCCGCTGTTTACTGGCCCCAACAGTTCCGTGCCTGCAGTTTGGTTTCCCCTTCATTGGACCCCTGGCCTTAGAGTCCTGGATGGACCCCCCACCAGCGGTGCTCCTTTGTTCTTTGTCCAATTACTTTGTACTGGGTTTCCCTAAGCCCCTGTGTCATCCATGTGGCTCCAGCCTCCAGGTACTGTCAGTTTTTTAATCCAAGTCTCTGCATGACCATTAATTGACTGCTGTATGCCTTGGTGAACATTTTATTATTATTTTTTAAACAATAATAAAAAGTATTTACTTTGCCTCTAAAGGTCCTATTTATATCTGCTGATCAGCGCTGTTCACCCCTTTGGTTAAAAAATATTAACTCGCTGAACAATGAAAACATTTTAAAACACAAATGTTCCATTGTTCCACAACTGTGTTTAAAATAATATCCCTCAAATCAACTACATATACTTGAAAGCCTTTATGATTATTTAAAGATTACTTTTATTTCAAAATTATGATTCGTTCTGGAGAAAAAGTTACAAACAACCTTAAGTAAGGATGGCTCAAATTTCTCAAAATCATGAGTCAGTGCAGAGCTTGTCAATGAGTGTATGACTCATCTGCTGAGCACAGTCAAAGTTAGAACATGTCTCTATTTTTATTAGCAAACATCAGCTCAGGTAACCTCTGATCCAAGCCAAAATGTATTCCGTGATCCACGTAGATAGAAAAAATGGCTCAGAACCACTTGGATCATTTATAAGCAGTAAGTTTTATGTGTCACTTTTTGTCACACTATCAAGAAATAGTTTCTAAAACCTCTTCTGTGTATGTCAGTTGGTGATTTGGGTAAGCAGAGTGGAAGGAATAAGGGCACTAGTATAAGACATACAGAATATAATGAGCTTTTGTCATGCAAAATTGTCTGAAAATGAATTGTTAGGCGATGCAAAGAGAATCACAATCTTTTGCCATATTCATGAAATGTTATCTATAGAAAAAAGATGGCTGCAATAAGCAATCCATTGTCATGCACTTTCTGCCTCAATTAATATGTTCTCATATCATCAAAAACGATTTAATAGAGAGGAAGCTGGACAAGTGATACTAGTGAGAGAAATGGAAGGAAAAGGAATGGGAAAAGGCAAAAGAAAATTGGTGCTGTGTACTAAGGGAATGGCAGGGACAATTTAGAAAGACAATTACACAGCAAATGGGAAGATAGCTGTACTATAAGTCAGAAATCATTTCTCGTCTTAATTTTTTTAAAAATTATTTTGTTTCCTTTTTTCCTATTCTTTTTCTTTTTCCTTTTCTTTGTCTTTTTCTTTTTCTTTTCCATTTCCTTTTCTTTTTATTTTGCTTTTGCTTTTCATTCCCTGTGGTTTTCTTTCCCTTCTATCTTCATTTTCTCTTCTTTCTTTCCTTTTCTTTTATTTCGCTCACTTTCTTTTTTGCTCAACCTCTCAAGGTTAAAAAAAGGTTTTGGGTGAGCCCTAACATTCTCCCTTGATCATGTGACTATTTCCAAGTGTGAAATCAAGGAAGTAAAAATAAAAATTATGGAAAACTTTATGCATACAGTATAAATGAATAACAGCAGTGCGCATGTGCGAGGCTTCCAAGATGGCCGCGATCATCTAAAGCTCCGCTGCCTCGCGGAACGACGGAACCCCTACCGCACGACACGGCTACTCTCCCGCTTCCCGAGCTATAGGGACGGACTCCCGAAGAGTTGGGGCACATTACCGAATGACCGGTGGACTGGCTAAACGCAATCTGGGCCCGCTGTTCGCTTCATTGGACGTGTGGGAGAAATCCAAGATGGCCACCGCAGCACAGCTCCTATCTCAGGATCACAGATCCGCAGGCACAGTGGATTTCAGGTCAGATACAGACTTTCCTCCTCTCCACGCCACCCCAGGCAACCTCAGGGGTCCTCCCAAGGAAGCCACACCGCCCCGGCCTCCACGGTCTCTCTGCTGGAACGCACCCTCCAGGAGTTCTCCCCCTCCCCAGCGGGGACATACAGGGCTACCCAGGCCGCCATGGCCTCCCATGAGGCTGCTCATGCAGACCCAGTCTCCCACATGGATGCCCTGTTTGGCAAATTCTCTGAACTATTAGAAAGGGGCCTCTCCCAAACTGCCTTGCAAATCACGGGGGAATTGAAAGCTGACTTTATTAACCTAGGCTCCCGGATCGAAACGATCGAACATAAAATGGAGGATACCATTGCCAGATCCATCCAAAACTCCAGGCACATTTATTCAGTACAGGAGCAATTAGACCTAGCCATGGCCCGTATCGATGACCTCGAAAATAGGTCACGCAGATATAACATCAGAATTCGCGGGCTTCCAGAATCAATAACTGATGTGTCCAGGGCGGTGCAAGACCTCATTACACAGCTAATCCCTGACATCCCAGCTCCTAAGCTTGAACTTGACTGGGTCCATAGAACCCTCGGCCCCCCTAGGAAGGATGGCACTCCGCGTGATGTTCTGGCCAAGCCACATCACTTTTTGGTGAAAGAAGAAGTTATGAAGAGAGCCAGATCCCTGCAACATGTCACATACCAGGGTCACCAGGTTCAGATCTTTGCGGACCTCTCCCCCTCCACCATACAGAGACGGAGAGCTCTGAAACCCCTCTTGCTTGCAATGTCGCAAAAAGACATAAAATACAAATGGGCATTCCCATTTGCGGTCAGGTTCACGGATAAAGGGAAGTCTTTTGCTTTCTCCACTTTCCCCGAGGGGGAAAAGCTCCTCACCAGGCTGAAAATCATTTCTCAAGAAGCTGACATGGACACTTCTAACCCTAGCCAGAGCTCCAACAAACGGCCCACTCCTAACAGCCCACAATCCCCGTTGTGGACCTCCGGAAGAGCCAAGAAGGTCAAGGATAATGCACCCACCTGAGCAACATTCAGACCCCTTTTCAGACTCTCCATTCTGTGCCTGACCGTCCGAGGTCCTGGAGAGGGCCGGAGGACTTCTCCCCAAACATTGAAAGTTTGGCCCTCCACCCTTTTTTTGCCCTCCCCTTGCCTAGGACTTGTGCTACCCTCTTCCCCATTGCCTTCAATATCCCGGGACGCTATGCAGTACTTCGTCCATCTACTGGACTGCCCGTAACCCCTCATATTATTTGCGCCCCCTCGAAATGGGCCCTAAGGGCTGCTTTGAGGACTCTTCAGGGGGCTGCAGTCCCCAGCACCCTCCCTGGATATACCATCTTACCTTTTGCCTAATGACCAGCATTCATTGTTTAGCCCCAGTGTCTTCTAATCATTATGTTTAGCCGTGCCTTAAAGTTTTTTTTTTTATTGCTGCTTATCTTCTATTGTTATTAAATGTTGATTCAACAGATCGGGTAGTTACCCGACTAGGGGTCCCCAGTTCCGCGAGGGACCACATGTGTAACTCCCCCTCCCTCGGCCTTTCCCGGGCGCCTGAGGGTCGGGACTTCTGACCTTATGGGTCGGTTGTCTACATTGTTCTTTCTTGGGATTTCGGGGGGTGTCTCCTGCCCTGATCTCCTCTTTCTCTTCTCAGGAACGCTTTCTTTCCTTGCCCTTTCTCCTTCTCTCTCCCCCCTTGATGGTAAGCTACCCCTGTTGAATGTTTACATGACACTATTTTTTTTCTCCCCAGGTCTGGCTGAGCTAACCCAGGCGGCATTGTATTCTGGGAGAAAACCACGGGCCACCGATCCCAATGCTCTTGCCGAGAACCCCGCTATGTATTGGGTAAGTGAGGTCGCTTTCAGAAGCTGGGCTCCCCCTCTGCTCCATGGCTGATCCACAGGCTGCTAGGCTTAAGATAGCCACCCATAACATTCAGGGTCTTAATTCCCCCATCAAACGGAGAAAAGCCCTTGATTACTACAAATCTCTGAAACTAGATATAATTCTACTTCAGGAAACGCACCTTCCTATCCGGTATAGTCCCAAGTTCCTACATGCCCACTTCCCTCAGTTCTACTTAGCCAACGCGGAATCCAAGACCAAGGGGGTGGCCATTTTGATTGCCAAAACATGCAAATTCAATAAAAGTTTTGAAAAAGCGGACCCGGAGGGCAGGTTTTTACTTGTAAAGGGCACTGTGGGGGACCAACTTTACTCCTTGGTCTCCTACTACGCCCCGAACACGGGTCAGGCCAAATTCTTCGAATCCCTGCTGCGCACCTTAGCGCCTCTTTTGGAGGGAACGGTTATTGTCGGAGGGGACTCTAACGTCGCCTTTGATCAAGGCCTTGATAAATCCTCCCCCTCACATTCCCGGTTAACCAGGCCCACGAAGGCAAGCCTACGGATCGCCAAATTGCTTCACGCTCATGGGTTATCCGATGTCTGGCGGGAATTAAACCCCACAAAGAGAGACTACACTCACTACTCAGCGCCACACCAATCATATGCACGGATAGACCACATACTTGTCCCCTCCTCGCTCCTTCCCAGGGTGCTCAAAGCCTCCATCACTGACACAGTGATCTCGGATCACTCGCTGGTAATTGTGACGGCCCTCGGGGGTTCGAGTGGGAGACACCCCAGGCATTGGAGGTTAAATGAATCTCTCCTATCAGAGCCATCACGAGTTATGGATCTCGACAAAGCACTGCAGGAATATTTCTCTATTAATACGACTCCTGATGTCTCCCCCGAAACCCTGTGGGCGGCGCACAAAGCGTTCATTAGGGGAAAACTCATTCAATTAGGTACTCAAATAAAACGGGAAAGGCAATCAACCATCCTGAAGCTAGAAGAGGAATACTCTAAACTCAGAGCTCTTCACAAAAAGGACCCCCTCCGCACCCCCACCTCCCTACTAGACAAGATTCGCTTAGAACTTAATCTCGCCCTCACCACGAAAGCAGAAAAATCGGTTAGGTGGTCTGGCCACAAGTTTTACTCACAGGCGGACAAAATAGGCACACTCCTGGCTAATAGACTCTCCCCTAGAACCAAGCTAAGCACCCTCCCTCGGATCAGAAGTGCAGGACACCCGCCCACGTCTAATCCGGTCACAGTTCTGAATGCCTTTCAGAACTTTTACACCTCTCTCTACAGTAGCCCCCCATCTCCCAAAGCTAACCTCCTTCCAAAGTTTTTGGAGGGACTCCCCATCCCTGCCTTATCGGACGTTCACAAACAAGTCATGGAAGGCCCCTTCCAGGTAGAGGAGATTTTGGGAGTCATAAAGGATCTTAAAAAAAGCTCCGCCCCTGGTCCCGATGGTCTTTCGATCCCTTACTATAAAGCCTTTGCCAACACGCTTGCCCCCCACCTGGCCAATCTCGGTAATCATAAAGCTAATGGAAGCCCCCTGGATCCCCACCTTAACACGGCGTATATCACGGTCATCCCCAAACCTGGCAAGAACTTGGAGGATGTCAGCAACTACAGACCGATTTCCCTCATTAATAATGATCTCAAAATTCTCACGAAAGTTATGGCCAATAGGCTAGCCTCCTTCATCGGACGCTACGTCCACAAGGACCAAGTTGGTTTTATCCCTGGCAGACAGGGACCTGATCAAATTCGGAGGGCGATCGATATTATCTCCATTCTGCAGTCTAATTGGGAAGGGGGACCCAAACAATCTGGCTTCCTCCTTTCCTTAGATATTCAGAAGGCCTTCGACTCGGTCTCATGGCAGTACATCTTCCAGCTCTTTGACAGGTGGGGATTTGGGGCTCGTTTCCTGGGCTTATTACGGGCCTTATACTCCCAGCCGAGGGCCCAAATTCGAATGCAGGGATACCTTTCCACTCCAATTCCCATCACCAGGGGGACCAGACAAGGGTGCCCCCTATCTCCCCTCATATTTGCAATAGCCATTGAAACACTGGCGATCGCAGTCCGCCACAACATAGACATTGGAGGTGTCCAGTGCGGTAGTCAAACGCACAAATGCGGACTCTTCGCAGACGACATACTGTTATTCCTTACTTCCCCCCTCACAACCCTGCCCAACTTAGCCCGGGTACTAGACGACTTTGCCAAGGTCTCAGGCTTGCGGGTTAATTACTCCAAGTCTGTGGCTTTGAATATTTCTCTCCCCACCCACCAAGTCCTCTCACTCAAACAATCCTTTCCGTTCCAATGGAGTGACACTGCCATCCAATACTTGGGTATCTCCCTTACACCTAAAATAGAGATGTTGTATGCCCACAATTACCCCAAATTATACAGACAGCTGGAAACTGATCTCTCCTCATGGTCTAAACACGAACTCTCCTGGCTTGGCCGGATTAACTCCATAAAAATGACCCTTCTTCCCAAAATCCTCTACTATTTCCGAGCCCTTCCAATACCAGTCCGGAAGGACCACCTCTGCTCTCTGCAAAGCAAAATACTGAAATATATTTGGGGTAACAAGGGGTACCGTCTATCGCAAAACACGCTCTTCCTGCACAGACGCAGGGGGGGCTGGGCTTACCTAACCTTCACAAATACTACCTTGCAGCTCGCCTAGCCCAACTCTCCTCGATCTACTCCAAATACGAGAAACCGGATTGGCAGTCCATAGAACGCTGTTCCGTACCCTCCTTTACACTAGATTTTCTATTGTGGTGCCCGCCCAAAGCCAGGCCGCCCATCATGTCCCCATCCCTATCTCACTCCTGCGCCCTATGGGACGGTCTTCGCAAAGAGCCTTCCCTAGTCTCCACTTTAAGACCCCTTGCTCACATGTTCCGTAATCATGACTTCCCCCCTGGTCTGGACATTGAGGCCTTCAGATGGTGGTTGGACAAGGGACTATACCGGATAGGTCACTTTTTCAATTCAAGGGGTCCGATTTCCCTGGCTTATTGTATTGAACACTTAAGCCCCGTACACACGAGAGGACTTATGTCCGACAGACTTCCAAAGGAGTTCCGCCGGAGTTCCGCCGGAGTTCTGACAGACTTTTTGGCCGAACGGACTTGGCCACACACGATCACACTTAACTCCGACGGATTCGAACGTGATGACGTACGACCCGACTCGAATAAGGAAGTTCATAGCCAGTAGCCAATAGCTGCCCTAGTGTCGGTTTTAGTCCGTCGGAGTAGCATACACACGAGCGGATTTTTCGAAGGGGACCGGGTCCGGCGGAGTTCCGTCGGGAAAATTTGAAGCATGCTTCATTTCTAAAGTCCGTCAGACTTTTGCGAAGCTAAAGTCCGTTGCAGCCCACACACGATCGGATAGTCTGACGGACTCGGTCTGACGGACTTTGGATGTTGAAAAGTCCGCTCGTGTGTACGGGGCTTTAGAGCTACCAGACTCAGAGAGGTTCCGCTTCCAACAAATATCTCACTTCTTGAACTCGCTTTGGAAAAACCAACCCCTTCCTCCTCCCTTTACTGAATATGAAGCCTGGTGTGGTAGGATCGGGGAGCAGAGGGGTGGTATTTCAGTGATCTATGCGGCTCTCACTTCCCCAACGGGCAAATCCCCCTATATGACGGCATGGGAATCTGATCTCCAGACCTCTGGCAGTCTTGAAACCTGGCAGCTGGCCCTAGCCAGATCCTTCCGTGGGATCCAAAACACCTCACTAATGGAGGCTAGCATCAAATTGATAACCAGGTGGTACCTCACTCCAGCCAGGCTAGCCAAAATATACCCCACGGCTAACCCCTTATGTTTTAGGGGGTGCCAACTTCGTGGCTCCATGATCCACATCTGGTGGGAATGCCCTAGGCTTCGATCGTTCTGGACTAAAATCTTTAATTTGATTTACATAGTCACAGGCTGCCGGGTTCCAAGAACTCCAGAGGTTGCGTTACTCAACGCCCCTGTTCCTTTGCTGTCTGGTAACACTCAGAAACTAACTTATTTTATCCTATTAGGAGCCAAAATTGCGATTGCCTCCGCATGGAAGCAACCCAGACCCTCCTTCCTCGCAGTTAAGAGGAAGATATCGTGGATAATGTCCCAAGAAAAACTGTCAGGTATTCTGTCAGATACCACACCTAAATTCCGAAAGGTGTGGGACCCTTGGGCCCGTTACATGGGAATTTCTCTGCTGCCTGGGGTACCCCCAGGCTCTCCTCTAGTGACCAGACCTCACCCCTAAAGCGCCCCCTCTTGCACTGAATGCTAAACATTCTCCCACTATACCCTTCCACCCTTTTAGGACATAGCTTACATCCCCTTACCCCTCTGTCCTCCTCTTCTCCTCCTCTCTTCTTTCCTCTGTCCTTCTAGACGTTCTAAGTTTTTGGTTTGCTCAACAGAGCTGTAATTGACAGGTTCACCGTACAGTCCAATTTAATGTTGCGGTGCCCACTGTGGACGGCCCATCAACCTCGTTACCCCTCTGAGAGGGGGGGCCCGGGAGGATACTCCCCCATCCTGGCACAGCAAGTTCCCTATTAGGGGTGTCGGGGTGGGGGCTCCTGGGTGCTACCCCTTACGGTTCTATTGGGTGGGCTCTCCCTGGGGGGTCACCCTTTGTTTATCTCTTTTTTGTTTAGCCCCTCGCTGAGGAGGGGCATACTGACTGTACCCTTTTGATATTGTCTGTCTTTCACTAATGTCTCCTGTTTTCATTACTTACATTGTGTCAGCGGGCCCTCCCTGCTGCAGATTGTTTATATTCTGGTGTATGTTTGTAAGTGCCTTTATCGTAAAATAAAATCTTTTGAAAGTAAATGAATAACAGCAGGTGTCAACTGCTGTCAGCTGATCATCTGATTACCTACATGCAAGTAGAGTCTCTGACAGACCATGGGTGCAGGCAGTGTTAATCCAGAGATGGCAGTTGGCATTTCTGTAAAGTTTCTGGCCATACATTTCTTGGGCACAGCTAATCAGCCAGTTTGTAAGTTTGTATCTATCTATCTATCTATCTATCTATCTATCTATCTATCTACCTACCCCCATCACCCTTGTAAATGTAGCCTAATGAATTCTCTGCTACAAACTAGCTACTTAAACTTTGCATTAAAATAACCACATATTTAGATTTTATTAGTCATTTAATGTTCATTTTCATGGCACCATAACAATATGCAACACTTTACAGAAAAAGAAAAAAAAAATCAATTTGCATCAGTCCCCGCCACAGAGGAAATTACAAACTAACATCCATAGAGCAGTAATATGAAAATACACATTTGCAGCAATTTACCATAAAAGCAGTTAATAACCTAACCGCTATGTTTCTTTGACAAAATAACTGAAGGAAAGATGCACCAAAATGAAAACATACAAACTATTTAGATTTTGTCATGGTCAAATTTAAAGCAGGACCCCAAGACAGCACTAAAACGATGCTACAACACTGTGCATTGATTTTCTAATGAGTCCTCATTTCAAGTCATGTTTGACTTGAAAGGGTAATTTTCTGTAGGGCCTGGTAGCAATATATTTAGAAATAATGTCAACTTTTTGGTTATCGTTATTCAAATTCCGTAAAAGAAAACATTTATCTACTTAGATGTTTATGTGCCAGGTTTATGAAAAACAAATAGCTTTGTGCATTAGTCAAAGTAGGTTTTTCATAATAGATAGGGCTTTCCTTCCCTTTATATATTTATTTATTTCAATTTTGATAGAGTAGGTAAGCTTATCAACTGACAGGATTTGTTTTTACTGGCTACATCTCTCATGTCAAAGAGATTTAACCAAACTTCCTCTGTGGCCCCAGGACTAAAAGTGAGGAAAATTGTCTCCAGCAACAGCACAGATACCCATAAAATCTTGACAAAGGTTATATCTCCTTTCTACCCCACATACAACTATGAAAACTTTGTAAAGTAAAAGTAAAAAAAGTAAAATATAAACAAAATCATACTTTTTATTTAAGTCATAATGAGCCGGTAAATTCATGTATTTGCATTGTATAGAAGCAAATGCAAACCTTAATTTTACATTTTATATATTTTTATTTTTAAAATGTAAAAGTGAAGTGTTTGTGACACCAAAACTTTTTTTTTTTTTTTTTTTTAGCTTTGGATAGAGTGAGGGATTCATTCTTTCTATGATTTTTATAAATGTATTTTGTACATTTTACACATTAATACATTTGTACAGTATTTGAAGGTGTAGTACATTCTAAGTAATCTAGATCTACTACTAGATATGGCAGACTTCCTAAAGGGATATTGCCGTGCCTCAGTCTGCATTGACAAACAGAGATACAGTAGAATGAAAAATATCTATTCTGAAACTTATTAAAGTACTTGGGAAAATCCTAGATGATAGAACTGCTGAGAAATACAAGGAAATACAAGTAATTAGCTTTTCCTTCTTGGAAATGGGAAAGCTCAGTTTTGGCACTGTGTATGATTTCAGGCCACTGGGAAAAACAAGTATAGGTGTGCACCAATTTTAATAAACACTACCACCATCAGTATCCTAAAAAAAAATGGAAGGGCTCTTGTACACAGTTGCCTAAAAATGGCACGTGTCTTAGCCTTATGGCAAAAAATAAAACTGCTTTGCTGGTCAGTAAGATCTGTGCATGCCACATCCCCTTGATAAAAAATTATAGGAGAATTTTTACCTGTGTGTGCATGTATGGATATTTACGCTCTTACATGCATGAACTATACAGCCTATCCTCATGCTTTTAAACAGGAATATCTGATGTTCATTCATTAGTACAAGAACCGTAAAATTGTGCAGTACAACATACATCTAGTCATAGTAAACAATCACATACATGTAAATTCAGTCGGAATGACATTTCGTTTGCTAAATCAACATAATATTAAAGGATAACTCCACTTTCATGGGGAAAAAATAGCAAATAAAGAATAAATAATATAGCCTATACAATTGCGACACAAGTCATATTGGAATTGAATGTTATTAAAAATGACCTTTCCTTTTCAATCTGCAGTCGTTCTAATTTTCTAAAAATGCAATGCAATATGGCTACCTGGAGTTGTTCTGTATACAGAATTTGTACTGGCCACCCCCAGAAACATAATCTCCTGCTTGTGTGATTGGCCACCAATTTTCCCAGAAGTCTTCCTAAGTCCACTGCAAGAAAAAAATATTTTTTGGTGAGATACTCCCAGTAGGAACACGTCTAAAGGGAGGCCCATCAGCTTTTCTCATTAGAGCTCTGTAGCTGCACAGCTGATGGATAATTATGAAACCACTTCCATTAGACCCATTAAAAACAGAGGCACAGAGGAACAAACTGTGATTTCTTCAAAATAACAAAAGGTAGAAATTTGCAACAAAGGTTGTTATAATCTTTGCAGTGTACATAGATCACCCAGAGGGGAATATTTTTTTCTCAACAAAAGTGAAGCTATGCTTTAACCATTTTCATCTTTTCACCAGCAACCACTTTGCCATCACTTTCTGTCTACATTTATGCACTCCAGCAATGACATGCATTGCATTTCTCAAGGCAGATTTCCCAATGGTATTGACAGTGAACTGTTAAGTGTGCATCAGCATAGATGCCTGAAGTCTCAATCAGGAGAGTGTGTGACCGAGTGACAACACAGGAGATCATTTCGGAGACAGAGTGCCACCCTATAACAGAAAATATCTGAACAAAGCTGGATCTTTACATATTATTTAATGAAAATGTAAAAATAATGACTTTTGAAATTATATTATATTTAACCCCTTCCTGCCCACCACTGCCCTTTAACTTGGCCCTGAGGTGTGGGGGCGGGATGGACTTGATCACATGACCACTGTGATTGGCTGCCACAGTGGTCACATGATTGAGAATGAACCCATCCTGCCAGTTGGTGGCAGGTTAGTCACTGGGCTGGGAGGGCACAGGGAGTGTGCTGCGAGCACAAAAACCTCAGCCAGCAATTCTATATAAATTTACATATACTTTGAATTTAAGACCCATGCAAAATCTGTATTCATTTAGAGTAGGTAATGACATTGTCCACATATGAGTTGATTTACTAAAACTGCACAGTGTAAAATCAGGTACAGCTGTACATGATAGCCAATCAGCTTCTAAGTTAGCATGTTTAATTAGGCTTTGACAAAAAAAACACAAAAACTGGAAGCTGATTGGTTTCTATGCAGCAGCTGCACCAGATTTTGCATTCTCCAGTTTTAGTAAATCAACACCATAGTGTTTAGATAATTAATACTTGGTAATGTAAGTAGCTCTGTGTGTTAGTTTATGTATTCTGGGAAAAGTGTATTGCATATGTACAGTATGTCTAAAACAAATGTAGTATAGTATAAAACTGTAATTGTCTGAAATTTTCTATAGTATGGCAATCAGTATAATACATGTCATAACCAAACATGGGTTCACGTGAGGAGCAAAATCATTTGTTTCTAGCAGTTTATATCTATAGTAAAGAAAGCTAAGTATTATCATTGTAGGGATGAAAATGGATATGATCTGTTACTTTAGAGAATATAACAATGTCCAGCTGATTTCTCAGAATATGTTGTTTCCTGCTATCTACTACATAGAGAGCTGACCAGCTTTGGCTTCATTGATCCAGTGGGACTGTTTGTCTCCCAGCTGTCTGAGTACTGACAATAGCAACAGATAAAAGTGAAAGATGATGCACCTGGCTTGTCTCTTAGTACTGCAACATGGCTCCTTTGAGCCTCATTCTCAATTATCTCTAATGATATAATAACATGATTGGCTGTAATCTGAGGAGCAGAAGACAGATCTCTAGGGAGCCAACAAACAGATGGAGATAATTTTTAACACATACAATGCTAAAGCTGAAAAAAAAAATCAGATGCTGGCCTTGTTGGCTCCAATAGTATCAACCTAAAATTAATACTTTGTTATAAATTGACCTGCACTTATTGCATGTTATATTATAGTATGTGTTAGGTAAGGTGTCCATAAATTAGCACCCCTCGCCTATATCTCAGCAAGACAACTTTAAAATATTCTTAAACTAACATTTTTTTTTAAAGCTAAACCCAATGCAACCTGCTATATACAGAGATGCAATGCATACAAAGCTTTACCTGCCAAAGTATTTGTATTTTTGTTCATCCATTTATGAGATTTAGACAGTTTACAGCCCCGGTCACCAAAAATTTAAAAGAGAGGGCATTGGTAATGATATCATGTTGTAATCCTTCAAATACTAATCTTTTGGCCTGGCCTTGATATTTAAATGGCCTGGTGGGAGCTCTGTTGGTCCAGTAGGTTGAGCACATACATTCTCCTACTTACATTTATGAATTTGGCACTGTACCGTGTGATCGCTGTGACCAATTACAGTGATCACAGTAGAAACCCAAGACTGTACGAATGCAGTCTTTGAACAGCATTATGGAATTAATTGCTTACTGCTGTCATTGTGACGGTTGGAGGCAATCACAGTGTAAAAAAAAAAAAAAAATACAAAATAAAAGTACAAATAAAAGTTGTATATATATACATTTTTTACATACTATCACCAGGGCAAGTGCAGTGCCACTATGGTGATATTGTACTGCTGTAGCGGTGATCATGTACAAAGACTGGCTGCTTTGATATCACTGTATGTCAGTGCTGCCAGCCATTGTCTATGATGACTGCCACAATACGATGTCTCCAATCGTCCCTAATCACTGATGCCCACTCTCAGTGCCGCCAATTACTGTTGCACCAGTCACAGTGCCCCTGATCAACATCACAGCAGTCATATTATCAACATAACATTTTGTTCACATGTATGATGCTCTCTGAAGAGCCTTCACTTCCCTCCAACTGCTCCTGTGTGTTGCCTCTACACTCACCCACCGGTGTAGGCATTTTCCCATTTGAGTTGTTGGTAGATTTGATCCTGACTCCAGCGAGTTAACTAAAAGATACTGAATAATAAGCATTGTAACATGTATATGTATTTATTTACAGTATATGGATTTTTATGTATGTGTATATAAAATGTGTTTTTTGCTTTTTTATGACAAATTACTTATCCCTTGACGTTCTCCTGAAGAAGCAGCTCTCTCCCCTTAAATGCATTTATGAGGACCTACATCAGTCGATTTATGCCATATGCAACATTGGTAATGGTAAGTGGAGTTCATTACAACAAAAAAGGATTTGTAATCCGATTATTTGTTTTAATTATGCATACATATTTTAGATGATTAAAAGGTGGTAAAATAAATGTTATATAAATGTCACTGATGCAAAGTATAAAAAAACAAAAACAAAATATAAATATAAATGGGGGTAAGAAAATGCCCCCTTCTAGGATGCTGCAGCTTAATGTATATATTACTTATAAATACTATATATTTATAAGTATTATTATGTATTATATGAACTGATGAATATGTTATAGTATGAATAATTTATATAAATAGCACATTAGTACTTTACCCGGCTTTGGGTTTAACACACAAGAAAGCGCAGCAAATAAAATAAGTTTTAGTCCGTTCGTCTTTCAGTATCACTAAAGTCAATAGTGTACAGTACTTTTTCATATAGACTTTTTTTTATTCAATTATAGAGGATGTGATGCTTGATATACTGTTTCCTCTGTGTATTAAAATATGATAGGTAGTCAGGAAATGAAATGTGCAATTTATGCTCCTTAAAAGCCTAAATGTGCTCTTTGTATTTTGGGCCCCTCTATGCATCTAGGCTATAAAAAAGCTTCACACGTGATTAGGGGTTATCACCAGAACTTGCAAACAGACAAAAATTTGGTGCGAACACCGTTAAAGTCTATGGGATACAAACATGAAAAATCAAAAGTCCTAATTTTAAAGGCTTATATGCATGCTATTGCCATAAAAAGTTTTGGGGACCCAGGGACTGCCCCAGGGCACAAGCATCAATGCTAAAAAAAGTTTTAAAAACAGACTTTTTTTTCAGAAGCAGTGATTTTAATAATGCTTACAGTGAAACAATAAAAATGAAATATTCCTTTAAATATCGTGCTTAGTGGTGTCTTTATTCTGCCTGTAAATTAGCGAATCTTTCCCATTTTTATAACACAGAAAAATTAAATTTCTAAAGGAAAAATGTGATTTAAAGCTGACACTGTAATGCCAGATCCCGGCAAGATAGATAAAAATCATTGAAAAAAACGGTATGGGTTCACCCCCCAGCGCATTACCAGGCCCTACCCCACACCAAAATTAAAATTTTTAAAAAATACCAAAATCCAAACCAGGCCCTTAAGGTCTCTTATGTATATTAAGATGAACCCTGCGCCATTTTTTTAATGAAATGGGGTCCTCTCCAAAATCCATATCAGGTCCTAAAGTTCTGGTATGCATTTTAAGGGGAACCCCAAGCCAAAATTTAAAAAAATATATATTGGGAGTCTCCCTAAAATCCATACCAGACCTTTATACCAGCACACAACCTGGCAGGCTGCAGGAAAAGGGGGGTGGAGATGAGAGAGTGGCCCCCTATCCCTCCTGAACCATACCAGGCCACATGCCCTCAACATGAGGAGGGTGTTTTGGGGTCCCCAAAACAACTTGTCCCCATGTTGATGGGGAGTAGGGCCTCTTCCCCACAACCCTTGCCCAGTGGTTGTGGGAGTCTGTGGGTGGGGGGACTTATCGAATCTGGAAGCCCCTTTAACAAAGGGACCCCCAGATCCCAGCCAGAGGGAGCGGGGTCACCCATTTACATCACTGGGTGGGACTTGAAAAATATGAGGATATCATTGAGATAAACCCCCACACATAACTGCAACATATTTCGGAGGACATTGTTAATAAATTCCTGGAAAACTGCAGGGGAGGTACAAAGGCCAAAAGACATTACGAGGTACTCATAATGGCCTATTCTGTTATTAAACGCAGTCTTCCACTCTTAATCCTCACAAGATTGTATGCCCCTCTCAAATTAAGCTTTGTGAAAACCATTGCTCCCTTGAGGTGGTCAAATAATTCCGTAATCAATGGAATTGGATAGGCATTCTTAATCGTGAAACAATTGAGACTCCTATAATCAATACAAGGTCTCAGTTCACCACTCTTCTTCTTCACAAAGAAGAAACCAGCACCAGCAAGAGACAAGGATTTGTGGATGAAACCTTGAGAAAGTGCATCTGCAACATCCTCCAAGACCAACAAAGGGTAAACCTGACCACAAGGGGTATGGCACCAGGTTGAAGGTCAATTGTGCAATCATATGGCCAATGTGATGGCAAACTACCGGCTTGACCTTTGTTAAAGACATTGCTAAAATCACAGTACTCCTCTGGCAGGGAGGAGAGTTAAGAGATGCATAGGACCTTGGCTACCTTCTGGACACATGCCTCACTTGATTGTGGTGATCAGGAGAGAACCTCAGCATGGAGCCAATCAAAAGAGGGGTTGTGCCTCTGTAACCAAGGATAACCAATAACCAGGGGAAACTTAGATAAGGAAATAACTTGGAATTGGATTATCTCATGGTGAAGAACCCCTACAGCCATGAAACAGAACTGTCTCATGAGTCACATGGGCAGACTGTAGAGGTCTCCCATCAAGAGCCTCAATGGCAAGTGGAGTATCAAGCAGCTGCAGCGGAATCAAGTGATTCGATACAAAGGCAGTGTCAAAGAACGGGTCTGCAGCCCCAGAGTCAAGTAGAGCCTGTTTTATTAATCTCTGCTTTCCATTGTTGTAAGATAGGACATAGATTCACACATTAGCTATCAGCTTATTGGCAGAAAGCAATACCTCATGGAAAAAGTATGTGGGCAAAGACTCAGGAGGACCCAAAGGTCTAGTTATGCTGGAGAAACCCATGACCTTATGCAAAAGCTTTTTATTGGCTTCCAGTAAGCCTGTATATGTATATATATATATATATATATGTATATTGGCAGGTGGAAAAAGGAGCCAAGTGCCCCTTCACACTTAGGACATAATGGATTATGGGGCAGTTTATATATTGCTTTGAACTGAATTAGCATCAGATAGTAACAATGATGTATAAATAAATGGGGTGACAGTCATTAAACACAAGTAAAACACTTAAATGAACTCCCCAAAATGGTAACAATAAGTACCTTTGTGAATACCAGTGTCTGTCATTCACACAAGGCTGCCTTGTGTGAATGACAGAGACACACACCTGAACTATCCTCACTCATGGATTATTCAGAGTCCATTACTTATTGTTACTATTTTGGTGAGTTAATTTGAGCAATCAACTTGTGTTTAATAACAATTGCTATCACACTGTCTCAGTAGTCACTTCTGGCCTACCAAAGAACTACCCATGCACCTGGCTCTGTACATAATATTGGTCCAATTGTACTTAATATTGGTCCAATTGTTACAATCTAGCACCAGGCTTCTTGAGCCTATTGGTAGGTTTCAAGGGTACTAATTAGTGGCCAAGACTCAAATCACCCTCCAATAAAATCTTTCTATTATGAGCCCAGGCTCATGCCGTAAATTCCTGGAAGATTGTGTAGAATGCCAAAATCACATTAAAATTACATTAAAGCACTTTAAATTCCTCTTGTATTCTAGAAAAGCATTTAATTTCCCATCAATTAAAACATGAGATGTTTGAGTGATAGCATGTCTACACCTGAGCTCAGAATATGGCACCATACAAATCTTGGGCAAAGATCAATTCTGTCAAAGTGGAGTGTGATTAATAGTGCCCCAAACATCTAGAACACACCTACTGTAGTTTGGAGTCAAGATCAGGTTGAAAGACTGTAGGCCAATGTAACCTTTAAATGCACAAAATTATAACAGAGTGTCTAGGGAAGGGGCAGTACTGTCAGGGGCCATAAGGTGCATAAACAAGGGGGATTCAACAGAAAATATGAGATGTCTGCAAAGTCAGTTAACACCCTAATGTACATTTTTATAAATGCATCTTTACTCACATTTGTAACATATTAGGCCCCTAATTCAGAGCAATTTACCTTTTTCACTGACTTGATCCATACCTTGTCTCCTCACTTTGTAGGAACCCTGTTCTTGGGAGGGGACTCAAACATTGCCTTAGACTCTGCATTGGACAAGACTAGGCCCATGGGGTCCTCCTGGGTATGGAGGGAGATTAACCTATTTTACCTATTACTCTAGTGTCCATGCTACCTATTCCAGCATCGACCACCTGTTTGCCTACTCATGTGATGTTCCCCGTTTCCACTCTTCAAAAATGTTAGAAGTGCATGGTCAGAACACTCCCCAGTCTTAGCAAAGTTTTTAAAGCCTCTGTACATGTAGTGCGCCCTTCTCTTGGCAACTCAATGAAGCTCAGTAACCCTGCAGTCTGCTTTGATCTAGAATTGCAGCTGATGGAGTTTTTTTGCCAATAATGACACCCTCAAATAAATTGGGCTGCTCACAAGGCCTCCATGAGAGGTTTTCTCATCCAGTTGGCATCTCATGATAAAAAACATTCCAAAGCCCTTATCCACCAGAAAGAGTCTGAATTGACAGCTCTCCTTAAAGACCATGATCTCTGAGGTAAAATTGACGCAGTGAGATTGGAACTTAACCTTTGCTTGACTACAAAAGCAGAAAAGCAGTTGCATTGAACTAAAGCAACATTTTATCACCAGGCAGATCATCCAGGCAAATTGTTAACTATAAAGTTAACCCCTAGAAGCTTGGTGATGTCAGTTCCTAAAATCAGGAAACCTGATTGAACGCTTACTCAGAATCCATTGAGGGTCCTCAGTGAGTTCCAGGAATTTTATCAAAAACTCTATCAGGGACCTCAGCTTTCTGGCTCACAGGATTTTGATAGTTTTGTATCCAACTTGCCTCTTCCATCTCTTTCAGATGCTCACCTGGAGTTATTGGATGTTGAAATAACTCTTTTAGAGATACTCTAGGAAATCAAACAGGCTAAGCCAGCTAAGGCTCGAGGCCCGAATGGGTTTTCTGCCCTCTACTTTAAAAAATGTGCACATATTTTAGCTCTCCATTTAGTTGCTTACTATAATGCTTTGCGGGAGGGCAGTTCCATAGATGCAGATTTTTAATAGAGATTTCATTTGTTTAGTCCCAAAACCTCATAAACACCTAAGTGAGGTGGCCAATTATAGACCTATCTCACTAATTAATTGTGACCTCAAATTACTGGCAAAAAATGATGCTACTCGTTTGAACCAGTTTATAGCTGACTATATTCATGTAGATCAGGCTGGTTTTATACCAGGACATCAGGCTTCAGATCAAATACGGAGTGCCAAAGACTTGATCTCGGTACGTCAACCCTCTTGGAATAGGAGGCACATGAGAAAGGGTATGCTGCTTTCCCTTGATATATGGAAATCTTTTCAATAGTGTTTAGTGGGACTATCTCTTTATAATACTGCATAGATAGAACTTTGAGCCTCAATTCTTGCCATTTTTACAGGCAGTTTATAGCAATCCCTCGGCCTGGATATACATACAAGTTTACCCCTCTGATCCAATCTCTATCCGGTCAGGCACTAGACAGGGGTGTTCTCTCCCCTATTCTTTTTGTAATTGCCATCGAGACCCTAACTGTGGCAATCCATGCCCATCCAGATATATTAAGTATTAACAGTGAGGGTAGACCACAAAAATGTGCACATGTTGAAGACGATCTGCTCCTTTTTCTGTCCTCTCCCCATACTTTCCTGCCATCAGTTCTTGATCTCCTCCAGCACTTTGGAAATATCTCCGCTTTAGCTGTCAATTGGCAGAAGTCAGAAGGCCTGAATGTAAACCTGGATGGGGATGTCATACAGAGTCTCCGGGGACATTATAGTTTTGTGTGGCAGTCAAATTCCATTACTTAACTTGGCATCAAATTGTCCCCTTTTTTGACAACACTCTACCCCTCTTTTATTCACATCTTTTTACTCATTTGCTGCAGGAGTTGGAACAATGGTCTTCTGGTGGTCTCTCCTGGATGGGTAGAATAGCCTCGATCAAAATGGTAGTGGTCCCCAGGATCCTTTACAATTTTCGTGTTCTACCTATTGCAGTCCCAGCCCAGGAGTTACAGAAATTTCAAGCCCAGTTATTGAGGTTTATTTGGGTTCTGGGGGTCAGACATTGACCGTACACTGTATACTTTGCGTGAACTTTGGGGGCTAGGGGGTCCCAAACCTTAAACAATACTATAGAGCAGTGCAGGTGGCCATGTTGGCTCAGATATATTATGCTCTGTGCAAATCAGAGTGGGTGGCCCTGGAGGAGCAGGCTTGGAGGCCTCTTCCCATTGACCTTTTGATATGGCTCCCATTTTGGCAGCATCCATCGATCCTGTGTCCTTCTCCTTCTCATTCTATGCAGGTCTGGGTTTCATCCTGTAGGGCTGTGCCTCTTCGGTCCCCCCACACTCTGGTGGCCCCTCTGTTCAACGACCCGGCATTTTCGCCTAGTCTATGTCCACATGAATTACAGTGGTGGATTGATAAGGGCCTGTATAGAATAGATGATTTTCTTGACCATAAAGGAATTCTTTCAGTCTCCTACTTTGTTCAGCAGTTGAAGGTACATCCATCTGAGCATTTCTGTTTCCAGCAGATCCTGCACTTTTTGCATCCATTGCAAAGATCTATATCTGATATTACTATGCACACTGCTTTTGAGTCCAGATGTTTTTCAGGGGGAGGCCCAGAGGGGGGGCATCTCGATGCCATACAAATTGTTTGTGTACACGCCTGAAAAATTGCTGTATATGTTGGCGTGGGAGCAGTACAAAGGGGAGGAGATTGATTTGAGTGACTGGTGGAAATGGTCTCCTTGTACATACAAGGGTATCATGAACAAAGCCCTGGTGGAGGGAGGATATAAGGTGCTTTCTAAATGGTACCTGGTGCCTGACCACCTCTCAAAAATGTACCAGGGGGCTTCTTCTCTGTGTTTTCGGGGATGTGGTCAACCTGGTACGGTGTTCCACGTATGATGGACCTGTGCCAAGGTTCGCCGGTTTTGGATTAGAGTTCATTCCCTGATCTATTCTGTGACCATGGTGAATATAGTTATAAACCCTAAGGTAGCTCTTCTTAACAAGGCTATTGTTGATATTTCCAAGCACGTTTAAACTTCAATCCACTTTATGTTCCTTTGCGGCGAAAATCGCTATAGCAACTGCTTAATATAAACTAGTAGTAGATTTAGCTATTATGAAAAATAAACTGACATGGGTCATGCTCAACGAAAAGCTGGTCAGTATTTTGCAGGATAAAACTGCTAAGTTTGACCATGTTTGGGATCCTTGGATTAAATATCTCCAACTTCCAGCTGACTGAGGAGTATGGGCAGTGGAGGCGGGGATTTGAACAGTCCTTTTCCTTTTGCTTTGTCTGATTCTTATTCCCTACCTTCCCTTTTATTGTTCCTTTTCTTTCATTTGTCTTTCTTCTTTTTATTTCCTCTTCTCCCCCCCCCCCCCCTTTTCTTTCTTGGATTTGCACTTTCCTCTTTTATCTAGTTGTGTTGCTACCACTTGAGGTTGCACATTATGTTTGCTCACGACCCATTCCAGCATGCTAGTGGGTGGGGGCAAAGTTTGGGTTCTAATGTTTTTACCTAGGTGATGAAAATGACTGTAGTTCATATCTGGTCTCCTATAAACAGGCCTCTGAAGAAGGGAATTTCTTCCTGAAACATGTCAGGCTTTTGGAGCTCACATTTATGATTATTGAATGTACTGTATTTAGAGATTGTATATATATATATATATATATATATATATATATATATATATATATATATATATATATATATATATATATATATATATATATATATATATATATATATATATATATATATATATATATATATATATATATATATATGTATACATATCCATGAATCTATGTTTTGCATGGATTTTTATAGTTTATGTATTTGTCCTTTTTTCTCTTTTTTATGTATTTAAAAAAAAAAATCCTTTTTGAATAAATATTTTTCTTCTATATAAAAATGTGTTCGCCTTAAAAATCCTACTGTACTGGGAGGGGGGGGGGGGGGTACTGATATTTTTTTTGAGTAGGATGGCTGTTTCCGAGTAGGATGGCTGTTTGCTCCTTAACAGTTGAGAGCGTATAAACATACAGAATATTTCTGCATAGAATGAAAATGACTGTAGTTCATATCTGGTCTCCTATAAACAGGCCTCTGAAGAAGGGAATTTCTTCCTGAAACATGTCAGGCTTTTGGAGCTCATATTTATGATTATTGAATGTACTGTATTTAGAGATTGTATATATATATATATATCTATATATATATCTATATATATATCTATATATATATATATATATATATATATATATATATATATATATATATATATATATATATATATATATACATATCCATGAATCTATGTTTTGCATGGATTTTTATAGTTTATGTATTTGTCCTTTTTTTCTCTTTTTTATGTATTTAAAAAAAAAATCCTTTTTGAATAAATATTTTTCTTCTATATAAAAATGTGTTCGCCTTAAAAATCCTACTGTACTGGGGGGGGGGGGGGGGGGGGTACTGATATCCCTGTATTTTGGGATTTATAAATAAAAAAAAGACAGTACATTTTTCTTTGTTTCTGTCATAAAATTTTGCAAATTAGTAATTTTTCTTCATAAATTTTGATGAAAATTTATAATGCTACATGGCTTTGGTAAAAATAACCCAAATTAGGGTATATTATTTGGTCTTTGTAAAAGTTAGAGAGTATACAAACTATGGTGCCAATCACTGAAAATTGATCACATCTAATCAGCCTTCAGTACATCAGGTGTATCTCATTTCTTGAGACACTATCAAGTCAGGAAAGTACAAATACCCCCCAAATGACCCCTTTTTAGAAAGTAGACATTCAAGTAAGTCGCATGGTGAGTTTTTTTAAGTTGTCATTTTTTCCCACAATTCTTTGCAAAAGGAAGATTCTTTTTTACAACACACAGCATATGCATACAACACATTACACCCCAAAATACAGTGCCTTGCAAAACTATTCACCCCCTTGGCTTTTTACCTATTTTGTTACATTACAGCCTTTAGTTCAATGTTTTTTTAATCTTAATTATATGTGATGGATCAGAACACAACAGTCTAAGTTGGTGTAAAATTAGAAAAATAGATACATAAATCTATTTTTCAGAAATAAAAAACGTTGTTATGAAGCCCATAAAAATCTCTGGTGCAAGCAATTACCTTCAGAGTCACATAATTAGTGACCTTATGTCCACCTGTGTGCAATCTAAGTGTCACCTGATCTGTCATTACATATACACACCTTTTTGAAAGGCCCCAGAGGCTGCAAAACCTAAGCAAGAGGCACCACTAATCAAACACTGCCATGAAGACCAATGAACTCCCCAAACAAGTAAGGGACAATATTGTTGAGAACTAAAAGTCAGGTTTGTAGGTTATAAAAAAAAATATCCAAATCTTTGATGATCCCTAGGAGCACCATCAAATCTATCATAACCAAATGGAAAGAACATGGCACAACAGCAAACTTGCCAAGAGACGGTCGCACATCAAAATTCAAGGACCGGGCAAGATCAGAGAGGCAACACAGAGACCTAAGCTAACCTTGGAGGAGCTGCAGAGTTCCACAGCAGAGACTGGTGTATCTTTACATAGG
This sequence comes from Lithobates pipiens, assembly GCF_037356315.1. Lineage (NCBI taxonomy): Eukaryota > Metazoa > Chordata > Amphibia > Anura > Ranidae > Lithobates > Lithobates pipiens. Next base: position 132,627,272 of record NW_027507903.1, read on the forward strand.
ACGACAATAAGCCATATGCTTTTTTTTTGAGTTGGCAAAAAGGGATGCGGGAGACTCCCAAAATGTATGGAGGAAGGTGCTCTGATCTGATGAGACTAGAAGTGAACTTTTTTTGGCCATGAAAGAAAATGCTATATCTGGCACAAACCACACCAAACCAACACATCACATTACCCAAAGAACACCACCCCCACAGTGAAACATGGTGGTGGCAGCATCATGCTGTGGAGGTGTTTTTCAGCAGTCAGGACTGGGAAACTGGTCAGAGCTAAGGGAAAGATGGATGGTGCTAAATACAGGGATATTCTTGAGAAAAACCTGTACCACCCGACTCAAGGGCCTGGTAGGATGAACAGGAAGCACAAGAGTCAGGAGTGGCACTAGTGCCTGGCAGGATCAACAGCAGAAGATGGATCAGAACCCCAGGAAGCACTGTGTAGCAGGACCTCTGACTGGATCAGAAGATAGGCAGGAGCCTATAAGTAGCTGGATCGGCAAGCAGGTGCAGCAGACAGTAACTGAGCAGCAGGCAAATACCAGGAACCAGGAACCAGGATACCAGAGCCAAACCTCAGACTGGAACTGGACTGCAGACAGGAGCTGGACCACAAACTGGGAGCAGAGCAGAAGACAGGAACCAGGATACAGAGAGCAGAGAGTCAGACAAGCCGGGTCAGTTATCAGGCGGACAGCGGAGGTACCAGAGGATCAAGCAGAAGAGTAGTCAAACAAGCCATGGTCGGATGCAGGCGGAAGACAGGGATGGTCAGAGACAAGCCGGGTTAAGTTCAGGCTCCGGAAACAGGTTTTCAGGATCAGAGCACAAACACGCAGTAGGGCAGACAGCAAGATCCCAGTGTGACAGCCAGGTTTAAATAGCTCGCCTGGCTCCAACAAGTGCACTCGTGCGCACACCCATGCACGCGAACGTGCAGCGGCAAGCCCAGGATGCCTGTTACTGGCAGGATCTTCCTGACAAGCATAAATTACACCTTATTTCATTCATACCTATCACACTTTTGAAGGTCCTTGAGCTCCAAGACAGTGGAATTACCCACAAAATTACTCAATTTTGGAAAGCAAACACCCCAACGTATATTCTGTGAGGCATGGGCTGCAGACAGGTACTCGGGTACTCTGATGGGCTGGAGACAGGTACTCAGGTAACCTGATGAGGTGCAGACAGGTACTTGGCTACTCTGATGGGCTACAGATAGGTACTTGGGTACTCTGATGGGCTGGTGATTGGTATTTGGGTACTCAGGTACTCTGTACTCATATGAACTGTGATAGGTACTCAGATGGACCGTGATAGGTACTCAGGTACTCAGATGAACTGTGACAGGTACTCGGGTACTAAGATGAACTGTGACAGGTCCTCGGGTAATCAGATGGACTGTGACAGGTACTTGAGTACTCAGATGAACTGTGGTAGGTACTCAGGTACTCAGATGGACTGTGACAGGTACTCAGGTACTCTGGTACTCATATGGACTGTGACAGGTACTCAGGTACTCAGATGAACTGTGACAGGTACTCGGGTACTCAGATGAACTGTGACAGGTACTTGGGTACTCAGATGAACTGTGACAGGTACTCGGGTACTCAGATGGACTGTGACAGGTACTCAGGTACTTAGGTACACAGATGAACTGTGACAGGTACTCTTGGACTGTGATGGGTACTTTGATGGGTGGTGTACACTGTAAATGGTAATGAGATGTTACCACAATCTCCTTCTCACACGTGATTGGTGTGTGAGGAGGAGAACCTGGTAACATCTCGTTACCGCTCTATGTTTACATTTTGTGATCGGCTGTTAAAGGATCACTGACCCCCACCAACGTGCACGTGCAGTGTACACGCAATCGCACGCATGGGCCGTGCAAACTGGGGCAGTACCATCTGTGATCGGCCATGATGAAGTTATGTAGTAAACAGCCATTCCCAATGGCTGTTCACCCCCTCGGTGGCGAGCAGTGTCTCAGCGACACGCCAGCCACTGAAGGTACAGGGCTGCGAGCACACGATCGCGTGTATGCCCTGTTTAAATGAACGACTGTCATATGACGTCCTCCCAGAACAAGAGCCGTGACCACCCGGCTGTTAAAGACCAAATAAATACAGATGCATTTATCGCTTTGATTTAATGTGTTCTATTCGCTTTTTGCCCCTCGTAATGTAGACCCATTTTGCGTCTAACTGATTGTTATTCTCTTATACATTAGAGAAACTACATTTTATAAAAGTAACTTTCTTACAACTGGAATTATGGAATATGTACCTATGTTGGCCTTTGGTAGTTAAAAAAAACCCAGACCAGAAAGTGCATTGCTTTAAACTGCTCTGCTAGACTATTTACAACATGACAATTTTTACGACAGGACATGCTTTGTGTCATTGTGTCTTCAAGCTAGACTGTAATGTGTTATCTTCCATGAATTCTTAGTACAAACTTGAAAAAAATGTTTTTATTATCCACTTTTGAATTTTTGGAGAAATCAGGGGAATGTTCTGTTTAGTATGACTCTATTCTCCTCACTCAGTTAGGGTTTTGTTTACTTGGACAACTTGATTTAATGACTAATCACAACTTCCCAACAAATCCTAAATAAAGATTACCTGCACAAACAAAAATGTAATGCAACTTATCATGGGGATGTTGTGTTTAGTATGACTCCATTCTCCCCACTCAGGGGTTTGTCAGACCTCATTATCGTCACAGCGTACTACTTTTTTTTAATTAGGATACCTACTTGCAAAAGACTTCTTACCATGACCCCTCAGGGTAGGGGGCCTGCACTCTGCTATGGGCAAAGAGAACAGGTAATCCTATGTACATTAAGGTGAAAAAACACAAGAGTTTTACAACCCCTTTAAAGACTAGTGTCCGGTATATATGCTACCACTGTTTAATTTGGGTATTTGACCGGAGGTAAAGTTAGGCTGCAGAAAGAATTCTGTAGGAAACTATTATATAAGCTATTTTACTTTCGATAATTTTTATTGAAAATTTTTCTTACAGAACAGAAACTGAGAAAAAGACAAATAATTAAGAGCTCGTGAACAATACACTGTAGGTCATTTGAGCATATAAGTACAGTTTCCTAGTATAACATAAGAAAACAAAGATGGGCTTGTGTACCTTCATTAGATTCTTGAGTTGTAAACATTTTTTTTTTACTTACAATAATTTTTATTGAAATTTTTTCTTACAGAACAGCAAATGAGAAAAAGAAAAACAATGATGAGCTTGTGAACAATACACTGTAGGTCATTTGAGCATTATATGAGCTATTTTACTTGTCTGTCCTTCCATCTTCCTCCCTACAGGCATTTCTGCTTCTCAGAACACCAGTGTCAGACACACTTAAATGAACCTCTAGCACAGCACACCACCATATGAAATTAACAAGGTTAAAAAATACAAGGAAGACTTAAACTTTAATGCACAAATACATAAAATCTCTCACTCTTTTACAATAAATACAATACATAGTGTTCTTAGTGCCATTCTTGCTTTCATCTCTTACCTTGAAGCATTATTGTTCAAATTTTCTTTGTTTAGTTTTCATAAATCAGCCCTGTTGTTAATTATTTTAATCTGTTCTAACCAATTCTATAGTTTAATTACCTTAATTAGCGTATTACCTACAACAGTTAAGCAAAATGTATTTTTCATGTGTCAATATTCGTTACCCTGACAGTAGCACTCTTGATTGAAACATAGTTGATCATTCTAAACAAAGATAAGCAACAGTAACTTATCACCACCAATAACTGTTCTTTTGACTTATAGATTACATCCCTGTGTCTTGACTGGGGTGCCAGGTTAATGATCCCAGTGATAGCTGAACAAGTGAATCCTTAGGCCCTTGACTAATGACCATTACAATTAAAAAGATGAGCCATGCAATACAGTTTCCCTAATTATGTTTTCTGAGTATAATTTCTGTGTACATAAGCCGTGGAATTCAATTTATATCTTTATTTAGCTGAACACTTTTATGACTTTTGTTGCACAGCTTAAATAAAGATACACTTATATATTCATACACATGCTGCAGGATGGAAAACTTGAGTAAGATTTATAATGCGGAACAGTTCTTTTATTTTATCTTAAGTTACCTTCTTGCTATCCAGTTTAAAAAAGAGTAATTAATTAAACATTTAGAAATCCCTTTAAATAACTGGGACTATGCTAACTTGCATCCCTCCCAACACTTCCCATTTTAATCTATAACTGCTCTGCTGCACATCCTCGTTATTTTAGTGGACTGAATATATTATCGACAAAATCCCACATAGTTGGGCTTTGTTTTCTATCAATCTCTCAATTGCTGAAAGTTCTCTGTGGACTTCATCAATTATTATGCGTGAAAGCAATTATTTTATGGAAATTTGCATGTTAATTTAATGGCGCATGTTTAGCCACTTAGAAAGTTTGCCAAATTGCTAGTTGTCTGCTGTAGACGATTTATCCCTTCACTGATAACAGGTGAATTTGGGGGAGGTTGGTGCATAATATATTTTTCTGTTAATATGAGTTAGCCATAATAGTTTAATTCATAATTCCCATTATGCTTTGCACTAAGATTCACAACATCTTGTACATCTTGAACTTGTACAGACATTTACACCCTGAAAATTCTGTATGCATACTCTAACTACTCATGCAACACATAAGTGTTATGCAGAAGGCTCAACAAATAACACAATTACAATTTATAGTAATTACAGTGCACAAATGTCCAGACTATAGACATTTAAGAATTTGCATATTATGAATAAGCAGTAAAATGAGCTTTAAAACAAGCCATCCTTCACCTCTCTAGCTGCATGTAATATGAAATAATTACTTCTCAAAGATGCTCAAAGATTTAAAACAAAAGCTCTAAAGTCTGTTTTCAGCGTTGTGAAGGAATTATATCAATATGCAACCCTTTGCTGAAGGGCAAGACACAATAGTAATTTACTGCCACCTTGTCCACCTGCAATGCCTCTCCCAATATAAAAGGAAAGTTCCGTGCTAAAGATCTTGGCCTGGACTATTCCAGAATATGCATAGTATCTAAACAGGTGTTCAACAATGTGAGTGCAAGCAGGGGTGGCCCGTGCATTAAGGGTGCACGGGGACCACACCCTCTATCCTCACCACCCCCATATGCATAATGGATAGATTCATGCATTGCTTTTTTTTGAAGCACCTGATTAGAGCCATAGACTCTAATAGGCTTCAAAATAGGGTGGACTTGGAGCACAGAGCATTGCGCTTGGAGTCCACCCAGATGTGTTAGAAAAGCAAATTAATATTTGCATTTCTAACACTGAATTGCCTCTCGGCCAATCAGGAAACGCGGGTCTGTTACCCGTTTCCCGATTGGGTAAAAGGTTATGCGATCCTATTGGACACCTAGGAGGAAGGGAGATGCACGTGATCTCAGAAGGGAAGAGGACACAGAAGACGCTGCAAGGTGCCTGCCACAGCCTGTCCCCCTGCCCGATGATCCCTGGATGTGCCCAATGATGTGCTCACCGATCAGGTAAGTGCTGGTGGACCATCAAACAGTTGAGGGGTTTGAGGTGACATGGGGGGATGGTTGCTTGCCACCCCCCCAAAACAAAAAAATACCAGCCGCCACTAAGTGCAAGTTTAACCCAGATGCAGGACTGGACATCCTTATTGCAGTATTCTATCAAACATAAACCAGCAGATCAACATGGGATGATCGACAGATTGTTCTGCTCTCAACAGTGGAGGATCTGTCCAGCTATTGTTTTCTTAATATAAACAATTCAGAAAGATAATAACCTTATCATCTCCAAGAAAGCCACCTGGAGAACTTCTCCAATTCCAGATAACATGTCCAGATTGTCCCAATGTCTGAGTCCTACCTGAAACTGTAATAGTGGGCAGAATGTGGGTGTGGTGGATGGGTATGCAGAATTTGGGCAGCACAGTGGTGTAGCGATTAGCACATTTAGGCCTCATGCACACGAGACGCAGTTAAACGCGCGTTCAGATGCAGTTGGACAGTTTTTTCAACTGCACCTGAACTCATTCAATGTTATCCTATGTGTCCATGCACACAGTCTCGTTTTTTTCCGTTTATATGCAGTTGCGTTTAATCTCGTTTTTCCAGAGGCAAAAAAATGCGTTCAGAAACAAAAATTTCTGCGTTTCAGACGCAAAACGCGGCTAAACGCAGCTAAACGTGGCACCCGCGTTTATATGCGTTTTTAAAGGTGACCTTTTTTTTTACATTAAAAATCTCAAAAATGATTGCAAATGATGAAAAACCATTAGAAAAATATTTTAAACAATTGCAATTGCAAGTGGACAATCCACAACTTGTGGCAAGTGACGTGGCAAGTGGACAATCCACAACTTGTGGCAAGTGACATGGCAGGTGGCAAGTGATGTGGCAAGTGGACAATCCACAACTTGTGGCAAGTGACGTGGCAGGTGAAGTGGCAAGTGACGTGGAAAGTGGACAATCCACAACTTGTGGCAGGTGACGTGGCAAGTGACCTGGCAGGTGACGCGGCAAGTGACTTGGCAGGTGACGTGGCAAGTGGAAAATCAACAACTTGTGGCAGGTGACTGGCATGTGACGTGGCAAGTGGACAATCCATAACTTGTGGCAGGTGACGTGGCAAGTGACGTGGCAAGTGGACAATCCACTTGTGGCAGGGGACGTGGCAAGTGACGTGGCAAGTGGACAATCCACTTGTGGCAGGTGATGTGGCAAGTGACGTGGCGAGTGGACAATCCACAACTTGTGGCAGGTGATGTGGCAAGTGGACAATCCACTTGTGGCAGGTGATGTGGCAGGGGACGTGGCAAGGGACGTGGCAAGTGAACAATCCACAACTTGTGGCAGGTGATGTGGCTGGTGACGTGGCAAGTGGACAATCCACATCTTGTGGCAGGTGACGTGGAAAGTGGTGTGGCAAGTGGACAATCCACAACTTGTGGCAGGTGATGTGGCTGGTGACGTGGTAAGTGGACAATCCACAACTTGTGGCAGATGGCATGGCAGGTGACGTGGAAAGTGGACAATCCACATCTTGTGGCAAGTGACGTGGCAGGTGATGTGGCAAGTGACGTGGCAAGTGGACAATCCACAACTTGAGGCAGGTGACGTGGCAGGTGATGTGGCAAGTGATGTGGCAGGTGATGTAACAAGTGGACAATCCACATCTTGTGGCAAGTGACGTGGCAGGTGACGTGGCAAGGGACGTGGCAGGTGACGTGGCAAGTGACATGGCAAGTGGACAATCCACATCTCGTGGCAAGTATCGTGGCAGGTGATGTGGCAAGTGACGTGGCAAGTGGACAATCCACAACTTGTGGCAGGTGACGTGGCAGGTGATGTGGCAAGTGACGTGGCAGCTGACGTGGCAAGTGACATGGCAAGTGGACAATCCAAAACTTGTGGCAGGTGACGTGGCAAGTGACGTGGCAAGTGACGTGGCAGGTGACGTGGCAGGTGACGTGGCAGGTGACGTGGCAAGTGATGTGGCAAGTGGACAATCCACAGCTTGTGGCAAGTGACGTGGCAAGTGGACAATCCACAACTTGTGGCAGGTGACGTGGCAGGTGACGTGGCAAGTGAACAATCCACAACTTGTGGCAGGTGACGTGGCAAGTGATGTGGCAGGTGATGTGGCAAGTGACGCGGCAAGTAGACAATCCACAACTTGTGGCAGGTGATGTGGCAAGTGACGTGGCAGGTGATGTGGCAAGTCACGTGGCAAGTGGACAATCCACAACTTGTGGCAGGTGATGTGGCTGGTGACGTGGCAAGTGGACAATCCACAGCTTGTGGCAGGTGGCATGGCAGATGACGTGGAAAGTGGACAATCCACATCTCGTGGCAAGTGACGTGGCAGGTGATGTGGCAAGTGACGCGGCAAGTAGACAATCCACAACTTGTGGCAGGTGATGTGGCAAGTGACGTGGCAGGTGATGTGGCAAGTCACGTGGCAAGTGGACAATCCACAACTTGTGGCAGGTGATGTGGCTGGTGACGTGGCAAGTGGACAATCCACAGCTTGTGGCAGGTGGCATGGCAGATGACGTGGAAAGTGGACAATCCACATCTCGTGGCAAGTGACGTGGCAGGTGATGTGGCAAGTGACGTGGCAAGTGGACAATCCACAATTTGTGGCAGGTGACGTGGCAGGTGATGTGGCAAGTGGACAATCCCCAACTTGTGGCAAGTGACGTGGCAAGTGGACAATCCACAACTTGTGGCAGGTGCCGTGGCAAGTGACACGGCAAATGCAAGTGTACAACTGCTCTCTATGCTGCTGCTGCTCACTCTGATCAAAATAGCAGAAATAGTTAAAAAAATGCTTTGAGAGCTTGGGGAGGGTCTACATGATGTTATCTTTATAAACGCGTTTAAACGCAAACGCGTCTAAACGCGTCTAAACGCGGCATGCAAACGCGGCAAAACGCACGTTTCTAAACGCGCGTTTCAGCTTTTTTTTAACAGAGGTTTCATCTGCGTCTCGTGTGCATGAGGCCTTACCTAGCAGCAAAAAGGGTCACTGGTTTGAATCCCAACCACTACAACATGTGCCTGGAGTTTGCATGTTCTCCCTGTGCCTGCATATGTTTACTCCAGTTTCCTCCCACACTCTAAAGACATGCTGGTAGGTTAATCAGATCCTGTCTAAATTGGCCCTAGTATGTATAAATGTGTGTTAGGGACCTTAGGTTGTAAGCTCCTTGAGGGTAGGGACTGATGTGAATGTACATAAATACGTAATAAGTACGTAAATAAATCTAGGCAGCCCCAAATAATTTAACCTGTGACATATTTTGATAGGTGGCTTTGGGTCTGTGTATTTTTTTTTAATTTACAATTATTATTTGTCTACTGACAATTATTGAGTCCGCTATTCCGGTTTTATACTTTGTTGTAGATATAGGAACTTTGAAGATGTTGAAGAATAATTTCTTACCTAGAGCCTATAGCTACAGAGGGGAATCAGGGCTTGTGTGGATTTTTTAGTTATGGATAGCATAGGGACAACTTAAAGGAGTTGTAAAGTCAGAAGGTTTTTTTTATTATGTGCCTTAAGAGAAAAAACCTTCTGTGTGCAGCAGCTGCCTCATCACCCCCTAATACTTACCTGAGCCCCATCTCTGTCCAGCGATGTCCACGAGTCCCTCGGCCATCCGAGATTCTCCCTCCTCATTGGCTGAGACACAGCAGTGGCGCCATTGGCTCCCGCTGCTAGAAATCAAAGTCAGTCAGCCAATCAGGAGAGAGAGGGGTGGAGTTGGTTGCAGCTCCATGTCTGAATGGACACACGGAGCTGTGACTCGGCTCAGGTGCTCCCATAGCAGGCTGCTTGCTGTGGGGGTATGTGACAGGAGGGAGGGGCCAGGAGCACAGAAGAGGGATCCAAGAAGAGGAGGATCGGGGTTGCTATGTGCAAATCCACTGCAACAGAGCAGGTAAGTAAAACATGTTTTGTTTTTTTATTGAAAAAAAATGAGACTTTACAATCACTTTAAAGCATTAAAGCATTAAACCCAAAAACAAAAAGGTTATGTATTGCAGTCTACAAATCCTTCAATGTGGAGACTACATTTGTTTTCTTTTTTTCTTTTTTTTTTTTTCTTTATTTCATTGGGTGATCCAGCCTGTAACACACTTCCTGTGTTAGGGTGTCTGCATTCTGAATGAAGTAGTAAAACAGACAACTTTGGACAGAAACGTTGTCAATCTAGGGAGAGGGTAATGTAAGCTAGCAGATTTAGATGGACTTGACTAAAAATTTGAAGCTGAACTTCAGCTAACACTTTATAAGCAGTTAGAGCAAACAGCTTTTTTTTCTCTTTTGGGATAAATGTTTACATAGATGACTAAAAGATGACCATTGTAAGCACATCTGTCAGTGTTAAATAGTTTGTCTCAATCATTTAACTGCTGCTTGGTCTTTTAAAGTAAGTGGAAAAATAACACACTTACTTATTGGATCACCAGATGAAAAAAAATGCCTATAAAAATAAAACCATTGCAGCCACCACATCTATGAATTGGTTAAAGTGTTACTAAATCCACACCAGTAAAATCAGTCTGTATATGCTGTAAAGCATGCTTGTTATACTCACTGTGGGACCAAAGGGGTTAATCTTGTGCATTGTGTAAAAAAGCTGTATGATCCTGTTTTCTCTGATCATTCCCTTCTTTTACAGTCCCCAATCCATCTGCTGATAGAACAGAGCCTTGGGGCACTCTGCACATGCTCAGTTTGGTGTGTATCGCTAGAGAGTTTTTTTTATTATTTTTTTGGGGGGGGAGGGGCTGTATGTGATCAGCACAGGCCCAATCATCACTGTCCAGACAGAGGGTCAGGGGTCCTGCAGCTTCATAGCATAGGACAGTCAGAGTAGAATGAAAACTCCTCCTACAAGCTTTAACCAGACACTGACAGAAGTCATAAAACTGCTATATACTGCTGATGAGAAAAGGTATTTAGACGTTTTTATGTACTAAAACAATTGCACTTTCATGTTCTGTGTACTGTGGGAGACCATGTATAGTGAATACAGGATCATGGGTTTAGTAACAATTTAAGCTGCAATTTAATAAATGAGCGTATTTGGGTTTATTGCCACTTACAATTTCTGTCAATTTTTTATTTGTGACCCTGTTGGGTAAGAGTTTCCCTCATTTCTTGTTCCTGTGATACTTTATCTTTTTAAACAGAAGTTCTAAAGTTTCCCTACAGTGCCTAAATTGTGTGTTTTTGTCTGTGGGCCTTTTGGAGAGTTTTTTCATCACTTCCTGTCCTAACAAGAAGTGAAGGGGAATCTTCTCAGTAAGGATGCAGACAGCGAAAAAACAAAACAAAAAACCTTTAACCACTTCAATACAGGGCACTTTCACAACCTTCCAGTCCAGTCCAATTTTCAGCTTTAAGAGCTGTCCATTTTGAATGACAATTGCGTGGTCATGCAACACTGTACCCAAATGAAATTTGTATATTTTTTTTTCCCACAAGTAGAGCTTTCTTTGAGTGGTGTTTGAACACCACTGGGATTTTTATTTTTTGCGATCCAAATAAAAAAAAGACCAACAAGTTTTTCTTAGATTCTGCTACAAAACATTGTAAATAAGTAAGTCTTCTCCTTCACTGATCAGCACTGATGAGGCTGCACTGATGAGGCTGCACTGATTGGCACTGATGAGGTGGCACTGATGGGCACTGGTGATGAGGCACTTATATGCAGCATTGATTGGCACTGATAGGCAGCACTGATAAGCAACACTGATGGGCACTGATATGCAGCCCTAATGGGCACTGATAGGTGGCACTAATGGGCACACATAGACAGCACATAAGTGGCAATGATGGGCACTCATAGGTGGCACTGGTAGGCACTGATATGTGGCACTGATGAGCACCAATGGGTGGCACTAATGGGCACTGATGGGGGCACTAATAGGCAGCACTGATCAGGAGGCACTGACAGGCAATCACTGATGAGCACAGAGTGCCATCCTAATGGCCACTGATTGGCACCCATGGTGGGCTCACCTAGTGGTGTCCAGTGGGCATCTCTGGCGGTCACCAGTGGGCATACTCAATGGGTCTGCAATGATAATCCCATCAGGAGAGCAGCCAATCGTCTCTCCTCTACTCGCGTCTGCCAGTGCGAGTGGAGGAAAAGCTGATAAACTGCTCTTCCTGTTTACACTGTGATCAGCTGTGATTGGACACATCTGATCACATAGTAAAGAGACTACGTCAGATGTGTGCCCTTGGATACACTCTTTACGTTTTAACTTGAAAAATCTCTTAGTTATTACTAAACTTGCTTCTAAAGATATGTTTTGCCTTTTAGAGTTGTCCACAGTGCTTCCCTGAATTTCTAGTTGGGAAACAGACCTAAAGTGGTCACTTAACTTCCTGATATCCCATAATCCTTTGGGAGCATATTAAGCAACTTGGATGTTAATCATGAGCTTATGAGCATAGTATCAATCTTTCTGAAGGAGCTGCCTGCCTGTGCCTGTGCATGTCTGCTCACAATGTCTGAGCACATAGGAGTGGCTATGCTGGGGCTTCAGGGAGACCTTGCAAGACAATGTAGCTACCCCCTAGAAGGAAGTGTCCATTATTAGATCTTAAAAATAGTTTTTCTGCAGGATAGTTTGTTCTGAAAAGAAAAAGATGCAGAATTTCTTACAGTGTATAATTAGTGATGGACTGAGCACCCCCTGGTTCAGTACGCACCAGAACTCCTGAACATGGAAAAAGTTTGGATCTGAACCACAAACCCTATTAAAATCTATGGGACCAGAACTTGAAAAATCTAAATTCCCCATTTTGAAGGGTTATATGCAAGTTATTGGCCATAAAAAAGAGTATGGGGGCCCAGATACTGCCCTGGGGGACATATATCAATGCAAAAACATATTTTTAAAAATATCATTTTTAAATATCATTTATTTTAATGATGCTTAAAGTGAAACAATAAAAAATAAGAATTCCTTTGAATATAGTGCCGGGGTGTCCCCTTGGTGTGCGTGTAAAGTGGTACATCTGTACCATGTATAGAACCTGCTGCAGCAAACCTGACATTTCTAAAGAAAAAAAAGGAAAGACATTTAAATAGATTTTCCCAGCTGCAAGCTTTCTTGAAAAAATAAAAAACATTGTCATCAATAGAAATACCATACCCAAAGGACCTTTGTGTATGTTATAGATTTTAGAGTGAACCTCATGCCAAATTTTAAGAAAAAACGGCGTGGGGTACCCTCCAAAATCCATACCAGTCCCTTATCCGAGCAAACAAGGGGTGTTTGGGGCTGAACCGTTGCTCGGCCCAAACAGTTTGTCTATCTGTACACATAATTGTGGGTTAGAGATTTAAAATTATGTGTAATGAGTTTAATAACACTTTAAGTAGACTCTAATCCTTCTTTGCTGTGACCAAAAAATCAAACCTGGTATTGGACTAGAACTTTCTTGGTGGTTTGTGTTTATATTGCTTTTATTATATCAAAACACACATTAACAATTTTTTACTTAACCGGTTCCCGACCAGCGCACGCCGATGCACGTCGGCAGAATGGCACGGGCAGGCATATTGGCGTACAGGTACGTCCAATCTTCAATGCCGCCCTGCCATCGCGAGCCGGTCGGGACCCCCGTGAGTCCGGTCGCGGGTCCCGCGGACTCGATCGCCGCGGGCATACCCGCGATCGTCTCACGGGACGGCTGAATGGAGGAAATGCCGTGTAAACAGCATTTCTCCATTCTGCCTAGCAACTAGTGACGCTGATCTCTGCTCCGTGTGATTGGAGCAGAGATCAGTGTTCACTAAATGAATGCCCAACCCCCCCACAGTTAGCAACACACCCCTAGGAACACTTAACCCCTACACTGCCACCCACTGGTTAACCCCTTCACTGCCAGTGTCATTTACACAGGAATCACTGCATTTATATAGCAGTGATTACTGAAGAAATTACAATGGTCCCAAAAATGTGTCAAAAATGTCCGATGTGTCTGCCACAATGTCGCAGTCACAATAAAAATCGCTGATCACTGCCATTACTAGTAAAAAAATAAATAATAAAAAATTATTAATAAAAATGCCATAAAACTATCCCTATTTTGTAGACGCTATAACTTTTGCGCAAACCAATCAATAATCACTTATTGCGATTTTTTTTACCAATAAGAATACGATTTTTTTTACCAATAAGAATACGTATCGGCCTAAACTGAGGGAAAAAAATGTTTTTTTATATATTTTGGGGGATATTTATTATAACAAAAAGTAAAAAATAATGCGTTTTTTTTTTAAAATTGTCGCTCTATTTTTGTTTATAGCGCAAAAAATAAAAACCGCAGAGGTGATCAAATACCACCAAAAGAAAGCTCTATTTGTGGGAAAAAAAGGACGTCAATTTTGATTGGGAGCCACGTCGCACGACCGCGCAATTGTCAGTTAAAGCGACCCAGTGCCGAATTGCAAAAAGGGGTCTGGTCTTTGACCAGCAAAATGGTCCGGTCTGTAAGTGGTTAAAGCGGACCTTCAGTGTTTTGTTTTACCTTTCCATCTATTAAATCTTCTGCCCTTGTTGTTTTAACTTTGGATATAGTAAAACTTTTTTTGCTGCCAGTAAATACTTTATACAGCCCACTTCCTGTTTCTTGTCTGGTAATAAGCCTAGGCTTATGACATCATGCACAGCTCCCTCTCTCACTCTCATGAGAGTTTGCCAGGAAGGCAAAGTGGATGAGTCATAAGAGGGCCAATTAAGGCTACAGGGTTGCAGAACTGGAGGTGTGCCTCTGTGTAAATCCAGGAAGTGAACAGGCAGCAGCTTCAGCTGCCCGCAGTTAAAATGGATGCAGCCAGACTCGGTAGAGGGGGATTTCTGCAGCATATTTGGTAAGTACAGAATCACAGTATATATAAAATAATATTCCAAGTGGTTGGAAGGAAGCTTCAGGATGGCAAACATGTTTTTTATTACAAATTATGTGAGTACACTGCAGTTACTCTTTCTGTTTCAATATTTTTTTTATTGAAAAGTTTAACAAACAGAAATAAACAAGAGACTACAATCTGCTCCTTGTGCGCCCTCGCAGGGGCTACAAAGCATGAATGTATAACCAAAGGGCCAGCCAGTAAAATTATACTCATAATAAACAGAAGAAAAAAAAAGGGGGGAGGGAATATGCGTAGGGGATGGTATCGAGACTGGTTCCAGGACCAGGCAACTCGTTCCCTCGTCGTGTCCGCAGGGAACAAAAGAAGAAAAGATAGAGAGACAAGAAGGGGAAGAAAGGGGGGGGGGAAACGTTCGGGTGTGGATGCCTCGCCAAGAGGAGTCAGACCAAGCCCAGGCATGCAGCTTGGAGCGCAGGGAACTCATAGGAGATCCACGGCTCCCAGATTTTTAGAAATTTAGCATGAGAATCAGGAACAATACTGGACATACGTTCCTGCAATAACATTGCAGTCATGCGGGTTTTAACACCTTGAAAATCTACCCGTCGGGACTTCCAGGCTTGGGCAATGGTCCGCTTGGCCGCTATAAATAGATAAGTAGCCAACTTCTGTTGAGGGCCCCGCAAACCAGGTACCGGGCAATGTAGGAGGGCTAGCTTAGGGTCCCTTCGGATGGTTAGGTGGAAAAGTGTCTGCAGCAAACCAAAAATCCTCGACCAGAACCCCACCAGCCTTGGGCAAGCCCACCATGTATGCATAACATCACCTCGCTGTCCACAGTTGCGGAAGCATCTGTCCGTACTCCCAGGGAAAGCCCGAGCTGTGCGGGCAGGTACCCAATACCATCAGAGCATTACTTTATATGCAGCCTCCAGGGTATTTGTGTTGAACGAGCATTTGGTGATTGTTTTCCAGGCCCTGCTCCAGTCCAGGGGTGCTGATGACGAACGGCTATTCAGGGAGGCATAAATGGCCGAAATAAGGCCTGGGGACCCTGGGGCGTGTTGGCATGAGTGTTCAAAAAAAGTTTTTTGGAAGGGGTAGGTGGACCTGCGGCGTAACGCTGCAATCCAGTGCTTTAATTGGATAAAGTGATAATGTTCGCTAGCCAGCGCCCCTTTCGTTTCCCAAATACTCTCCCAGGAGGGGAATAGGCGTGAGGAAAGGAAATTGTGGACTCGTGGATAGCCATGTGAGGACCACCAGGAAAATGCCCGGGGCTCCTCCAGACCCGGGGGGGAAAAGAGGGTTGTGAGTGATGGGAAGTAGGGGTAGAAAGGGGGACATCAGATTGCTGGAAAAGCGAACTGAGTCCCACACCTGCAGACTATGTAGAAGCATGGGGCTGAGGGAGGGAGGGCGCAGATTTCTGGGGAGCCAAAGGAGTGCCTGAAGTGGACAAGGGTCACAGCCAGGCACCTCCAGGAGCACCCACAGAGGAACATCCGTGGTTGCATGGAGCATAGTCAACGGAGCGATCTGGGCCGCTGTGTAGTATTGAGAGATATTAGGGACCCCCAGGCCTCCCCTGAGCCTGTGGGTGTAAAGGGTCACTCTAGGTATCCTGGGACGTTTGCGCGCCCATATAAATTGGAGGATCCTATTCTGCAGGAGTCGAAGAAAAAAGGTGGGTACCCGGACAGGCAAAGCACGAAAATAATAAAGGACTTTAAGAAGGATGGTCATCTTCGCCGCAGAGATCCTGCATATCCATGAGAGTGTGGGGAATTGCCAGGCTTGCATAAGGGTGGACACCGTTCGCAACAGGGGATAATAGTTGGCCGAGAAAAGGGAAGAATAAGACGGTGTCAATTTGACACCTAAATAATCAATCGAGTGGGAAGCCCAACGGTATGGAAAGTGGTCCTGAAGGCGCTGCACCAGTTCCAGAGGGAGGTTAACATTCATCGCTGTGGTCTTGGAGAGGTTAATTTGAAGACCTGAGAAGGCTGAGAATCGGTCTAATACCAGTTGCAAGTTGGGCAGAGAGATAAGCGGGTTGGACAGGGTCAATAGGGCGTCGTCCGCAAAGAGGTTCACTTTGTATTGAGTGCCCGCGTAAGGGATTACCGAGATATCACCACAGGCCCTGATCGCCGCCGCCAGCGGCTCCAATGCCAGAATAAACAGTGCCGGGGACAGGGGTATCCCTGTCTAGTCCCCCGGAGTATCGGGAAAGGTTCAGAAAGGAAGCCTGCATATTTCACCGACGCTGACGGTGCGGAATAGAGGGCTTGAATCCATTGTAGAAAATGTGGTCCAAATCCCCATTTGGTTAGAACAAAGTAAAGGTAATCCCAGGAGAGCAAATCAAATGCTTTATAAATATCTAGGGATAGCAAAAGTCCTGGTATTTTACGCTGATGAAGTATATGAAGGAGATGGACCACCTTGCGGACACTGTCCCCCGCCTGGCGACCGGGCACAAAGCCCACTTGATCCCTGTGAATGAGGACCTGAAGATATCTGTTGACTCGTGTGCTCAGAACCTTTCCCAAAACCTTCAGGTCAACATTCAACAGGGAGATGGGACGAAAGGACTGTGGGTCTGTGGCCTCCTCGGATAACTTAGGGATCATAGAGATGTGGGCTTTCAGCGAGTCCGGCGAGGGTCTCGCACCTTCCCGCCAGGCATTGTAGTAAGACGTTAAATGGGGCGTGAGCAGGGGTGCAAATGTCCTATAGTATAGACCGGTAAAGCCGTCTGGACCCGGGGCCTTGGACGGCTTAAGGGACTTTAGGGCTTGGGCGACCTCCAGTTCAGTTATGGGAGCATTCAAGCTAGTCTGTGCCGCTGAGGACAATAAAGGAAGACTAATTGATTGGAAGAAACTCTCTGCCCTGTCTCGGTCGAAGGCAGCTGGTCCACTATAGAGAGAGGAGAGGAAGGAGGCAAAGCCAGCAGCTACTTTGGATGGATTGGACGTGAATCCCCCACCCGCCACTTGTAATCGAACCGGCCTGCCTGGACCCCCCACTGAATTAAGTTTCCTAGCCAACATGGGACCAGGTTTGTTCGAGCAACTATAAAATTTATATTTGGACCAGCGCAGAGCTTTCTCCGCCTGAGCGGAGGCGAGCAGGTCCAACTCAGTGGCCAAGTTGTCACGCGTCCGCCTATGGGCTACCGAAGGACGCGCCTTCCACGTCGCATCCGCCGCCTCTAACAAGGAGGTCAACTCCCGTATCCGCTGCTCCCTGGCCCGCTTTGTACGGGAAGCGAGCTGGATTAGATGTCCCCTGACCGTCGCCTTGTGGGCTTCCCACAAGGTAACTGGAGAATCAACTGAGCCTACATTTTCTGTGAAATAGGTTTGGATATATGTTTCTATCTGAGAAGACGTAGCTTGCGTAGTCAGGAGGGATTCATTAAGCCGCCAGAGATAGGCCG
Source organism: Lithobates pipiens (assembly GCF_037356315.1). Taxonomy (NCBI): domain Eukaryota; kingdom Metazoa; phylum Chordata; class Amphibia; order Anura; family Ranidae; genus Lithobates; species Lithobates pipiens. The sequence goes on from NW_027507903.1 coordinate 132,645,160, forward strand.
GACGGGAGAATCCTGCCAAGGATATTCCAAGAATCAGGGGAACATGATCAGACCAGGGAGAGGTAGCAATAATGACCTTATGTACCAACGGCAGGGAGCTAAGTTGCAAAAACACGTGATCTATTCTACAAAAACTCTGGTGGGGATTAGAAAAAAAAGTAAATTCCTGTGACAACGGATGTTGCTCGCGCCACACGTCCGCCATGCCATAAGACTGGAAGAGATCATGCAATATTTGTTCCTGGGAGGCATCATGGGACGGAGGCACTTCCCTGAGGCTACGCCTGTCCAAAGAGGAGTTAAAAACAGAGTTAGAGTCTCCCATCATAATCAGAAGGCCTTTTTGGTGCTTAGTGATCACCTGAAACAAATGGGAGAAAAACCTCTGTTGAAATGAGTTAGGAGCATAATACCCAACCAAAGTGACCTCCTGGTCCCAGAGGGTGCCCTGCAAGATCAAATATCTACCCGTACCTTAGAACAGGTAAATTGGAGGTTACGCCTAAAGGCCATCAGCACCCCTCTGTGCTTCTCAGAAGCGGAAGCCGTGAAAAACATTGGATAATGGGAGGACAAATATTTGGGGGAAGAGAATAGGGAAAACCTGGTTTCCTGCAGACACACCACATCAATGGATTGAGATTTTAAATGACGGAAGACCTTTGACCACTTAATGGGGGAATTGAACCCATGGATGTTCTGCGAGAATATTTTCAGCACATTCTGAGTCATCTGGGGGAGAAAGGAAGGTTCATATAATTATAGAGCGACCAACAAGGTACGTACTTACCCTGATCCCAAGGCGAGGCTATCCGAACCCGAATAGGGGAGTGGGGAGGGAAACACAAGGAAGAAGAGAAAGAGAGAGAAGAAGAAACACAGAATAGACAAGTGAAACACATAAGCATCACAATCGGTGAGCATTGCATCCCACAGCAGAACACTAAAGGAGGCGGCTCCACCACCAACCACAAGGCTAACAAATAGTGAAACATAACAGCATTGACAACAGTAAAACTACAATAGTACTTAAATATTACTACATTATTATCTTATTACCGCCCCTGCACAGGGCAATTAAAACTGGAACAAAAACAGGTGAGACGGGCTAAGCCCGTCCCGCAGTACTGCTACTGGGTAGCAATAAATAAAACTAGTAATGGGATGAAAGGTCCTCCCCAACCGGTGCCGCCACGCCGGGAGCGCCCAAGGAGAGGACACAACCTCGGTCCCCGAACGTGACCCCCGCGCTGGAGCGCCGCCAGGCCCCCAGGGGACCACCAACAAAAAAGGGGACCCCGTATGGCTTAGGGCCACGGTCCAGCGGGGGGCCACCAGTGCTGATCACGGCCCGCACCCTTAAGGGGAGCGGACCTGAAATAAACCATGGCTCGACCCGAGCAAGGGAGGGAGGGTAGGAAGAAAGTGGGGGGGACAGGGAAGAGAGAAAAGGGAAGGGAAGTAAGGATAGGGGGATGGGGAAATAAGAGGGGGAGCAGGGGGAAGAAGGAAAGTGCAGAGAGAGGGGAAGAGAAGCGCAGGGTATGGGGAGCAGGGAATGGAAGGGAAACGGGGAGGGGGCATGGATGAGGATGAGGAGAGGAGGGAGTGGGGATGGGGAGGGAAGGCAGGGTAAAAGATGACAATAATAGGGCCCTTTTCAGTTCTTAGGGTCCAAAAACCAACCAATATACATAGGAAAGTAGACTTTATATACAGTAAGCCCTGGAACCGGCCCCCCAGACTACCCCTATCCCACCAGGGTTACAGTCCCACTCTCTTAATTTTAAAGCAACAATTGGTCCAAGAGAAGGCCCTCAGATGAGCTGGGGGCTTGGGCAAAACTAGGTAGTCACAGTAGGGCTGGAGTACTGATAAAAGCCTCAAGTCAAAGGTGAAGTAGCATAGGGCCTGCAGTTTAAGTAAATACCACAAGTGACTGTAAGTTTATATATAAATAAAAAAAAGGGGGGGACAAGGAAGGGAGGGGGGGGGAAGTATGGGCCAGGAGAGCATGGTCCCATCATCTGGTATGAGACAAAATCCAGCATCAGGCAGAAGTAAACAGTGCTTCAAAGGTCCAGGGAGGGCAACCGAACCAAAAACAAGGGATCATGAACGGGCGCACCCGTGTGGTCGTCATCCCGGATCTGAATAGGGGGACCAAGCATGTGATTGGGTAGCAGGAAGGGGGCGTTTCCGGTTGCTGACTGGTTCCCACACACGGCCCAGGCGCCTAGAAGAGGGCCCAGGATCTGAGGCCTTCTCACAGAGGTTGGGGTCATCCGAAAAGGGGAGCAAATGTAGTGCTTTAAAAGTCGCCTGGGCTTCCTCCGCGGTGCGCACTGTGTAGCCCCTGCCTTGGTAGGTGAAAGCGAGGCGAAAAGGAAAGCCCCATGTGTATTTGATGTGGCGTTCTACCAGAGCTGAAGTGTATGGTTTCAGTTGTCGCCTCTTTAGCACTGTGGAGGGGGCCAAATCAGTAAAGAGTTGGTACTTGTGGCCTTGGAAGCGGAGATCAGGCTTGTCCCGTGCTGCCCTAAGGAGCGTTTCCTTGGTGCGGTAGTACGTTAACTTGATGATAATGTCCCGAGGAGGCCCCCCTTCCTTCCTCGGCCCCAGGGCCCGGTGGATCCGGTCAAATTCCATGCGATCAATTGGAATGCCTGGGACCAATTCCTGGAATAGAGCCGTGGCAGTAGAGGTTAAGTCCTCAATAGTTTCAGGGAGTCCCCTAAGCCGGAGGTTCCCTCGCCTCGACCTGTTCTCAAAGTCCTCTAATTTTAGGAGGGCTGCATCCAGCTCCCTGCGGATGTCCTGCAAGTCCTGCTCATGGTGATCAATAACTGTTGCTGCAGCCTCCATTCTATCTTCCAGCGCATTCGTACGGTTGCCCAACTCACGGATTTCCTTCGTGAGATGCGTGGCCAGTTTGGAGGTGGCTGCTGACAGTTACCCCTGCAGCATGGTTTTAAAGCGAGACAGCAGGTCTGCATCCCGCAATGAAGGCGCCACATAGGGTTGCTGGACTCCTGGTATGCTTTCCGCATCTGAACAGGCTTCGGGCTCACCAGTGAGCAACGGAGGGGTGAAGTCCATGTCTGAGGCCTGCGACTCCAGCAGGCCGTCTGGCGGAAAGGCCTCAAGGCTCGCACGCACAGCCTGTCTCTTCGTAGTGCTTCGTGCTGTGCCTGATTTGCGCCCCATAGTGCCAGTCTCAATGCCGGGATATAGTCAGTCAAGAGAAATGTGCAGGAGCGGTCGTATCACAGCCGGTGTGGTCGGTGGCGGAGAAGCGCCTCTAGTTTGCGGTCATCCTGGTACTTAGCTCACGAGCACCCCTGGTGTGAAGTGATTTCCAGTAATGCCAGCTAATTATATTCTCCCCTCACACCAGCAGGCTATAGTAAGAAGAGTTTTGGAAGCTGGGTGTAGCAAGATGGCCGCCGTCATCCAGGGTAGGCCGGAGCCAGGGCCTTTCCTGGGAAAAAGGGCTGCAGCAGGCTAGCAGTCTGTTTAAAGTCAGGGGCAGTTAACAGAGCTACCCCTATCTTCGCCCTCCACACTGCCCTGGGAGATGGCACCCACCCGATGGGGAGAGGATGGCAGGGGAGTCTAGAAGTAACCCCTCAGGGGACTCACCAGGCCGAGGGATGTCCAGGTCAGGTGGCCGAAGGGCGGCTCCGGTCCGGGAGGCCCAGTGAGTAGGGGGGCCTCTCCCGATGGTCGTCCGCCGCCGATGCGGTGGTTCCCGGCCCTCCCGGCAGGCAAATGCGGTGGTCTGGAGGTCGAGTAGGCCGCAAGATGGCGGCCGGCGGCCTGCCGCTTGGATCCGCGGCGGGCCGGATCGCCCCGTCCGCGGGCTATGGTGAGCGGCCAAAAGTGTCCCAGGCTGTAGGGGAGAGCCCAGCAGAGGGGATGGGTAAGTTGGTGAGCCGATTTAGCGATCCACAGCGGAGGATGGCTGTGGATTGCAATCCGGCCCGCGGAGCACAGTCACAGCACGTCCTTCCTCGTCTCCGTCCGGCCACGCCCCACTGCAGTTACACTTTAAAAGGAAGTTTACCCCTCCCATTTATTTAATAAAGGGAATAATTTAAGACAATCTTTGCATTGAACCTCAGGAACTTCAGAGAAAACCTTTACATTTTCAATAAACCTGTTATCTGAGTAGCTACCATATTCCTCTACAGTTCTTGTTTTTGGTTCAAATTCATCAAAAGAACATAATGATTCATATTGCTTTTTTTTTATTTTTATTTTATAACCTCCAGAAAATGTTTTCATTTATCATGTGAATTATGGATTTATTTTACTTAAGTCCAAAGGTGGTTTCTTTCAAATTCCCTTATGTTGTTTTTGCAAATTTTCTATATATCAGTCAGGATTAGGAATTGTTTTTTTTTTTTTGTATGTTTTTTTTCTTCCTTCTTGGTATTTCAATATGAATATACATAAAAAATAATATAATGCTCAAAGCATTATATTTAACTTTCACCTGTTACGCTAATCTGCTTTCTATTACTTCCTGGAGCTCATTACAAAAAAGTAACTAATGTCCAAATATTTGCCCATTCATAGGGAGTGGAATGTTATAAATACTAGGGATTTTATACATTTGGTGCTTAACAGATAGTGACATCACCAGCCCCATTCATTTACAGAGGCAGGAATTCCCAATCTTGTTAGAAGAACAGCATTGGGTTCCCATCATAATCATACCAGGCCCATTAGGTTGGATATGAATTGTAAAGGACCCTACACAGAAAGAATCAGACCCTTTTCTGAGCATACGCCCTGTGACAAGCAAAAAAAGGAAGAGGGGGAGGGGAAAATGTGTGCACCCTTCCTCAACCCTGCTGGGGGGACTACCCTGACAAAGCACCTTGCACCCATGTTATTGAGGACAAGGGTTTCTTCCCCACAACCCTGGCTCGAGTGACATGTACGTCGACTTCAAATTGTTACACAAGGATGATGCCCATAGCTGCAGGCATCACCCCAGTACAATTTTTTAAAGCCAGCGGTTGGCTCTCTTGTAAAAGCACTTCTAATGGCTAACTAGTAACGTCCCTTCCTCCTACTGACTTTCACAGTTTATTTGGCCTCTCCTGTCCCATGGGGAGACCTGAGCAATCAGCCAATGTGTCTGCTGGCTGGTCGGACACCCAAACAAAGCCGGGATTGGCTTTGATCAGCTCTCCACTACAGTATCCTGGGAAGCAATGACCTGACATCATTGTCGGTTTGCCCGGATGCCAAGGGCTCCCTTTCTAAACAATACAAAGCATTCAAAAACACTGATCTTGATGTTTGTTTTGAATTCTTTTAAGGACAGAGGAGGGATTTGGGGTCTTACAGACTTTTAAAAGCAAAAGATAAAAAAAAAATGTTTTATCCTTTACTTTAGGTAAAAAAAAAGGCATGTTTACATTATTCATTCACAGTAGAAGTGATATATAGTATATAATTCTGAATGGTTGTTTTCACCATGTGTTCACTATAAGGCCGCGTACACACGGGCGGACTGTTCGCCCAACCTTGTCCGCTGAACAGTGTTTGGGCGGACAGTCCGCTCGTGTGTGGGCTTTCAGCGGACAGTTTCAGCGGACAGTTGGACGGACAAAGTCTTTCGGAAATTCCGAAAAACTGTCCGCTGAAACTGTGTTTGAGCGAACAGTCCGCCCGTGTGTGGGCCTGTCCGCTGTACTTTCGAAATGAGCGGACTGTTCCCGCTCGGAAAGTCCGCCCATTTCGAGCGCGTGTACAGGTAGGCGGGGCCCGCGAAGGAGACGTCGCGGGCTCCGCCGCCTGGAATGGGCTTAAAGGGGAACCCCAACGCCGAAAAAAATCGGCGTGGGGGTTCCCCCCAAGTCCACACCAGACCCTTGTCCGAGCACGCTACCCGGCCGGCCAGGAAAGGGGGGCGAGCGAGCGCGCCCCCCCTCCTGAGCCGTACCAGGCCGCGTGCCCTCAACATGGGGGGTGCCTTGGGGAAGGGGGGGGCCGCGCGGCCCCCCCACCCCAAAGCACCTTGTCCCCATGTTGATGAGGACAAGGGCCTCTTCCCGACAACCCTGGCCGTTGGTTGTCGGGGTCTGCGGGCGGGGGGCTTATCGGAATCCGGGAGCCCCCTTTAAGAAGGGGGCCCCCGGATACCGGCCCCCCACCCTATGTGAATGAGTATGGGGTACAATGTACCCCTACCCATTCACCTGTGAAATAAAGTACAAATAAAAACACAACACAGGGGGAAAAAATATTTTATTGCACAGCCGGGGGTCTTCCGTCTTCGGGGGTCTTCTCGCCGGACTCCTCCGCTATGTGTGTGTAGCTCTTTTGCCAGCGGAGGAGTCCGGCTTTCTTCCTCCCCGCCGCCGGCCTCTTCTCCCGACTTCGGGGGTCTTGTCCCCCTCTTCGGTTCTTCTGCCGGGCCACCGCGCCTGGTCCGGTGGCCCGGTCTTCTGTCGCCGTCTTCCGTTCTTCTGTCGCCGCCTTCGGTTCTTCTGCCGGGCCACCGCGCCTTCTTGTAGCTCTTTTACAGGCGGTGGCCCGGTCTTCTGTCGCCGTCGCCGCCTTCCGTTCTTGTTCTTCTTCTTGTTCTTCTCCAGGCGATGTTGACTCGACGAGCTCTCCGGCCGGAATGCCGGGGACGCGCTGTGCGGTCACTTATATAGTGACAATGGGGCGGGGTCACATGGTATATGTCACATGGGTTGGTCACATGGGTTGATGTCACATGGGGACTATGACATCGTAAGGGGGCGGGGTCACCATGTGACATCAACCCATGTGACATATACCATGTGACCCCGCCCCATTATCACTATATAAGTCACAGCGCAGGGCGGCTCTGGCATTCCGGCCGGAGGGAGCGACGTGTCAACATCGCCTGGAGAAGAACAAGAAGAACAAGAAGAAGAACACGAACGGAAGGCGGCGACGGCGACAGAAGACCGGGCCACCGCCTGTAAAAGAGCTACAAGAAGGCGCGGTGGCCCGGCAGAAGAACCGAAGGCGGCGACAGAAGAACGGAAGACGGCGACAGAAGACCGGGCCACCGGACCAGGCGCGGTGGCCCGGCAGAAGAACCGAAGAGGGGGACAAGACCCCCGAAGTCGGGAGAAGAGGCCGGCGGCGGGGAGGAAGAAAGCCGGACTCCTCCGCTGGCAAAAGAGCTACACACACATAGCGGAGGAGTCCGGCGAGAAGACCCCCGAAGACGGAAGACCCCCGGCTGTGCAATAAAATATTTTTTCCCCCTGTGTTGTGTTTTTATTTGTACTTTATTTCACAGGTGAATGGGTAGGGGTACATTGTACCCCATACTCATTCACATAGGGTGGGGGGCCGGTATCCGGGGGCCCCCTTCTTAAAGGGGGCTCCCGGATTCCGATAAGCCCCCCGCCCGCAGACCCCGACAACCAACGGCCAGGGTTGTCGGGAAGAGGCCCTTGTCCTCATCAACATGGGGACAAGGTGCTTTGGGGTGGGGGGGCCGCGCGGCCCCCCCCTTCCCCAAGGCACCCCCCATGTTGAGGGCACGCGGCCTGGTACGGCTCAGGAGGGGGGGCGCGCTCGCTCGCCCCCCTTTCCTGGCCGGCCGGGTAGCGTGCTCGGACAAGGGTCTGGTGTGGACTTGGGGGGAACCCCCACGCCGATTTTTTTCGGCGTTGGGGTTCCCCTTTAAGCCCATTCCAGGCGGCGGAGCCCGCGACGTCTCCTTCGCGGGCCCCGCCTACCTGTACACGCGCTCGAAATGGGCGGATTTGCCTCCTCCTTACGTGGGCGAGTCCGTTCATTTCAAAAGTTGAGCGAACTGTTTGCCCAACCTTGTTCGTCAAACAGTCCGCTCGTGTGTGGGCAAGTCCGCTCATGCAAATTTTGAGCGGACTGTTTGACAAACTGTTTGCCGAACAAGGTTGGGCGAACAGTCCGCGCGTGTGTACGCGGCCTAATTGGGTTTATGGTTTTTTTAACTAATATTTTTTGTCATTAGTATAGTTGCATTTATATGCTGGTTTGTGTGATATTATACAGAGGGTTTAAGGTTCTTCTTAACAAGGCACTGTGGTACTAATATTTGGTATTAAGGTTTATGGCTTCAACTAGAAGGGGTGGTATATAATAATAGGAATACCACATTCTTGCCTATAGAAGTGGTGACCCAGTTCACTTATATATATTTGTTTTTCACAGTCCACTCACTAGCAGAGCAGAATTGTTTTGACTGCAGCAGACAACATTCAATTTGGCACCAGGCATATGTGTGGGTATATATATGCACACACATCTGTTTGGTTGGTTTCATTTTGAATTTAACTTTAACTTTTTCTAATATTTTCCACCGGTACCCTTATATAGATATATGTTTACATTGCTCAGAAACCGGAAGTGATGTCATGATGTTGCTTCGGTCCTCCAAGGGCATAGAGATGAGTGGCGGCCATCTTGCCATTGCTTATCTGTATTGCAAGCCAACTGCCTTGGTCCATAAAAGGTGTTTAAATATGAAATCTGTACTAGTTAAATAACCAGAAAGGAAATTATTTGCTACAGCAAACACTTGCAATTGTATGATGAACATGCACAAAGGCAAATAGCTGGCAGTATAAAAGCATTGGGCATGGTTTGCAGAATGGTAATCTAGCACACCTACTTACCATTGTCTGCCTTCACCAAAGACCGTTGCTCTGTGGCAGACATGTTGCATTACATAGAATGTATGGCAATGGTAATATCAACAATATTACAATAAATGTTTCTGAGTTTTTTTAAGAATTAATCATCATTATAAGGGACTTTTTTCATTGATAAAAATGCTTTGCTGATCACCATTAGACAGGTGTTAGTAACTTATATTGATCTGACAGACCAACTCTGAAAACGAATGTAGCTTTGTATAGGTAGCATAAGTGCAATCAGTTTTCAGAGTGCAAAAACAATGATTTTGAAGCATTTGAAGTATATGCTGCATGCTTTGAGACACATAACTAAGAATTCAGATCATGTGCTTCGCCAGCGGCAATGCATGTATCACAAAGCATAATACAACACATGATATGGTTGTAGAAATAAACCCTTATACTATCATTTTATTTAATGAAATGCATTTTGGCTTTTATATTGATTAAAGTCGGCATGAATAAAACCAGCTACATAAGCATCATTATAATTGTATTTAATCAGTTCCCTTTCTAAAGTGAAAATATCGTTTAAATTGTTGATGTTTAGTACTGATGTCTCAAAATGTAATTTAAATAGGATCAATGCTTTTTACAGCCATTTCACATATTGTTAATCTTGATATGAAATATTCTAGAATAAACATCTTTATCCTACAAGCTAAAAATATGTTTTCTAGTTAGTAGAAAGAAAAAAAAGGCTACATCCGCCGCAGCATAAAAATGAATACATCACTGTAACAAGTACCCGATCTAAGTACTTTTTACATGTGAGTATAACAAGTGCAGCATACTATAGTATACACACACAATATCTGGGTACAGCTCCTACCTGAATCTTGTGAGACTTGTGAGACTGTTGAAATTCAGTGAGGGTTGATTTAGACTCCATTCACACCTGGCCATTCTGGAATTGTGGGCAGAATAGCTGCAATCACGGAAAACCGTAACGAGCAATGCTGCCACCCAAAAGAAGATCCTGCTCCTTTTTGAGCAACACGCTTTATATGTTGCAATTTTGTCACAATTCCAGCACGATTTATCACGTGGCAAAATTGTGCAGCAACTGGGTTGCCATTAAGAAGTATTGGCATTCCAAGAGTTACGCTTCCGCCCAATCTGGCATGATTCCAGAACACCTAGGTGCAAATGGAGCCTGAAATAGGCTGTTCATTTTGCAAGAGAGTTTTCACTTTGTAAGGGAATTTTCCCTTAGGTTAGTTAACATGGAAAAGATTCACTTCTCAAAGAATATCTAATTACTTGCAAGAAAGAAAAACTGTATTTTTGCTTACACAAGGTTGGATTATGGAAGTCAGCCGAACTATACATCACTATGTTAAGGGAAAAGTCCCTTTGCAAAGTGAATCTTTTTTTCAAAGGGAACAGCCTGATTACCTTTACTAAATTAACCCCCGGCGAGACAGAAAATTGCACACAATGTTGAGATTTATTCTGTATTGGCAACATGCGGAATTAGGAAAATGGTTATTGCAAAACAGAGTAACATTTAACTGATCAATTGTATAGACACTATGGGGTTCACTTGCACTTAGTTTTAGTAAATCAACCCCGATATTCACTGTATAGCATAAAGGAGTGTGAAATGCAGTTTTCTTACTCTTGCTAACTAAATTACCTATCAAATGAACTCCAAACGTTTCCTTTTGTGAACTCACAAATCTATGTTGTGAAACTGTATAACTGTGCAATGATAGATTCTATAGCAATAAGTATATTGTCCTCTCAATACATTCCACACAACTAGTTTCCTGTTGTCACGGTCCCTACCGTGTATTTTGGACAGCCAGGTGTAGTCACGCCTCAAGTGGCTCTGGGTGGTATTGAACTCATGACTGCCAGTAGTTGTTCCCGTTACCTTACCTCTGAGCCACACCTCAGTTCTATTCTGCCTGCTTTCCAGCCATGTCTAGTTTTGCATAAGTACTGTGGGCAATTCTGTTTGTACCTTTCACTCTTGGATCAGCTGTGGCAGGTTACCTAATCAGCTAGGGTATAAAACACTGCCTCACTCTGAGGGCTTTGTCAGTTCATTGTCTCTTGTTGCCAAAGGTTCCTGAGTTCCAAGACTGACCCCGGCTACCGACCCTGGCTTGTATATCGTTTATTCTGTCTTCTGGAATCCCTGACTACGGCTTTACCTGGACAATCCTTTGGCAAATTCCTGTCAAGCCCCCGTGCACAGATTCACAGCCCAGGTAGCTTATCTGTTTGTTACTGTGGGCTGTGTTTATTTGCAAGGGTGAGCCTACATCTCTGCAACATGGACTCCAATCTAGGTAAGCCCTTACATAATGAACTGACCAACAGGGAGTCCGCAGAGATGTACAGGATGCTCACCTCCCTTGCTCTACAAATCTCCAGCTTGGGCCAGACCATTGCTGAGCTGCAGCAAGAAGTCCGTTTGTTTAGAGGCACAGTACACCCAACCCTGGAACCTGCATGTCCAGAACCGTTTGTTTTGATGCCTGAGAAGTTTGATGGTAATCGTGCATCCTTCTTTTGTTTTAAGATGGATTGTGAGCTGTTGTTTGCCCTTAAGCCTAGGACCTATGCCACTGACTTTATTAAGATTCGTGCTTCCATCAACCTGCTCACTGGACAATGCAAAACATGGGCTCATCAGCTTTTACAGGAAAGGAGTCCAGTCTTGGATAGCTGGGAGGCATTCATGTTTGCTCTGGATTCTTACATTCGTGTTTCTAAGACCAGAGTTCCCAAGTCTACTCTTTGCTCACGTGGCCTGCGGGAATCCAAGGACAGAAGTACCCGGTACAGATACGACTCCATGCCATCACAGTATGTTCCAAGTCATGAAGCTGAAGTCCTTACCCCACAAAGCCTAGACGCTCCTAAGGTCACACGCACACCTTCCCTGGGAGACGTAGAACCCATGGAGATAGGGGCCATCCGGCTCAAGCTATCCCAAGGTGAAAGAGAGCGGAGGAGAGACTGTGGTCTTTGTTTTTACTGTGGGGGGAGAGGGCATCTTATATCTCTCTGTCCAATTCGCCCACCTCGGTCTGAGGTTCTCCAAGTGGGTACTTCTAGGATCCTTCCTGCTGTCCCTGAATCTCTGCCTGCTATCCAGCTCGAAGTGTCGGTGCCTGTTTCCCCAGTTGAAGTGTCGGTGTCCCCGCTTGAAGTTCCTGTGCCGGTGTCCCCGCTTGAAGTTCCTGTGCCGGTGTCCCCGCTTGAAGTTCCTGTGCCGGTGTCCCCGCTTGAAGTTCCTGTGCCGGTGTCCCCGCTTGAAGTTCCTGTGCCGGTGTCCCCGCTTGAAGTTCCTGTGCCGGTGTCCCCGCTTGAAGTTCCTGTGCCGGTGACCCCGCTTGAAGTTCCTGTGCCGGTGACCCCGCTTGAAGTTCCTGTGCCGGTGATCCCGCTATCTCCTGACTGTACGTATGCCTCAAATGGCACCATAGTCCGTAAGCAGGACCTGAAGATTTTCGAAAGAGCCTTGCGAGCGACGAAAGCCTACCCAACTGGAACTTCTAAAACTAAGAAAGCCCAAAAGAAATAGGATGTTCCATGCTCTGAGGGCATTCCTAAGGGGAGGGAACTGTCACGGTCCCTACCGTGTATTTTGGACAGCCAGGTGTAGTCACGCCTCAAGTGGCTCTGGGTGGTATTGAACTCATGACTGCCAGTAGTTGTTCCCGTTACCTTACCTCTGAGCCACACCTCAGTTCTATTCTGCCTGCTTTCCAGCCATGTCTAGTTTTGCATAAGTACTGTGGGCAATTCTGTTTGTACCTTTCACTCTTGGATCAGCTGTGGCAGGTTACCTAATCAGCTAGGGTATAAAACACTGCCTCACTCTGAGGGCTTTGTCAGTTCATTGTCTCTTGTTGCCAAAGGTTCCTGAGTTCCTGAGTTCCAAGACTGACCCCGGCTACCGACCCTGGCTTGTATATCGTTTATTCTGTCTTCTGGAATCCCTGACTACGGCTTTACCTGGACAATCCTTTGGCAAATTCCTGTCAAGCCCCCGTGCACAGATTCACAGCCCAGGTAGCTTATCTGTTTGTTACTGTGGGCTGTGTTTATTTGCAAGGGTGAGCCTACATCTCTGCAACATGGACTCCAATCTAGGTAAGCCCTTACACCTGTCTCTTCAAGATGATTCATTTTGAGAAAAGGCTCTTCTTAGTCAGATTGCTTTATCCAGTAATTATCTGTCTTTATTCTCTGTAACTGGCTGGCAGTTTCTTTGCACCTGCAATGCAGTTTATCACTAGCTCTAGATGATATCCCAGGATGTTGCAGTGCTATGTTTCAGTAAAGAATAGTAACTTTGGAAATCTGATAGACAGTCACTTTGGTGGCACAAATACCCTCCCTGTAAAGACCATGTGGCATTTACAATGCAGCAGTTAGTTTTCTTCCACACTCTTATGGCTCAAATTTTGTCTGTTTATGATTGAGCCCTGTCAGCAGACAGAAGAATCTAGTAGAATTTGTTCCAGCTTCTTCACGTTGTTCTTTACGCACTGTTCAAACTTGAATCTGACCAAAAGAAAAATTAACTCAGCAAGATGTTCCTCTTATTCATTTTTCTACTCTCTCCCCAAGATGGTTCTCCCTCAGACCATCTACTTCCCAGACTGCCCTGCGGAATTTTGCTCTCTTTGATTTGTCTCTCTCTGCAGTCTAGCACATGTGTCTTTTTAGAAGCTGTCCCATAGAGGTTTATTTACTAAAGCTAGAGAGTGCAAAATCAGGCTCACTTCACAATCAAATTCTAACCTCAGCTTGTTCAATTACATTTTGGCAATAAAACCTGGAAGATGATTGGTTTCTAGGCAGAAGTGAGCCTGATATTGCCCTCTCCATCTTTAGTAACCAAACCCCATAGAGACAAATTGCAGAGGCATTCTGAGCAGGTTGACCTCTTATGGCAGAGTCTGTGATGGATGATAACAAATGTGTAGGATGTGGTTACACTGTATTGTCTGCGATATCTATCATTGCCTGTTCACACTGTTTTGTCACATTTTTTTTTTTTTTTATTGCACATTTTCATTAATGAATGAATGTGAAATAGTTGGGAAAATCTAATGGTATTTCAGTATTCACAGGCATCTAACCTGTTATTTTGGGATTTTACCCCCATCTTTCAGTAAAGCTAAAGTCAAGTACTGTCTTGGGAACACACTATAGAACACACTTGTATTCACCAACCTCCCCAGGAATCTCCTGGTGAAATATTTTCTAGAGAAGAATACAATGCCATGTCCCATATGGATGTATAATACATAAATATGGTGAATATTAATTTGATGATGCCAGATAGTTGCAACGACCCTCTAAGACTTGGGTAATTGTTTATGATCAGTATAGCCAGATTGAATTTGCTAATGACTGAAAAACATTAGGAGGTATAGTTAAAAATATTTTCATACAAGATTAAGAAAGCTTTTACCCAAGATTCACACATTTTCTATTGGGTTCACTAATGTGCTGCTGGCATGCCTTTGATTCACAACATCCTTTTCAAACCTGAAGGACCTTGTTACACATGTGCATTAGGGCCCATATTTAATCTGCTCTCTTTGTACTACTTTATCAATGTTTGCCTAAAGTGTTATTAAACCCAGGACCCTGCATTCACTATATCTGATATCCCACAGTATACCGAACATGGAAATGCAATTATTTCAGTGAATATAAACTGCTAAATACCTTTTTTAATCAACAGTATATAGCAATCTTCTGACTTATATCAGTGTCTGGTTAAAGTTTGTAGGAGGAGTTTTCTTTCTACTCTGACTGTCCTTTGAGGCTGCAGGACCCCTGATCCTCTGTCTGGACAGTGCTGATTGGCCCTGTGCTGATCACATGCAATCTCCCAAGAAAAAAATAAACTCTAAATATACACACCAAACTGAGCATGTGCAGAGTGACTCCAAAGTCTTATCAGGAGATGGATTGTGGACTGTGGAAGAAGAGAAGACAGGATCAAACAGTATAAAAAGCATGCTTTACTGCATATACAGACTGATTTTATTGTTGTGAGTTTAGTAACACTTGAAATGTTTTTAATTTTGCAATGTTTAGTCTTCCTGCTTTGCCTGCATTAGACTTCTTATCACTTTCAACTTAGAAGGAGTGAGGTCTTTCATGCTATGACTTACTTTATCATAGGGATTGGCAGTGATGGAATATGACCTCAAAGATTAATAATGTTTGAATTGAATTATTCTAGTTCATAGCTTTCCTAAATTAACAGTTTTTATAAGACTTCACTGATCATTTACTATCATAGCAGTATTACCATCGTATACTAGTTCCTCCCAGATGACATGGTGATTATATTTTAATTCTTTAGGGCTTTATCTTGGTGTTAAGGTACAAGGGTACAGTCTTTTGACTAAAGTGTTTTGGTTACTTTGGTATTTTTGGTTTATTTGTGTACTTTTTTTTTGTACATGATCCATTTGGTATTGTGTCCTTTTTTAATTCTTCCTTTTTTGTTGGGTGGCTTTGATAGTTTTTGGAGGACCCCTGAAACTTCATGTATTATAACTCTTGTGGATTAATGTTCTTTCTTTGATTTCTTTGTAGTGCAGACAGGACCTCTTTTACTCCACAGTACACATAACTTTACGCATAGCCTTGTATTCTTCATACACTCGCTCAGGTCATAGAGCTAGAGAGTGTTTAACATCATTATATTTAAAATTAAAGATTAGATGTATCATTAGCCACATTAGTTTTAAGTCTTGTGGACACTGGTTTAGAAGAGAGACAATTATCTGTATATAAAGGTGGGTCTAGTTTTTGTGTGGGGCTTGTGACACCAAACTGTGTGTGTAAATCTGAATATGCATCTGTACAGTAATTTAATTTTGAGAGTGCTTTAGGACAGCCTGTACCAATTGTTACTATGTACATATGTTAGTTTACCAGTAAAAGCCTTGCTTGTGTAGACATCCAAAAGCTCTGAGACTGCTGCAGGGCACTGCCAACCTGGGTGTGATGTCAGCTGCCCCAGGAGACTCAAAACTGTCACTCAAGTGAGCCTCTCCCAGCAACCTAAAAGGTTATATAGAGAGGTTAAAGGATGGTTATACTTTCTTAGGCACACTGCAAAGAAATAGAATATACTGCAAGTAAGCATTTAAAAAAAATATGTTTCTTTTCTGTGCTTTTGCCTGCATTTTTTTAAGTTGGTGGGAGGGACACTTTAATATAACTAAAGATTTTCAATTTCCTAGCATGTCATCTCATTGTAGTGGTCACGTGCTGAACATCGCAGATCAGGGCTTCTGGTAGCAGATAAAATGTATTTGTTTAAACATTTACTTATCTTTTAAGATTTTTTTTTTTTTTTGGAGCAGGAAGGGCTGGGAAACAGATGTGGGGTCTCTTCTGGATGATATCTGTGAGGACACCATGCAAGAATTACCATGAGTGTCAGGGAAGGCACATACATGAATGCAGGCACATGGTTCCTGTAATCCCTGTTTGTGGCTGCTGTGCACATTGGAACCAGGAGGACTATTTACACTGCACTAGTTGCTTATGTCAGTGCCGCTTGGTCTATTACTTTCATGAAGAATTAGTTTTTTTTGTTCTTGTATTGCTCTTCCATTGCCAACCTGATCTACTACTAACTTTGCCGGAACTCTGCCTGTGTGATTCCCGGCTTGCCTCTGAGCTATGCTTTTGCCTTATCCCTGTGCTCATTTGCTTTTTTGTTACCGACCCCCGCCCTGTCTACTACCTACTCGTCTAGCAAAAAAAAAAAAATCCTGCTATATATATATATATATATATATATATATATATATATATATATATATATATATATATGTGTGTGTATATATGCGCAGGTGCAATCTGTGGCAAGCGAATAATGCGCACACAAATGTAGACACACAACTGGAAAAAAGTGCACAAGTGCAAATAGTGCCAGAACCAGACTTCACATTCACATTCCACACCTTCACATTCTGTCGTTGGATGCCGTGACAGACGGGTGGATACTTGCAATACTAAGGAGCTGCTCTGCTTGCTAACATCATCTTTAGGATTATCTACTATATCTCAGGACTGTTTGCTTTGCCCCAGTGTCTCTTTCAGGTTAGAAGCCTTTAGCTCCAACTGCCTATCAGTGCTAGGGGGTTGGTCTCTTTTTTACATCTTGCTGATCTCTCGGCCCTCTCTGTTGGAGCGACCACATTGGAAGGCTTCAAGGGGTAAAACAACCATTGGCAACACCCACCCTGGTTCTCTGTCATGTTTTTAATTACAAATCTGATGGAATGTCTATTCAACACACTGTTCTGAATATATTATCTTTTACAATTGTGCATACCCACTGAAGAAGGAGATTCAGTCTCTCCGAAAAGTGTAGGGTATGCCAAGTAACCAATATATGTACCGATTACCAGTGTATTTATGCATTCCTTGTTTTATGTATTTTCTTAATCTTTTCAATAAAAAAAACTTTTTTGTATCTTTAAAAAATGTGATATTTACTGTACGTGCCTTAAAAGTCCACCACTAGGGGTATTCCAAAATTCTGATTAAAATATATAAACCTAACCATTATGTGGTGCCACCATATACATATAGCACAAATTAAAATAAAAAAACAAAGTGCTTAATGCATACCAATGTGACAACAAAATTGCAAAAGTAAATAAATAATCAAAAAAAAAAAAATATATATATATATATATATATATATAAAGAACTAACAGTGTGTTACATGAGGAAGAGAACTGGAGAGAGTGTGGCGCTGGGTTCAAACTGAGAACTTCGTTGTGAGGTACCACACAGCAGAAGGAAGGGTGAGAGACAGTATCTATGCTGCTATTCTGACCAGTATCCACTGTGACCACCAATGCCTTGGAGTGAAGTGCGCTGTTGTGAAGGATTGTAGTGTTTTTGAAGTACTTTGATTCAAGTTTTGTTCATGTGAGTGCATTAATGAGTGGCTTTTAAAGTTTGAAATTAAAGATTTTTTACAGTGTTGCACTATGGGAGGTCTTTCTTTTTCTCTCTGAGGTATTTTGAGGGATAGCCTTATTGGAGCCTGTAAAGAGGAAAAATACTGACTGAGTGCTGAACATCTACTGCCTTCATTTAAGTGATTTAAACGCCTGTTGAGCTTGGCACGAGAGTGCTGGGCACTGGAGCTGGTGAGTTCTCCAACAAGGGGGGGTCACTATCACGGTTGGCGTGGTGAAGGTTTTATCATCTTATGGACACTGACAAGAACTGCACATGAAAAGGATTTAATGGTCCTTTCTATCCCCCTTTTTTTGGACTTTTGTTTCTATTTAAAGATTATACACATTCGACACTTTGTGGTTTAGGGCTATTTACATTTGTTGTGCTATTCACCAATACTTCAAAGGAAGTGTATATGCGTGTTTTATATATATATATAATTTTTTTAAAAAGAATGCAATATATTATTTTTTTTGGGGCTAATTACAGTTAGGGTGTTATTTATACACATCCTATAGATAACTGTAACAACAGTTAGACTGTCACTTGCACTCATCCTAAAAAAGAACTGTATATATATATTTTCCCATTGAAATTTTTTATTTTTTTTTTCATTTTCTTTTGGCTTGATGTAGTTTTGTGGGAGAAATATTAAATACAGGGTGAGGGGCAGAATAAAATCCTTTTGAAAGGTTTTATTTTGCAGGGGTAACATCCAACAACACAGTCTTGAATAGGAACAGAGGGCAAGGGTGAAGAACTCAGGCACCTTGAACTGCAGACATAACAAAGTCTCTAATACCACCCAGAGAGTAGGCACTCGCAGCTGGGCACTTCAAGGCTGAACAGAGCTCTTGCCAGAGATCATGGCTATCAGCACGTTGATTCAGAACTTGTAAAATATCTGAACGTGGACAAGTTGTAACTGAAAGTGAACAGGAACCTTTTTCCTCAGTACCTGGAACGTTCTCTGTCTCCTTGATAGTACTGGGAAAAGCGTGGATTTGTTAATGTCCTTCCCAACTCAGTAACCAGGCACTTTTCAGAATGCCACTTGTCGGCCCTCCTCCGAAGAGTCCTCCCCCGGTCACTTTCACAAGCTGTGGTGCCCCTCCAAGCCGAGAGCACACCCGGACACCTTGAATCCTCCTTCAGTTACTGCGCCTTGGATGAGCCGGTTCCGAGACTTGGGAACAGATGGATCCCTACCCCAGACCAGGCAGGTCTATTGGGGGTAACCAACAGAAGCATGTTGCGGGATGTCGAACACCCCGTGACCGGGACCCCTTGCGGGGCTACCCCCCCTGGAAACAAGAACAGACCACTCGGGCCTCAAGAACTCCTACTGAACACGTGACCTCCACATCTTAAGTGCCCCTTCCCAGACTCCTCAGCGGGGCCCGGCACACCCACTGATTAGTTCCCGAGAAGGCTGATACCTAAAACGTCCAACCAGGCCTGGTTCTGGCTTCTCATGTGCACCTCACTGTACACATGACCAAGCAGAACTTCTAACACTGCCCAGCCAAACTGATGTCAAAGTTAACCTACATAATTAACCCTCAGACCCCCACTACTGTTCTGAGGCAAAAATGAAATTTACACATGAATGACACTTTGTCCAAAATGTCATCCGCTACAGATATATATGGTATTTGTG
The DNA here is from genome assembly GCF_037356315.1 of Lithobates pipiens. NCBI lineage: Eukaryota > Metazoa > Chordata > Amphibia > Anura > Ranidae > Lithobates > Lithobates pipiens. The sequence goes on from NW_027507903.1 coordinate 132,664,486, forward strand.
TTATATCCAACATTTTATGTCATATACAGTGGTGTGAAAAAGTGTTTGCCCCCTTCCTCATTTCCTGTTCCTTTGCATGTTTGTCACACTTAAGTGTTTCGGAACATCAAACCAATTTAAACAATAGTCAAGGACAACACAAGTAAACACAAAATGCAATTTGTAAATGAAGGTGTTTATTATTAAAGGTGAAAAAAAATCCAAACCATCATGGCCCTGTGTGAAAAAGTGATTGCCCCCTAAACCTAATAACTGGTTGGGCCACCCTTAGCAGCAACAACTGCAACCAAGCGTTTGCGATAACGTGCAATGAGGCTTTTACAGCGTCCTGGAGGAATTTTGGCCCACTCATCTTTGCAGAATTGTCCTAATTCAGTTACATTAGAGGGTTTTCGAGCATGAACGGCCTTTTTAAGGTCATACCACAACATCTCAATAGGATTCAGGTCAGGACTTTGGCTAGGCCACTCCAAAGTCTTCATTTTGTTTTTCTTCAGCCATTCGGTGGTGGACTTGCTGGTGTGTTTAGGATCATTGTCCTGCTGCAGAACCCAAGTTCGTTTCAGCTTGAGTACACGAACAGATGGTCGGACATTCTCCTTCAGGATCTCTTGGTAGACAGCAGAATTCATAGTTCCTTTTATCACGGCAAGTTCACCACTGTTCCATGTCTTCACCATTTGTGGATAATGGCTCTCACTGTGGTTCGCTGGATTCTCAAAGCTTTGGAAATGGCTTTATAACCCTTTCCAGACTGATAGATCTCAATTACTTTCTTTCTCAATTGTTCCTGAATTTCTTTGGGTCTCGGCATGATGTGTAGCTTTTAAGGATCTTCTGGTGGACCTTACTGTGTCCAGCAGCTCCTATTTAAGTGATGCCTTGATTGTGAACAGGTGTGGCAATAATCAGGCCTGGGTGTGGCTATAGAAATTGAACTCAGGTGTGGACAACCACAGTTATAGTATGTTTTAACAAGGGGGGCAATCACTTTTTCACACAGGGCCATGATGGTTTGGATTTTTTTTCACCTTTTTAATAATAAACACCTTCATTTACAAATTGCATTTTGTGTTTACTTGTGTTGTCCTTGACTATTGTTTAAATTGGGTTGATGTTCCGAAACACTTAAGTGTGACAAACATGCAAAGGAACAGGAAATGAGGAAGGGGGGCAAACACTTTTTCACACCACTGTACTTGATTGCTATAAAGGTGGTGGAATGATACAGAATATGCAATTCCTATTAACATATTTAGTCCAGATATTGTGTCTGTGTCTCAATGCTTAAATATGAAAGATGCTTTTAATCTTAAAATTTCACAACATTCATGCAATTTGACTGATAACTTAAATCTATCTTTATTGATATTAGTAGTTTGCTATTTTCTCATGCACCAGTGTGGGCTTTACTGTTGTTTTTGTTTAGTTACTGTCTATGAACATGTAATGGATTAAAGTATAAACCATTATTTAATACAAGTATTTAGTACAGCAATTTGTTTTAGGAGAAAAGGCATTAAATACACACACCTTTAGGAGAAGCTAGTCTGCATCAAGCCATTACGCAGGTTCCTTAGTAAACTTTGTCATGATTCTATTAATAGCCACTGCTCCAACCCTGAAAAAGGAGGAGTGCATTGGTGAAATTTGATGCTATTAACCATTAAATGTTTCAAAAAGACTTTTAAGTAAAATTACCTTTTGTATCAGATACTCCTCCATACACATCCAAGAATTTACCCTCTGGCAAGCACTACCTTTGTCACCAGAAAGGTAGCAGCCTAGGGCCAGAACACGTTCTTCCCACACTACATCATTTTCATTGTGGATCTACTTCTTTCAAGGAAAACTTACCTTACAGTATATCCCCCAGAATTAATTTTCACTTCTATTGGTCCAGCCTTATCATACATATATCAATTATACATAATTTGCTAAATGGTATAACTAAATTTATTATAAATAAATCTAATTTGGAGATATGTTTTGGAAGGATTAACATTGGTGGAGAACTGGGCACATTTGGGCTGGGCACATACATTAGCAGCTAGCACTTTAATGGTAGAGATGGCTTCCCCAGGGCTATAAAACTTTACCAGGCAAAGTGTGACATGGTGATACATTGATTGATGGGCATGATGAGAGTTGAGTGACCCAAAAGGACGCTGCTTATTGTAATACACCTTCTCATATCTTCCATCATCAGTTTCCTTTGCAACTCCGCTCATTTACATGACGATCTCAGAGTTGCAAAGAGTGCTAGAAGACTTCTTTCTGTCAGATGTTGCAATCTCTCTGCCTTACTGAAAGTCTCACTTTGATCTGAAGAGTCAAGTATTTCCCTTTAGGGCCACCACATCAGCATACCTTAATAGCGCTAGAATGTGGGGCAAATTACCCCACACCTATTCCTCTTTTGATTATGCATTATAAAAAAAGAAGATTGGGTACACTGTTTATTGAAGAAGTAAAATAAAATATATCTTTGTTTTCATTCTAAACAATTTTAAAACTGATAGAACTGCAGTTTAAATAAAAAAAAAAAGATGCAGCCTGTGACTTGAAATGTTTGACACTTTACTGCTGCCTGGCTACTGCAGGTAGCCACACTAAAAGGTGTCTCAAAAACCTTCTTACAGGCGCAGTAGTTCTTCCAACCAGCATGTGGGACCTGTAGAGATGAATGAACTGGTGACGAGTTGGTGAGAGGAAATACAGCATGTGGTTAGGAGAGCACAAATCTAGAAGCATGGACCACCTGCAGCAGCCAGGAAATAGCGAAGCTGCGATATTTCAAGACATGGACCACTAAAAAGGTAAGGATGTGTAAGTGGTCTTCTTTGCAGGGCCCCCCCTTTTATTAAGTGTGGTGACAGGATCACTTTAAGCAAAAGAAGTTTATCGACTGTTCATCTGTTGCCAAACAGATTAAAAGAAGGGATTCATAAATACACCAGCTAACATAAGTTTTCCAATGCATTAATCAAAACTGAAGTAAATACTCTTTGAATGTGTAATTAAATATTAAAAAATATGTACAAAAGAAATAAGCAAATAATGTCAAGAAAGTTTTAGGTTATTGGCAATTTAAAAAAAATTTTTTTTTATGAAACAAAAGTTGACAAGGAACAAGAATATTACCGAGCACAGTTAAAGTGGCTCTTTGTAGTTTAAGTACCTGAGGAGCTTTTTCTACTACTATGACAATTTCTATTGAATTCTGTTACTGGATCAAAACAAAGACAAGCTGACAATGCAAGGATCTAAAGTTCTTGTTTAACTTGAAAGTTCAGTTCTCCTAAGAGGATACTATACAAAAGATTTTCAATACTGAAAATGTTGAGAACCAAGAGAAAATGTCACTTCCTGTTCTTGGATAAAATAAAGCACTTTCAAGTTGCAAAAATACATGTTCAAGCTTGTTAAAGACTTATTTTTGTAACAAATGGAAACATATGGCAGATATGCCATTGCAAGAAATATTCTATTAACTGATGAATATGTAAATATATAACTTAATATATCTAGAGTGTGCATTATCATCACTGTCACCTTCAAACTAAGTACCCATTGCCTATCTACAGAATGCAGAGATCACCAGAGTGTTGAATATGTTCCAGAAACAAATAGGAACAGTTTTTTTGTTTTTGTTTTTACATTTTTTTTCTAGGAACAAAAGTAAATCTAATAAGGTCTGGTCTGTTAGGACATGACTATAAAGACGTGTGGTTACTAGCAGATTGTCGGAAATTGGCTATTCTGGGTCTAGCAGCAGCTATTGTAAATATCTGGTATACTCAACCTTCAATAAGTTTACTTTTAGCCTAGATTTTTATTCTCTGCCCAGATAAACTGAGGAATCAACTTTCTCGAACTGATCCAAAAACAAAATTGGAATTATTTTGGCAAAACTTGTATAAAAGAAGGAAAGCAAGGGAGTATGTTTATGTTTATTTTATTATATCTTTCTATACATCCTTTGTTTCATTATAAAGGCTGAGTTGATACATTGACAAGTACAAAACATACCTATACAGCCCCATCTCATCTTTCCTGTCATGTAATGCGATCAATATAATAATTGTTTTGAGTTTATCAGATGTATAATATACGTATGGATACTCTGACTCTTAAGAAATCTCTTGCAGCCACCAGAGGGAGCCTGCAGCAGCTTGGATGGACACATTGGGGTTTACTTACTAAAGGAAAATCCACTTTGCACTGCAGGTGCACTTGGAAGTGCAGTCATTTTAGCCCCGAGGGGGACATACAAGGAAAATAAAAACTAGCATTTTTGTTTGTACTAGATTGTACATGATTGGATGATAAAATCAGCAGGGCTTCCCCTCATTTCAGATCTTCCCCCCCCAGATATACAGCGACTGCACTTCCAAGTGCAAATGTAGTGCAAAGTGGATTTGCCTTTAGTAGTTCAACCCCATTGTGAGTCACCTTATAGGACATCTTGCAGAATAGGGCTGCTTGTGCCCACTTCCCTCTGCCGGAGTCTGATTGGATGCTGAGCAGAGGTTTCCTTCAGTGGCAGGTGCTGGAAAGCACAGAGCATTTTAGGAACTGGCACACCACTGCCACTCTGCATACTGAATTGGGGCTCCTTATAAGTAGCTGATATCCAGTACAGACTGAACCCAATATATGTGTAGTGAGTGCACAGTAGGCTCCATCCCCTCTGGGCTTGTGTGCACTGCATGCATTGCACAAATTATGGATACGCCAGTGACCATGACCAATTGTAATTATTAACCCATATCTTAATCACTATAAGCAACTGTGTTTAGCAAACAAAGTATAAGCGTTCAGATAGTAAACTTGTTTTCACACAAGCATCATGAAACAGCTTAATCACAAATGCCATAATGTTGTTGAAAAATGTGTTTCTCAATAAGTCTTCTTTACTTTTTAATGCCTAGCTTATAATGAAAGTATCAGAATGCAATTTTATTGGTGTTATTTAGTGTCCACTTATTATTTAAATAGCTGTTACACTTTCTTGTTTCTTGGCACATCCTGAAGCAAAGGGCACATTTATAAATCTATCTTCTGGGTCCTGTATAAAGCATATTTCTCAGAAATTGTAATAAACTGTATGCTAGATTTCAGGCGCCAGCAAAAAATAAATTATTTTCTGCTTAAGCAGATTGTAAAGGAGGGTATCATTTTGACTTTCAGTGACTACCGTTTAAAGGAATTCAGTTCACGGACAAAATGAAATAAACTGTGGAGTGCTATGCTGCCTAGTAATCTGGCCCCATCCAGCGAATCTAACTATCTTACTAAGGCCTTGGCCCAGAAGAGAAGAGATTAAGCATTATACATATTGTGGAAGACATAAAAAAAATCATATGTGTGGATGCATGGTATTAAAACAAATAGGACCTTAAAGTGGTTGTTAACCCAATTGCCCCCAATTAATCAGGCACACAGAACATGGTTCTCTGTGCATTGCAGCATCTTCTTTTTTTTTGTGTAAATACCTTTTTATTCTAATTTTTTTTAGCTCTGTCACTTGTCCTATTTCCTCTCTATATCCGAGCCGAGGGAGATGAGTAGGAGGGATGAAGATTCCTTCTGACGTATGCAAGATACATCAAAAGAGGAATCTCTTATCTTCCTCCCTGTGGCCGTCAATTTAGGGGTGAGGGGAGGGGGTTTGACAGGAGAGTGGCGGAGAGAGGTGGAGAGTGGCATAGCTGGAACTTCTGGAGATCCGCTTTCTCACTCCAGACTACATGTTGACAGGAAGAGGGAGGGAGAGGAGGGAACTGAAAACAGGCAGAGAGGGGAGAGGAGACCTGCGGATGATGCAGACATGCATTTAGTCCACAATAGCTTGGCTCAGCAGCCATGATAATCGTGGTCTGTTCTTAGGGGGAAGACTGGAGCTGGCAGGATCAAACAGGTATTGTAAGAGATACAGAGAAGTAGCGCAAAAAAAAAGCACCAAGCTGCAGTTTGCACATTAAAGGGACAGAAGCAGCATTTTTTTTTCTGGGTTAAAAAACGCTTTAAGGGTGGATAGTAACCATTTCAAAATCTGTCTTTAAAGATTTATCAGCTCTGTGAAGGAGAGTTCTTACAAAGAAGCAAAAAAGCTATGGTAACTGTGCTAAATATACAGTATCCAGATAAGTCTTTTCTTTTCTTTTTTTTTTTTTTTTAGGATTGGCTATTCCCTAAATTGTATTTAAAGCCAAAACTATTTTTTTCGTTTTGATAAAGTAGAGAAGGGTTAAAACCCTTATCACATTTTTCTTTGCTGTCTGTGTCCAGCTCGAGAAATTCCACTTTACTTTCTGGCTAGGAGATGTAAATGTAAGAGTAATCCCCATATTAGATAGTTATTACTGAAACAAATACTCTCTGACCTCTTGCTCTTATGACAACTCATATGAATTATTATTATTTAAGGTACTTATATAGCGCCATCAATTTATGTAGCACTTTACATATACATTCAAGGAACTTACAATGTAATTTACATATACATTCAAGGAGCCCTACCCTCAAGGAGCTTACAATCTAAGGTCCACTAATTCACATACTAGGACCAATTTAGATAAAAGCCAATTAACCTACCAGCATGTCTTTGGGGTGTGGGAGGAAACCAGAGTACCTCAAGAAAACCCATGCAGGCACAGGGAGAACATGCAAACTCCAGGCAGGTAGTGTCATGGTCAGCACGGACATGGACAGCAACAAAAAAAAAAACAGTAGAATGTTTAAGCCTTGGTAGCTCCACCCAGAATAAAGAAATATATTTTGATTTTGCATATGCTTTAAGTTATTGATGGCTCTGTACCATTAATTAGATAACAAACTTACATATTACCACCATACATGATCATAATGAGCTTCTATTTTCCAATAAGAAGAAGGCATACCTAAGCATGACAAGTTTTATAGCATATAAGGGAGTGCACTCCCCCCCCCCCCCCCCTCCATGACTAGATGCAGTCATATTTTTTCATTTAGAATTCTGAAGTTCCATATAAAAGAGTGTAGCAAAATCAGTGGGCATACAGTAAATGGACAATAAAATTCCAGGAGTCTGGATAGATGTCTTTGGAAGCAGAAGCATTATTTCAGGGGTTTGAATCACATTTGTTATTTACAGAAATGTAAATACCTTGCAATATTCCAAATGTAAAAGTAGAGCGGGGGTAGGGATTCAAAAGACTCCTCAGCAATAAATCACAGGGCATCAAGAACAACTTTAATTTTTAATTAGTTAGGACCCACATTACAAGAAACAAGGGGACTCAAATTTTAGAGAGTCCATCTCCACATAGCAACTAATATTCATGCATTATCACTGTCTAAATTCCCAGGAAGATCTTTTATGCACACATGGACGCCTTGTCAAACTGGGACACCAGAGGGGGCACACTCCCAAACTCATAGGAAAACATCCACACAGATCAGTATGCACAGTACCCTTCACAGGGTTCTACATTTTGATTGCAGAGCTTGGATTGATCCATCTACAACTTTCACACTAAACGGTGCAACAGGGAATCCTTGTAGAGGGGTTATGCAAAGATGATCTCCACAAAAAATATTTTCAATCAAAGATAAAAGAAGTATGGGCTGGTGGTAGAACCAAAATAGCAGCTAGCAAGAGGTTATTAGATGTATGCTACAGTGATCAACCTAACAGAATAAATGCAATCCACTAAACGAGATTACATTGATTGCCCATGAGTGTTTGTAACCATGACTCCATACACAGGCCATCTTAAAACTAGCTCCAACAATGTCCCTGGCCAATTTACAAATCAATGTATTCAGATTTAGAGAGCATTGTATCCCAGAATTCTCCCCAACCAGCAAAAAAAGCAGCATATAACTCTGCTCTGATTCTAAAATGCTTTAAGCCAATCACAAAGAATTTGGGGTGATTTTGGAAAACTACATGTTACTATTCTCTTTCTTAAACTTAATTCACACTACATTTTCTTCATTAGTGTTTTACCCTCCCGCCAGCGCACACTCTCTCATTAAACATCCGAGCTATAAAGATGAACTCAAATACCTGTAGAATGGTCCATACATATTAAAGATAAAGTTACTGGGCTTGTTCCAGCTTGCTAATCAGTTTATTTTTCTTCCAAGGTTACATTTGTCTATTTAATTGTCAAAGGATTAAACTTAATTGCTAAAAGTAAATTGGGACTACACAAATTAAAACAGCTTAACACAGATAGAGCATTTTGTCTGTTGATGCATTTTGCTTGCAGAGGATCACTTTGCATTTTTAGTTTTCACAAACAAGAAAAGAATATGCAGTAGTCTTCTTTAATTGGGTCAATAGCCATTTCAAGTTATCCTAGACAGTAGAATATTCATATTTGCAGTCCAGTGATGCTGTATTAAACACACACATTTTTATGTTTATTAATAATGTCTCTTTTGAGAAAAATACTTAGTCATCCCACTACCCTCTATTAACCACTTAAGCCCCGGACCAATTGTCAGCCTAAGGACCAGAGGTCTTTTTACAATTTCGCACTGCACTGCTTTAACTGGTAATTGCGCGGTCATGCAATGTTGTACCCAAACGAAATGTGCGTCCTTTTCTTCCCACAAATAGAGCTTTCTTTTGATGGTATTTGATTGCCTCTGCGATTGTTATTTTTTGCGATATAAATGGAAAAAGACTGAAAATTTTGAAAAAAAAAGATATTTTCTACTTTTTGTTATAAGAAATACTTTTTGTTATAAGATATTTTCTACTTTTTGTTATAATAAACTACATTTTAGTCATACATTTAGGGCAAAATGTATTCAGGCACATGTCTTTAGTAAAAAAAAAATGTCAATAAGCGTATGTTTATTGGTTTGCACAAAAGTTATAGCGTCTACAAACTAGAGTAAATTTTCTGGAATTTAAAAAGCTTTTAATTTATGACTGCCTATCTCATTTCTTGAGGTACTAAAATGGCAGGGCAGTACAAACCCCCCCCCCCAAATGACCCCATTTTGGAAAGTAGACACCCCAAGGAAATTGCTGAGGGGTATGTTGAGCCCATTGAATATTTTTTTTTGTCCCAAGGGATTGAATAATGACAAAAAATAAATAACATTTTTACAAAAAGTTGTCACTAAATGATATATTGCTCACACATGCCATGGTTATATGTGGAATTGCACCCCAAAATATATTCTGCTACTTCTCCCGAGTACGGGGATACCCCGAAAACCAATCACCACCTTCAGGATTTCTAAGGGTGAAAATTTTTGATTTCACTCCTCACTACCTATCACAGTTTCGAAGGCCATAAAATGCCAAAATAGCACAAAACCCCCCCAAATGACCCCATTTTGGAAAGTAGACACCCCAAGCTATTTGCTGAGAGGCATGTTGAGTCCATGGAATATTTTATATTTTGCCACAAGTTGCGGGAATATTACAAACTTTTTTTTTTTGCGCAAAGTTGTCACTAAATGATATATTGCTCACACATGCTATGGGCATAAGTCAAATTACACCCCAAAATACATTCTGCTGCTTCTCCTGAGTACGGGGATACCACATGTTTGGGACTTTTTGGGAGCCTAGCCGCGTAGGGGACCCCGAAATCCAAGCACCGCCTTCAGGATTTCTAAGGGCATTAATTTTTTATTTTACTCCTCACTACCTATCACTACCTATCATAGTTTTGAAGGCCATAAAATGCCAAGATGGCACAAATCCCCCCAACTGACGCCATTTTGGAAAGTAGATACCCCAAGCTATTTGCTGAGGGGCATGTTGAGCCCATTGAATATTTTTTTTTTTGTCCCAAGGGATTGAATAATGGCAAAAAAAAAAAATTTTTTTTTTTTACATAAAGTTGTCACTAAATTATATATTGCTCACACATGCCATGGTTATATGTGGAATTGCACGCCAAAATACATTTTGCTGCTTCTCCTGAGTACAGGGATACCTCATGTGTGGGACTTTTTGGGAGCCTAGCTGCGTACGGGGCCCCAAAAACCAATCGCCACCTTCTGGATTTCTAAGGGCGCAAATTTTTGATTTCACTCCTCACTACCTATTACAGTTTCGAAAGGCCATAAAATGCCAAAATAGCACAAAACCCCCCCAAATGACCCCATTTTGGAAAGTAGACACCCCAAGCAATTTGCTTAGAGTCATGTTGGCTGAACAAAAAAAAAAGAGATTGATCGGTGGGTATGCCCACCATTAGAATACCTCCCTTCATCCACCCACTTCTAATGATGGGCATACATGCACCATTTATATATGCCGAAGCATGGGGGCATCCTCCCACAAAAAAGTTATGCCACGTACACACGGTCAAACTTTTCCATGGGCAATCCCTCCGTCGGAATTTCGACCGTATGTACACGGCATTAGGAGCAAAATCGCTCCTCCGCCCCTGCTGCCCCCATGCTTCGGCATATATGCTCTTTTTTTTAACTGTAGTGGTGAAATCACCTCCTATAGCATTGGAGTCGCTGCTTTATGTATCGTGGGAGCAAACGCTGTTGCTGTCAAGATAAATAAATCCACGCTGCAATTGAATGGCGTACCTGCTAAGCAAATTATGGTTAACGTTAAAACAAAGTAACATTTCAGTATAACAGTAAAACCTTACCATACCATACCTGCAAAGCTAATGCCAAAAAAAACAGTAAACAATAAAACATTTTTTAACACAACCTGTGCCTAAAATATATATATGCCGAAGCATGGGGGCATCCTCCCGCAAAAAAAGTTATGCCGCGTACACATGGTCAAACTTTTCCACGGGCAAGCCCTCCGTCGGAATTTCGACTGTATATACGCAAAATCGCTCCTCCTCCCCTGCTGCCCCCATGCTTCGGCATATATGCTCTTTTTTTTAAACTGTAGTGGTGAAATCACCTCCTACAGCGTTGGAGTCATGGCTTTATGTATCGTGGGAGCAAACGCTGTTGCTGCCAAGATAAATAAATCTGCGCTGCAACTGAATGGCATACCTGCTAAGCAAATTATGGTTAACATTAAAACAAAGCAACATTACAGTATAACAGTAAAACCTTACCATACCATACCTGCAAAGCAAATACCCAAAAAACAGTAAAAAATAAAAAAATTTTTAACACAACCTGTGCCTAAAATATATATATGCCGAAGCATGGGGGCATCCTCCCGCAAAAAAGTTATGCCGCGTACACACGGACAAACTTTTCCACGGGCAAGCCCTCCGTCGGAATTTCGACCGTATGTACGCGGCATTAGGAGCACAATCGCTCCTCCTCCCCTGCTGCCCCCATGCTTTGGCATATATGCTCTTTTTTTTTTTTTTTTTTAACTGTGGTGGTGAAATCACCTCCTACAGCACTGGAGTCACAGCTTTATGTATCGTGGGAGCAAACGCTATTGCTGTCAAGATAAATAAATCCGCGCTGCAGCTGAATGGCGTACCTGAATATAAAAAAAATGGTTAACAATAAAACACAGTAAACAGTAAAGTATAAAAAAATTAGAGAGAAGAGAGAGAGAGAACAATACAATGACAACTATTTTTTGTTTTTATATTTTATATTTTTTTTTTGCTTTTTTTTTTATTTTACTTTTTTTTTGTTTTTTTTACACTTTTTTTTTTAACTGTAAACTGTAACAACTGTAATGGTTCGGGTCTCTCAAAAGATGGCATTTTGGGAGACCCTGTGTTAGTGTGCCTAGCCTGTGAAATGCTGTACCCTACGCTAATACTTCACTAGTAAATGGTAGCGTTCAAAACATTCACCAAGGCAAAGACCAGGATTGCCAGGACAGTGTGGACAATAACAACGGGTGTCACGCCTATATCCGTGCTTGGGTGTACGTCCAGGGTGTACTAGGCCGCTGGTGCTTGCCAGTTCACCAGAAGGATGAGCGGTTCTAGTACTTCTCTGCTCCATACGAGGGACCTGCCATTCTTGCACCTCAACAACATTAGAAGATCGGGTTCGAGTACACCTGAAGTTAGCAGGGACCTCATCTTCGTCATCAGAACTATCTGTCATGGAGCCGCTGTCCTCTACAGGATTGTATTCTGAGCCTGAATCTGACAGATCAGTGACTTCCTCTTCACTATCTGTCATGCTCAGAAACGTGTAGGCCTCTACACTAGTGTACCTTAGCTTTGCCATTTTGGGCTCTAAATTTAGGGGTACACTAGTGAGACTCACAGGTAAAAAAGCACCTAGGCTGTCAGCGACTGTATAAAACGCTACCCAAAAAAAACTGTTAGCGATCACAGGGATCAGGCCTGACTCTACACTGCAGTTATGTGTGTTGTGTTTTGTAAGTGACAGTGATCGATCGATACTGCACTTGTGTGGGCTGGGCTGGGCGGAGGGGCAAAACGCAGGTGCTAGCAGGTATCTGGATTGATCCCCCTAACAATGTTTTTTTTTGGAACCCTAAACTGCTGGGGACGCTAGTATAGATCTGATCAGATCAGATATTGATCTGTTCAGATTCTATACCACTAAGGGAGGTGTATGCTTTGCGCGTGGGTGTTAGCGTTACTGGCACTAACCTAGCACTGCCTGGGGCGACGCAGACCCTATCTGACCCTCAAACCTAATTGATATCACCCGCCGGGTGATCAGGGGGTTAAACCTTTATTGGGTAATAAATGGCGGGTGCCCTGATGCTATAAAAAGCGAACTACCTAACCAGCGTCATTTGTAACACTTATACGGTGATCACTGGTGAAAGGGTTAACTAGGGGCAATCGGGGGGTTAAAACCTTTATTAGGTATTATATGGGGGTACCTGACGCTATATAAAAACCTTACGGGGGAACCCGACTGGGGTGAAAAGTGTTCCTATGTGTACCTACGTGTCAGTGTAGGCATCTGGGCCGCCTGCTCAGGGACAACCCTCGGCTGGACTCATAGGAACTAAACAGTTGGAGATGCAACTTCAGGTAAAGGTGGTCCAATAGTCATATCACTGATGGGTCTAGCAAAAGAGAATTAGACCAGACACAAGTTTTATCTAAATGTTTAACAAATATTTGAGAAGCAAAAAAATAGGCAAGTATGGCTGAGTGAAAATAAATAAATAAATAAGTGTGAGAAATCATCACAGGGGGAGAGAAATGTCTGCAGTTTTCCCTCACCCGCTCCCCCCGTATAAGGGAGAGAATTGCTCCTCCGTTTCAAATCCCTATGTGAAAGATTGTGTCTGTAAAAAAAAGTTAACTCTTGACCAGCTATGACAATACAGAAGGGTTATATTGTAAATATTGAAACTTAGCATAAAAAAATAAAAAAAAAGGTACACTGATAACACCAAGTTGCTTTATTATTTTAGCATGCCATGGTGTTAAAGGAAGCAAATGGCAGAAGTTGTTGATGGTTTTGAGCGGGTAGATGTTAGACATGAAGGTGGATTACACTGTGGAGTGAACAGAATGTTGTAGATTTATTATCAGGTGGCTTGATGAATGTGAGAAAAAGGCTGAGGATGTTTTGGATTACTTTAGATGTGTCCAGTCCAGAGACAGTATGTGACTCTGTGCTAATTTTAATGCCATAATGAAACAAGGATTTGAATGGGCTTTGAAGTGTGCAGTATTATTGCCCAGAGAGAGGAGAGAAGGGAATACAACAGACTTGATGCCTTTATAGCACAAAAATGATGGTCAAGAAGGTGTTTCTCTGAAACAAGAAAATGCAGATCCCCTGACAGATGTAGCAGAAGAGAGGGAAATGATGATGGATGACTAGTAGGGCAGCATTAACCATTTGAACACACAGAGGTTAATTTGTGCATCTGTGAAAATATTAGGACTTTCGGTGGGAAAGAAAGTCTGAATAATAGTCTTAAAGTAAATATTTCTTGAATATGTTACTTTTAGAATTCACAGACTTTCAACTGTGAAGTGTTAATGATGCAATGCTGTTTATATTTGGTTACATTTATAAAGTTAAAAGTTCTGAATCAGAATATGTGTTTAGGTAAAAAAAAAAGAAAAACAAAGAAAGTTCTGTTTTGGGACCCTGTGGATTTCACTTGGGTCCAGAGAATAAGGAGAACAATACAAAAGGGGTTCACGTTTTCTTAAATTCCTCTAAAATATTGGGGTCTGAGGAAAAATATTCAGAGATGTATGTATGTATGTATATGTGTGTATAATATATATATATATATATATATATATATATATATATATATATATATAGAATCTATGTGTCAAATAATGAAAATAATGCTAGGAAATGTGTTGTGTCTGCATACTTGGTGGACTTATGGACTTATATTTGAATAAATAAAAGAATATTGTTTTTAACAACTCCAAGGCAAGGAAGGCATTTGGTAGTTTGTAGACGTGTGCAGAGTGAAATATTTTGTTTCGGAATTTTGTTTTTGTCCAAAAAATAAATTTATTTAGTTACTCCTGAAATTTGTTTTTATTTATTTCGTTTTTTGTTCAAAAATTGCATTCGTCCGAAAAATCCACATGAATTATGGTCGAATCTGTCTTTGAAGGCTTATGGTGTCTGTCGAATGTATAAAGAAGACGGAGCTGCTAAACTCTATATAGCCTATAGGCGGAGCATTTGAATCCGAAAATGTACGATTGCAGCTCCATCGAATATTATTATAAACGTGTATGTTTTTCGTTGCTTTGTCGAATCTCTGTCGTTCATGTTGAATGAATGGTCTAAGTCTCACAGTGTCAGGTGTCAGATAGTGAGTGAATGATAATAACGAATATGGCGGCAACCCATTGTGAGAGTGACATTGAGGCATTAGAGGTCGTTCCTTGGCCATCTACAAGTGTTTCTGTATATATATATTATATACGCGTTCAAACAGAAACTGGTGGACTGGTGATAGAAATCACTGATCAGACAGGTAACAAGATTCTATAATAATAACCCCCCCCCCCACCCCACAACACAGGCAGCCTCTGAGGCTATCACAACAACACTAGCAGCAACACTAGTATCACTATAAGGTTCTTACACTAACGCAATAGCAGCAGATTATTAGGAAAAAGCTAAGTTGAACTGTAGCTTGCTTCACTATTGTTCTGCTGCTGTGCTTATGCGTAATAATAATGCGGGTTCTCTGACAAGTGACAATTAAAATGGACCAGCTAAGATTGACTGTCTTCTGAAATGATTCAGTGTGTGTGTCTCTCTCTGCTGTACATGTGTACTTAGTTCTAGCTATTTTACTGCTCCTCCTCTTTGGTTACAATCAGCCAATAACATTCATCATCATCATTATTTTTATTTTACTTCCCCCACCCAATTCCAGAATCTTTTCACTCTGTTAAATCTTTTCTCTCTATGTCGAATATTTTCTCTCTGTCTAATCTTTTCTCTATATAATCTTGGACTAATAGAGGTAAGGTTAGGCACATTCGACCACAGGTTCTATAGACACAGATTGTTATTGTCAGAGTCGCATCGAATCTCCTATTCTAGATTGAACTGTTGTAACAACGAAAATGAAAATAAAGCATTTATTTATGTCGGGTCTTTCGTTTTTTCGGATTCTGCGCTTTCGTTATCGTTTGTCAAAACGAAAATGAAAATACCTGAAATTTCGGAATGCATTTGGACGAAAACGAATGCACATGTCTAGTAGTTTGATCTGTGATCCTGTGCTCATTCATGTTAGATAAAGAGTATCCATTTTCCAAGTGCAGATATGACACCCCCTACCCCCCTCCTTCTACACAACCGAAGAATGAGGCGAGTTCCTTATTATGGGGTGGGTGTCTACTGATTACATGAATGAGTGCAAAATTTAACCTTTAGAGGTATCTTAGAATTTAGAACATTAAATGAAGGTATGAAATAATGTAGACTACACAGTCCTTAGAGACAAAGGAAAATTATGTCCTTCCTGGCTATAACAATTTTTTGTAGAGCCTGGATTCCTGGGTATTCCATGCTGACGGCCCCGTTGGTTCAGGCAATACATGGGAGCCCTATGGCCCCCCAGGATGCTATAAAATGGAGTGAGGAAACAGAGACAGTTTTTACTGACCTAAAACAAGTCCTTTCTAGTTCATCAGTGCTAGCCTTACCAAACTATGACAAACCTTTCGAACAAACAGTAGACTAAAGGGAAGGTCACATGACATTGATACTTACACAGTCACATGGCGGGCACCAGAGGCCGATTGCATACTAGTATACAAAACTAGACAGTGTAACTAGAGCACTTCCACCCTGTGTACAGGCAATGGTAGCTGCAGCTGAAGCAGTTAAGGCCTCAGCATCTATAGTGCTATATCACCCGCTGACACTTAAAGTACCACATGCAGTATCTGTTATCTTTTTACAACAGAAGATATCACATTTGAGCCCAGCATTACACCTTTCCTGTATACTTTTGACACCTCACTTAACAATACAGAGGTGTACTACATTAAACCCTTCCACACTAATACCACTTCCTCGTGATAGTCATAAACATGACTGTACTGCTGCCATTGGTGAAAAGGTACTGCCACAAAGTGATTTGAAAGATGTACTGTTATCTAACCCTGACATGACACTTTTTGTTGATGGCTCCAGTATGAAAAATCCAGATGCCACACATGCAACTGGATATGCAGTAGTGACACAGGATGACATTTTGGAAGCTAGGACATTATCAAAACATTATTCAACACAAGCAGCATAACTTGTAGCACTGACAAGAGCATGCATACTATCAGAAAGAAAATCCGTAACCATATACACTGACAGTCAATATGCCTTTTCAACAGTACATGTTTTTGCACAACAATGGAAAAACAGGGGGATGGTCACCTCCAGTGGTAAGCCAATTTCACACACAGACTTCATTCTAGAATTATTTTTGTTTACAAGTAAAAATCTGTATTTTTTGCTAGAAAATGACTTAGAATACCCAAACATATATATATAGTAACAAGAGTGAAAAGCAGGACACAGGTCTTAACACAGAGCACAAGCTGAAGACCAGTCAGTACTGACACTGACTTAAAGCATCCCTTTAATTGGTCATCTAGTGCCAATACTGACTGTGAATAGGCCCATATGCAAGCACACACCTAGTCAAAATTCTGTGTGTCACAAGTAAAACATTACACATGCACACGTTTCCAAGCCAGCAAACTAACAGGAATTTGCTAATAGCAGGAGCCTCGTTTTAAACTCTCTGCCTCTGATCAGAACATTGTATGAATCAGTTTGTAAAAAGAGATAGGTCACTTTTCTGGCTTATTTAAAAGTTTGTGTGCATTTCAACTTGAGCTATTGAGCATTGTAAATAGGCTTTATTTTACCAGAGGGGCTCAGAAATTTCAGAAAAACATATGAAAAAAGATCTCTCCCTGCTGACTGAATATAAAAATACAACCTACTGCCATTATTTATAATTAGCTGAATAAAAAAAAATCTTAAAATATTTAGTTTTAGTACTTACCATAAAAAAAAAAAAGAAAATATATACAAAAACACTTTACATTCCCCATTAAACCAATAAAAATACAATAAAAATGAAAAATATTGTATAAAATGAAAAATATTGTATAACTTATTATTATTCTTATTATACAGGATTTATATAGAGCCGACAGTTTACGCAGCGCTTTACAACATTGGGGTAGACATTGCAATACAATTCAAGACAAGGGGAAATCAGAGGGCCCTGCTCGTTAGAGCTTATAATCTAAGAGATGTAACAGCAAATGTTGTATGCATAAGTTAAATCTGAACTCCATGAATGCTCTGTATTGCATACTTACATTGGTCCAGTTTGGCACAATTTACATATGCATATCTCATACCTGCTGGGAAAGCTTGAAAACACTATAGCAGCTGACCTTACTAAAGTGATAGCTGTGATACTTGGGGTTCTGTGCGAATTGCTTCTCCTCTGCACACAAAACCACTTTAACAAACATATAGCCTGTAACCATTATCCCTTATATTAAGCTAAGCACTTTTTTGTTTAAGTTTTCAGTTCAGAAACTGAAAAGTAAGCTGCCACCAACTGGGTGAGCTAGGTTTTCAATGTTACATAAAACAACGCTAATAAATAAAAAGATTATTTATTATAGAATGGCACAATGGTTTAAATTATTTTAGTCTTTCATTTTCATAGCATGCTGACGCAAGCCTTTTTCTTAGCATAGGATATTATGATATTCATTTCACAATTATCGGATAATAATAAAAGGTGTATTTGCATAATGCTGTTCTGGCTCATGGCCACAGTCCCTTTTGCAGTATTACAGCTATGTGTATTTTAAATACCTACATGTGCATCAAACTGTAATGAAGATCTTATCGTGTATTTCTGCACAATTAGCTGTGAATGCATTGCTAATCAGATTTCACGACATTTACAGAATAAGTATTATGATTCTCAAAAGATCACACAGTACTTTTATTTGACATAGTAATGACAAATTAATGAATAGCTGAAAAATAATTGTTGGCTCTTTGTGACTCCCTTAGTATCTTATAGTTTATGCGATGATAAAACATGAGATGAACTCAAATATGATGAGTTGCCCCCAAAAGGTGCTGCAAATTTTGCTGGTAAAATGTTCTCTGTCTGTAATACTGATTTATATACTCACATTTTATTGAACATATGTGGAATACAGGTATTTAGTTGTATATACAGTACTGTATGGTCATTTGAGATAATAATGCCTAAAAATATTTTGTGTTTCTATTATACATTACAGCCACAGAGCCAGTTTGCTCTGTTTCCAAATACAAAAGGGTATTCCATTTGCTTATTTGATAAAGGGTTTGCCAAACAACACACTGTAAACAGGTATATACAAGTTATAGACAATAATTGTATTGGGAGAGAATATGTTTTTTTTTTTAGCTTCCAGTTGGAGTTTGAACAGTACTGTATATGTGGTGCTCCAATTATTTATTTTTATCTTTCAATCGTTTTTATTGTTATTTTTAAGAAGGAAAAATGGTCGATACAGAATACAAAACTGTATACGAGCATACAGTGCCTTGAAAAAGTATTCATAACCCTTGAAGTTTTACACATTTTGTCATGTTACAACCAAAACGTAAATGTATTTTATTGGAATTTTATGTGATAGACCAACACAAAGTGGCACATAATTGTGAAGTGGAAGTGGAGATAAATTGTTTTTCAATTTTTTTACAAGTAAACATATGAAAAGTGTAGCATGCATTTGTATTCAGCCCCCTTTACTGAATCTCCTAACTAAAATCTAGTGGAACCAATCGCCTTTAGAAGTCACTTAATTAGTAAATAGAGTCCACATGTGTGTAATTTAATCTCAGTATAAATACAGCTGTTCTGTGAACCCCTTAGAGGTTTGTTAGAGAGCCTTAGTGAACAAACAACATCATGAAGGCCAAGGAACACACCAGACTGGTCAGGCATAATGTTATAGTTTGTTTATGAGATGTTTAAAGCAGGATTAGGTCATAAAACAAATATCCCAAGCTTTGAACATCTCATGAAGCACTGTTCAATCCATCATCTGGAAATAGAAAGTATGGCTCAACTGCAACCCTACCAAGAAATGGCTGTCTACCTAAACTGACAAGCTGGGAAGGAAAGCATTAATCAGAGAAGCAGCCAAGAGGCCCATGGTAACTATGGAGGAGCTGCAAAGAACCACAGGACAACTATTAGTCGTGCACACCACAAATCTGGTCTTTATGGAAGAGTGGCAAGAAGAAAGCCATTATTAAAAGAAAGCCATAAGAAGTCCAATTTGCGAGAAGCCATGTGGGAGACACAGCAAATATGTGGAAGAAGGTGCTCTGGTCAGATGAGACCAAAATGTAACTTTTTATCCTAAAAGCAAAATGCTATGTGTGGCAGAAAACAAACACTGCACATCACTCTGAAACATGGTGGTGGCAGCATCATGTTGTGGGCATGCTTTTCTTCAGCAGGGACAAGGAACCTGGTCAGAGTTGATGGGAAGATGAGTGGAGCCAAATACAGGACAATTTTAGAAGAAAACCTGTTATGCCCCATACAGACGGTCGGACATCCCGACTACAAAATCCGTCAGATTTTTTCAGATGGATGTTGGTCGAAACTTGTCTTGTATACACCCGGTTGCACAAAGTTGTCGGAAAATCCGATCGTTGAGAACGCAATGACGTATAACACGTATGACGGGACTATTAAGAGGCCAGTAGCCAATAGCTTTTGTCTCTTAGCCTATTCTGAGCATGCGTGGCACTTTGTCCATCGGAATTGTCTATACACGATCGGAATTTAAACAATCGGATTTTGTTGTCGAAAAATTTTAGATCCTGCTGTCAAACTTTGTGCGTCGGAAAATCCGATGGAAAAGTCCAATGAAGCCCACACACGATCGAAATTTCCAACAACATGATCCGATAGCACATTTTCTGTTGGAAAATTCGACCATGTTTATGGGGCATTAGAGTCTGCAAAAGACTTGAGACTGGAACAGAGGTTCACCGTCCAGCATGACAACAACCCTAAGCATACAGCGAGAGCTACAATGGAATGGTTTAGATCAAAGCATATTCATGTGTGATGCTGTGTACACACGATCTGAATTTTGGCTAGCAAAAGACCAATGAGAGCTTTTCATTGGAAAATGCCACCGTGTGTATACTCCATTGGAATTTAGCTGGCTGAATTCCTGCCAGCAAAAATTTTATAGCATGTTCTCAATTTTCCCGATGGAAATTCCGATCGTGTGTATGCAATTCCGACACGCAAAAACTCACACATGCTCAGATTCAACTACGAGATGGAAGCTATTGGCTATAAGGTATTGAACTTCTTTTTCTAGTCCCTTCGTATGTTTTGTACGTCACTGCGTTCTTGGTGGTCGGAATTTGGTGTGACCGTGTGTAGGCAAGACAGTTTGAGTGGAATTCCGTCGGAATTCCAATGGGAAAACCAACCCTCAGAGATATTTCAGACAAGAATTCCAATCATGTGTATGCAGCATTAGAATGGCCCAGTCAAAGTCAAGACCTAAATTCTATTTTGCAAAGAAAAATGGGCAAAAATGGCACTCTCTAGATGTGCAAAGCTGGTAGAGACATAACCAAAAGACGTGCAGCTGTAATTGCAACGAAATATGGTTTTACAAAGTATTGACTCAGAGGGGCTGAATACAAATGAATGCAACAGTTTTCACATATTTGTAAAACATTTTGAAAACCATCATTATCATTTTCCTTCCACTTCACAAACAGTCACTTTGTGTTGGTCTATCACATAAAATCCCAATAAAATACATTTACGTTTTTGGTTGTATCATGAGAAAATGTGGAAAATTTCAAGAGGTGTGAATACTTTTTCAAGGCATTGTATTTGCACAATGTAGCCATTATTTATTTATTTATTTTTATTTTTAGCCCTTCATTTATTAAGACACAAACTGAACATTGAGTAAGGTCTTACCCACAAAAATATGCTAAGGTTAATGATAAAAGTAACACCAAGGTTTTCTGTAGGTGAAGGACAACAGGTGAACAGCTCCAGGTGAGTGTGTAGACCATAGGCCCCTTTGGACATCAGCAGGTGCCCATCCGATCCAAAACTGCGAAATCAAATATAGGAAAAGCAGGTTGACCGCAATCCAACAATGTACCAGATAAAATTGTGTTTAACTTGAAAAGTATTGATCCCCACAATAAAACACATATACCCGAACACTGATTGTGCCTAATTATAACATCTGATTAAGATTTGATCATTTCATCATGATTAAGCACATTCTATTGTGTGAAATGCATTAACTGTCCTTGTCCGTTTATTGGAGTTCTAATTTATGCATTTTTAATGTGAAGCTTTCAATAAACGTAAAGCCTCATACACTCGATCGGACTTTATACAAACTTTCCCGTGGACTTTTGTACAAAGGGGGTTGGCCCTGAACTTGTTAAGCATACACATGATCGGACTTTTTCAGCCAACTTTCACCAAACCACGTGGTTTATCTGCTCTTTACTGCCTTTGGTCTACTTCTGTATTGTTGTCTGATCTTTTGCATTGGTTCTGACCATGTGTGTTTGTAAAGTCTGATGGGTTTTTGTACACATGATTGGTGTACATCTGTGTACATAAGTCCATCGGACTTATGTTGTCGAAAAGTTTGTCCGTTCGCACAGCCAACAAATGTCCGATGAAAACCGAAATAGTTTGTCCGATGGAGCGTTGCCTTAAAACATCTAATTTGCATGTTTGTTTTCAAAAAGTCAGATCGTGTGTACAGGCCTTTAGATGTTTTATCTGGTACATTGTTGAAATGCAGTCAACTTTCTTTTCCTTTATTTCTGTAGGTGTACCCACAATCAGTGTTCAAGTATATGTGTTTTATTGTGGGGAGCAGCATACAGTATATCTTGATTTTTTCAAGTTAAACAAAAACCATGAAATGGGTATAAAAAGTGGAGAAACAAAGGCTGGTGTGGAGCAGGGGAAGTAGCCTTGTTTATGTAGCTAAAATCCTTTGTAAAGGCCCGTACACACGATCGGATTTTTTGACAACAAACATGCAAATTAGCTGTTTTGGAGCAACATCCGACAGTGTGTACGCTCCATCGGATGAACTTTTTGGAGTAATTGAACGTCCTCTTTTGAAGTGTCGTCAGTACATTGAAACGTCACTACGTTCGTGTTTGTTGCCTAAAAAGTCAGATCGTGTGTATGCAATACAAACTTACGGCCAACCCCCTTTGTACAAAAGTCCACGGGAAAGTTTGTACAAAGTCCGATCGTGTGTATGTGGCTTAAAGGCCCATACACACGATCAGACTTTTTGACAAACATGCAAATTAGCTGTTTTGGAGCAACATCCGACCGTGTATACGCTCCATCGGACAAACTTTTTTGGTTTTCATCGGACTTTTGTTGGCTGTACGAACGGACAAACTTTCTGGCAACAAAAGTCCGATGGAGCAAAGTCTGATCGTGTGTACAGAAAACCATAGGACTTTTGTACAAAGTACAAACAGGCATGCTCAGAACCAATGCAAAAGATCAGACAACAATACAGAAGTTGACCAAAGGTGGCGGTAAAGAGCAGCAAAACCACGTGATTTGGTGAAAGTTGTCTGAAAAAGTCCTGCTGTGTGTATGCAATACAAGTTCAGGGCCGACGCTCTTTGTACAAAAATCCAAGGGAAAGTTTGTACAAAGTCCTATCGTGTGTATGAGGCTTAAGAATAAAGGCCCGTACACAAAATCAGACTTTTTGCCAACAAACATGCAAATTAGCTGTTTTTTTTTGATTACAAACGTTTTTATTGGTGGTAAAAGAAGCATAATTAGATCAACAGACACAAGTACATGACAGCATCAATGGAGAGCATAATGGATATACACATCATACAAATGTTGCTGGCACAGCAGCGGTCCAAGCACAACAAGGAACATTTAAAAAAGTGATTAACGTACACAGCCTGGAACGTATGCACCAGACGATGCTTATCAAGTGCAAAGATGTACATAATAGAGAGTTAGTAAAACAAGGGGAAATAAAAGAAACATAAACAAAAAGTTAACCTTGCAATAATCATTGCTATTGACTTCGACAGGTAGCAGTACTGTTTACAAGCTGGCGCTAGTCTCAGGTCCGGATCAAAGATATAGGAGAATAAACCAACAAAAAGGTATCAATATACAAATGCAATGGGATCGCCCGGACACCGGTGTAACACCTACTAAGGGATATGCGGGGAGGGACCCCCCATAGGACCGGAACACTCCGGCCATTCGAACCATTTGGCAGTATGGATATGCATGGTGTCCATAATGGTGTGATGTACCCGTTCCATTAGACGGATAGCGTCCATCCTACCAAGAACCCCCGACCAGGAGGTAACTTGCGAGCGCCAATGTAGCGCTATCGTCCAGTGGACAGCACAGAACAGTGTATTGATCAACCTTTGGGTGGGGCGGGAAACCCCTGCTATAGGAGCGAACAACAGACAGTGTGCAGGTGACAAGTCAACCACGGATCCCACAATCGAGGACACCGTGGTGCGTACCTGATCCCAAACCCCCTGGAGCTGGGGACAGCTCCAGAAAATATGGATCAGAAATATGGAAATATGGAAATATGGAAATATGGATCAGAGAGCCTGTATCCGGGCAACCCCTAAAACAGCGATCAGGAACCGTGGGGTAAAACCTGTGAATCCTATCCGGGGTGAGGTACCACCGAGTATGAAGCTTCACAACGGTGTCCTTCACCGCCATAGATCTAGCACACTTATGCATATTCACAAGCATCACACTCCATTCCTCAGGCGTGAACTCTGTGTCTAAATCAGCCTCCCAGAGGCACATCGCCCTAGTTTTCTCTGGCATCTGGGATTCCAGAAGGTGTTTGTACACCGTAGAAATAATACCCCTGTCTCTGGAGTGTCTATAGCATAAAGATTCAAATTGGGTATTAGAGATGTCACCTAAAGAACTATAATGTGTCTGAAAAAAGTGTCTAATCTGGAGATATTTGTAGAATTCGGCCCTTGGCACCTCATGTTGTGATTGGAGTTGTGAAAAGGAGGTGAAGGCACCTCGTCTACCAGAAAGGTCCCGCAGAGTGACCAAAGACCTTTGGATCCACCATCTGAAGGCAACAGGAGACCCAAACGCCAGGGGGAATCTCCTATCGCCCAAAAACGATGCCAAAGTAGGCCTGTTAGGTCGCAGTCGAAATTTAGTCTTATACAGTGACCAGAGGTATAAGGAGCTACTCACTATGTTATTAAGAGGGGCTAAGTCCCTTGGACGGAGATTCTCCTTCCACAGGACACCCGGGAGGAAATAAGGTCGCAAAGACTGAGTTTCAAATTGCAACCACGGTATACCAACCGCTGGAGCATGCCATTGAGCTGTCTGGGCCAACCTGGCCGCTAAGTAATATAGCCATACATCCGGGAGTCCCAAGCCGCCCTGTAAAAGTGAGCGATGCGTTAGATGTCTCCCTAGCCTGGGCCTCTTTCCCAGCCATAGAAAAGTGTTAATATCGCGTTGTAGCGAGGTGAGGGCTTGGCGTGACACATAGATAGGGAGAGCCCTGAAGTAATATAAAAGTTTCGGCACAATAGACATTTTAACCGCTACCACCCTCCCAATCAAAGGGATACGAAATGTTGACCACAAACGTAGCCACCTCCGAACCATTGTAAAGGCCGGAGGATAGTTGGCGCTATATATTTCTGGTAAGGAAGGAGCTAGATGGACCCCTAGGTATAAAATGGTGTTTTTAGAGAGAGAGAGACCAAAATATGAGCGCAAATTAGAAACTTATGCAGGGGTAAAGTTGATAGGAAGGGCAGCACACTTAGCTATATTCACCCCCAAGCCCGAAAGCTTGTGAAAGGTGCCCAAGAGCTCCAGAAGATTGGGAAGAGCTATCAAAGGATTGGGTAAAAACAATAGGACATCGTCCGCGTAAAGGCTAAGCTTGTACTCCCCTTCCTCTTTCAAGTAACCACCTATGTTTGGATTAGTAACAATGGCCCTGGCAAGGGGCTCCAGAGCCAAGGCAAATATAAGTGGGGACAGGGGACAGCCCTGGCGGGTACCCCGACTTATAGGGAAAAATTCGGAGGAACTACCGGGGAGTTTGATCCTAGTATGGGGTCTATGATACAGTGCTTTAAAACCATTAATGAATTCGCCCACAAATCCAAACCTGGCCAAAACCCGGTCTAGATAGGGCCAGAGGACACTGTCGAACGCTTTTTGGATATCCAACCCGAAAATCAAAACTTTACGGGAGAAAAGGTTCGCATCTTGAATGATATTCGTTGCCAAACGAATGTTATCAGTGATCTGCCTATTGGGGATAAAACCAGTCTGCTCCGGTGACACAAGGGCACCTACAATAGGGGCCAATCTATTTGCCAATATCTTTCCTAGTATTTTAATGTCATTATTTAACACCGAAATGGGCCTAAAATTCTGGGGTAGGGAGTGGTCTTTATGGGGTTTGGGGATCAGGGTCATATTAGCATGCAACATCTCATCAGGGAGAGTCTGTCCTTGCAGCGTCTGATTAATGAGTCTGGACAATTTAGGGGCCAGGATCTGTGAAAATTTCTTGTAATACGTGGAGGTGTAGCCATCCGGGCCAGGGGCTGTAGAGGATTTGAGTGTCTTAATAGTGTCCAACACCTCCTGTTCGGTGCAGGGGGCGTTAAGTGTGGCCCGCTGTGCATCGGAGAGGGATGGAAGGGGGAGCGAGTTCAGCCACTCATCTACATTATCCGGCATTGGATGCGAGGGGGAAGATAAAAGATCTCGGTAAAAGGATGAGAAAATTTTGAGTACTTCATTAGGGTGTGAAACCAGAGTACCTTTGTCATTTTTCAATTTATAAACATGAGTAGGTTGTAAAGATTGGTGTAATTTACGCGAAAACATCCTGGAAGCCGTGTTACTATGTAGCAGAAATCTAGCTTTTGACCACCGAAGTGATTTCTCGGTACGTTCCGAGAGGATATTGTCTAGTTCGGTACGCTTTTGATTAATCAACAGAAGGACATCAGGGGAATGTGCCTGTACGTGGGACTGGTAGAGGGCACGCAGCTCCCGTGTGAGGGCCTGAATCTTAGCATTACATTGTTTCTTCCTAGTGACTGCTATTTCAATCAAACGACCACGGAGAACCGCTTTATGAGCGGTCCAAAGAACCTGGGGTGAGATGTCCGGGGTGTCATTGATCGCGAAGTAGTCTGCTAGGTGGCTCTCAATCTGAGTACGGGTAGTGGGGTCTGAGAGTAAGGAATCATTCAATCGCCAGGAGGCAAGAGAGGGGGAGAGGCCCACGTGGGAGGTATGAAAGGCTACAATCTGATGGTCAGACCATGGGCACGGGTGGATAGTAGTGTGTGTGGAATTGGCCAAAAGAACCGGGGAAGCAAAAATATAATCAAGCCTAGCGTAGCTATCGTGAGGGTGAGAGTAGTGTGTATATTCATGAGCTCCAATATTAAGGGCCCTCCAGGTGTCAATAAGCTGCAAACCATCCAATGCTTTAGAGAGAAATTTAGGGAAAACCCTAGCACTATGTGACGTTCGGCTTCTATCCTCCGCAGGATTAGCCACTAAGTTGAAGTCTCCACCTACTATCAGGTGGGGGGAGATGTATCTGTCGAGAGTACGTAGGAAAAGGTGATAGAAGGCACTCTGTGCATTATTAGGGGCGTACAGATTAGCAATCGTTACCTCCTTACCCTGCAATGTACCCTGAACAATTAGAAACCTGCTATCCTGATCTTTAAACACATGTGAGGGTTCAAATGAAACAGAATTACGAATAAAAATTGCCACTCCTCTGGTCCTGGAATCAAATGTAGTAGTGTAATGTAATTTATATGACTTATCAAAAAATGTGGGGCAGGCCCCCGAGGAGAAGTGCGTCTCCTGTAGTAAGATGATATCCGCCCCAATACGTTTATAGTATCGGAAGGCTTTCCTCCGTTTGTGAGGGGAGTTAAAACCTCTCACATTATGTGAGATAACATGGAGACCCATATCAGCCAGTGTTCAACCGCAAAGGTGCGGGTGATCCGCGGGGAGAATTGGGGTTAAAATGGTTGAGTCCAAAACCAGAGGGGCCCGCATGAGCCAATATCAGGCCCAATCTAGTACCTATGGGGCCGTCAGGAGGTCCGATATGAATCGGAGATCCATCAGCCCCGAGTTTATAGGCAAAGAAAATACATTCCGTCGTGAAGTCAGCAAAGCAAATAAACATAAGCATAAAAATAAAACTTAACACTCTATGGGGTCTGGTTGGAAAGTCCAGCCGGACCAAGAAAATTGTGTAAATACTAGGCCTTACGGCCCAACTGCCACCTGCTACACACATGTCCCACAGTGGGTGAAGATCGTTAGTCAACTGGGAGACTATAACAAGATGAGTGTGTCCAAAAAGCCTGATACTCAGGTCTCTGGGACTAAGGATACGTGAGGAATGGTGTGCAGGTATGGAAGGGGGGAAGCGCAGCTACGAATGTCAGAGAGGGTGAGGCCCCAGGGAGGTAACGAAAAAACAAAGTCAATTTCCTCAGCCTCCCGGGACATGGAGAAAACAGATGATGTAGTAGCCGAGCACCTGTTGAGCATTAGGAAATGGGGGCATTGGGAGATACAAGGACAGACGAAGGGAGGAATTCTGAAGAGGTCACGGCATGGAGAAACAGACCTCAAACATCCGGAAGTGGCTGGAGTCTGCGAGACCTTCTGTCCCTTTGAGGCGATGGTGTAGCCCAGATAGGGGATGGTCGCGGGGTCGGTGGGTGGCGAGGCGAACGTTGTCGTTCCAGAAGACCCAGCTTCACCAAAATATCTTTGCCTTCGGATATCGTAGAGGCTATGTAAGTAGAACCGTTATGAGGCACAATCAGTTTGAACGGGAAACCCCAGCGGTACCGTATGTGGGCAGACTGCAAGGAGGAGGTAATCTCCTTCATCTTCCTTCGCTTCTCTAGTGTTGCCGGTGAAATATCCGGGTAGATCTGGACAGAAGCTCCGTCCAGTTGGATCCGAGGCATGTTTCGTGAGGCACGAAGGATTTCCTCCTTTATAAGGTAGTCCTTGAGACACATTACTATATCTCTGGGCGGCTTATCTGGAGGAGGTTTGGGTCTCAGAGCGCGATGTAGACGATCGCATGTAAAGGCTTCGGTAGACTGGTTCGGAAGTAGAAGTTGAAACAGACGAACGATCGTGGCCGGGAGGTCTGTCACCGACTCGGGGATACCTCGCACACGAACGTTATTCCTCCTGTTGCGGTTGTCAAGGTCCTCTAAGTGGTTTTGAAGTTGAACGACCGTGTCACCGAGCAGCTCATGATCCCTTCGTAAGTCCGAATAGGCAAGGTGCAGTTCGTCGTGCTTAACTTCCAGGAGGTCTGTCCTATTGCCCAGGGCCGCCATTTCCTGAGAAATCAAGCTCGTGGATTTATGCAGCTCCGCTTGAAATTTCTTCGCCAGCCTATCGTACATAGAGGACAGGCTGTCCTCCAAATCCGCTTTAGTGAGAGCGTCGCCCACGCCGTGGAGCGGGCCCGCTGGACGCGAGGCTGCATCGGCCTTGGGGGAATGGGCGCCATCTTGGGACATGTCTGGTCCGTCCGAGGTCCGTAGAAGGTAGGCCGTAAGAGAGCGTTGAGCGGTCTTCCGCTTGCTTTTCTTAGATGTCGGCATGCACAAGTGGTCCCGCAGGCGATTACCGTTATTTGTGGACCAAAAGTCGGGCCCAATCGTCCTGGGGAGTGATATAACTTCTCCGTAGCCCCGGGAGCTCAGAGACCTAGCTGCTGCCTCGTTTCTCGCCGCGCATGCGCCCCCAAATTAGCTGTTTTAAGGCAACATCCGACCATGTATACGCTCCATCGGACAAACTTTTTCAGTTTTCATCTGACTTTTGTTGGCTGTGCGAACAGACAAACTTTTTGAGAACATAAAGGCCCATACACACGATCAGACTTTTTGACAACAAACATGCAAATTAGCTGTTTTGGAGCAACATCCAACCGTGTGTACACTCCATCAGACAAACTTTTTTGGTTTTCATCGGACTTTTGTTGGCTGTGCGAACGGACAAACTTTCTGGCAACAAAAGTCCGATGGAGCAAAGTCTGATTGTACAAAAGTCCTATGGTTTTCTGTACACACAAAGTACAAACAGGCATGCTCAGAACCAATGCAAAAGATCAGACAACAATACAGAAGTTGACCAAAGGTGGAGGTAAAGAGCAGAAAAACCACGTGATTTGGGGAAAGTTGGCTGAAAAAGTCCTGCTGTGTGCATGGGCGTCCGCAGAACTTTTTTCAGGGGGGGGCATAATTTTAGGGTCACCCATGCGCCGCCCTTTTTCGACAATGTCATTATCACATTATCATGGTCAGAGACTGCAGACATAGTACAGTCCCTAGCATAAGTAGTGGATAATGGCCGACAGACCCACTTACCAGACCCAGCGAAATTACAGCAGTGATCCCTCCGGCTTGCCGATTGCTCACTCTGGGTTCCCCAGGGGCGACCCTGGTCAGTAGTGTAGTATGTCTGTTCCCTGGCAGTGGCTCCGTCTCTTTCTCTCTGTAGGTACTGGGCAGTATGCCTCTCTCCGGTGGCACTGGAAAGCATGGCTCTCTGGTGGCACGGGGCAGTGTAGCTCTCTCTGACTTCTGCCCAGCACACCCCTCGTTCTTTTTCCTGTAGCGCTCTCTCCCTTACCCTTTGTCCATGCTGCAGTATCTCAATCTCTCTCTTGATCGAGCTGTAGACTCCTCCCTGTAGAAAATGGGGCTGTCAATCTTTGGGACTACATGTCCCATGATGCTCTCCTCTACTAGTCTCCTTTGATTGGCCCTAAGTTGTGGCCAATAGGGAAGGAACGGTGTGGGCAGGAAGCTGGGCGGGGAACCTGGTGAGAGCTGTCGTCTCTTCTCCCTGACAGGAGAAAGGGAGGGTGACCAGGGGAAACCTGACAGCCCGCAGCTCGCCTTTCTCCTGTCACAGTGCCGCCGAGTTCTCTGCTGGACTGAGCAGGGAAAAGAGCTTGATGGTGTCACCCTAATAGTGATGGAACTGTGCTGAATTTAAGATCTGATCCCTGATTCCAGGGGGGGGCACTTGACCCCCCTTGCCCCTACCTGCGGACGCCCATGGCTGTGTGTATGCAATTCAAGTTCAGGGCCGACACCCTTTGTACAAAAATCCAAGGGAAAGTTTGCACAAAGACCTATCGTGTGTATGAGGCTTAAGTCTGATGGAGCAAAGTCTGATTGCGTGTACAGAAAACCATCGCACTTTACAAACAAGCATGCTCAGACCCAATGCAAAAGATCAGACAACATTTTGATTGTGATTTGGTGAAAAGGCACACATTTTAATTGTACGTAACACATTGAAATATATGGCATTAAAGCGGAGGTCCACCCTAAAATGGACCTTCCGCTCATCGGAATTCTCCCCCCCTCCGGCGCCACAATTGGCACCTTTCAGGGGGGAGGGGGGTGCAGTTACCTGCACCCACTTCCGGGATAGCTCTCTGCGGAAAGGGGTGTAGATTACGCCCCTTTCCGCAAGTGCCCGCCCCCTTCCGCAAGTGCCCCGCTGCCTGCTGGGAAACACACAGATCCCAGAGGCAGCGGGGACCGTCCTTATTGCGCAGCGCTACTCGCGCATGCGCAGTAGGGAACCGGGAAATGTAGCCGAAAGGCTCCATTTCCTGATTGCCATACCCAAGATGGCGGTGGCAGCACCCGAGTACCGAGGGCACGCTGGACAGGTAAGTGTCACTATTTTAAAAGTCAGCAGCTGCAGTATTTGTAGCTGCTGGCTTTTAAAAAAAAAAAAAACGCGGAGTCCCGGCGGACTCCCGCTTTAAACTTGCAGTAATGCACTGAACTATGCTGCGTTAAACGGAAGGTAAACACTGAAATATACTGTGTTAAACTTACAGTAACGCACTGAAATATATGACGTTAAACTCGCAGTAATGCACTGAACTATACTGTGTTAAATGGCATGTAATGCACTAGAATATACGGCGTTAAATTTACAGTAACGCACTGAAATATACTGATTTAGACGCGTAATGCACTGAAATATACGGAGTTAAACTAGCAGTAATGCACTGAACTATATTGCGTTAAACAGCATGTAATGCACTGAACTAAACTGCATTAAACAGAACGTAATGCACTGAACTATACTGTGTTAAGGCCCATACACACGATCAGACTTTTTGACAACAAACATGCAAATTAGCTGTTTTAAAGCAACATCCGACCATGTGTACGCTCCATCAGACAACCTTTCTCGGTTTTCATCAGACTTTTGTTGGCTGTGCGAATGGACAAACTTTCCGGAAACAAAGGTCCGATGAAGCAAAGTCTGTTCATGTGTACAGAAACCCATAGGACTTTTGTACAAAGTACAAACATACATGCTCAGAACCAATGCAAAAGATCAGACAACAATATAGAAGTTGACCAAAGGTGGAGGTAAAGAGCAGAAAAAAACACGTGATTTGGTGAAAGTTGGCTGAAAAAGTCCTGCCGTGTATATGCAATACAAGTTCTTGCCCGACGCCCTTTGTACAAAAATCCATGGGAAAGTTTGTACAAAGTCCGATCGTGTGTATGAGGCTTTAAACTTACAGTAATGCATTGAACTGTACTGCATTAAATGGCACATACCACACTGAAATATGCAGAGTTAATCTTGTAGTAACGCACTGAAATATATTGTGTTAAACGTGCACTAACACACTGAAATATACAGTGTTAAACTTGCAGTAATGCACTGAAATATAATACGTTAAATGGCATGTAACACACAGAAATATACGGCATTAAACTTACAGTAATGCACTGAAATATACTGCTCTAAACATGAACTAACACAGAAATATACTGTATTAAACGGCACCTAACACACTGAAATATACGGCGTTAAACTTGCAGTAATGCACTGAACTATACTGTGTTAAATGCCACGTAACACACTGAAATATACACCATTAAACTTGCAGTAACACACTGAACTGCACTGCGTTAAATGGCATGTAATGCACTGAAATATATTACATTAAATGTGCACTAACACACAGAAACATATTGCATGAAACGGCACATAATGCACTGAAATAAACAGCGTTAAACTTGCTGTAATGCACAGAAATATACTGTGTTAAATGACACGTAATGCACTGAAATATACAGTGCTAATCTTGCAGTAACGCACTGAAGTATACTGCGTTAAACATGCACTGATGCACAGAAATATACTGGGTAAAATGGCACATAACACGCTGAAATATACGGCATTAAACGAACACTAACGCACAGAAATGTCATGTGTTAAACTTACAGTAACACACTGAAATATACTGTGTTAAATGGTTGCTACACTCACACTGACTGAACTATCACTAGATTCACACTAAACTGATATTCTACACTGACAATAGAATAAGAATAGCACACTATAGCACACCAATGCTAGTAGCACTGAACAGAGAGCCCTGTTCTATCTCTCTCCACACCGATATTACACTAAAAATGGGTGCTATTGAAAGAATACTTTTATAGTGTGGGGCGGGACTTATAGCAATGAACTATGATTGGATAGAGTCATCATGACAGTGTGGCTCTGACAGTGCACTGTGCCCTGATTGGGCACAGCTTTCATTGCTTCAGCAAATAAGGGATTATAATGCATTTTGTGGTGGTGCAGTGCATAGTGGTCATTCGGTGGGCCGAACAAAATGGTCGAATGCCCTGATAATTCTTGTGTTCAGTGAACGGGCAAACAGTCAATGTTCAGTCCAAGCTCATGCTTGGGCTGAACCGTTCGCCCAGTCCTATTGACCAGACATCCTTGGTTTATGGGACCAGTCTCTGGTTTTGTCCCTGGATTGCAGAAGTGGTGCTGGGTGCAGGGTCGATCCTGGGCAGATGCTGAGGCTGAGAAGGGGTGCCAAAGCCAGTGTGGCATACCAATGGGGGTAACACATGTCCCTGGGCCATCCTGTATGCCACACACCGG
This sequence comes from Lithobates pipiens, assembly GCF_037356315.1. Lineage (NCBI taxonomy): Eukaryota > Metazoa > Chordata > Amphibia > Anura > Ranidae > Lithobates > Lithobates pipiens. The sequence continues at coordinate 132,698,018 of NW_027507903.1, forward strand.
GGGGGTCACCCGCTGTGGCAGTTTTAATTTGAATTGCTGGGTGCTTGCCAACACACAGGTCCCACCTCTTGGTTTGGTTCCTTTGATAGACAGCTCACTTATCCAATGCCGGGACATGTGCTCTTTATCATAGGTAGGAGCTGACCCAGGAGGCGGTACTCGTGTGATGGTGGGTGCTCGGCGATTCAAATTAAAGCTGTCACAGTGGACGATGCCAGCCAGCTCTCCTCTTCCTCTCTTCTCTCTGTTTCCTGTGCACTGGGGAGGCTGCATAGATAGGCACTGGTCAGGCTGCATTGAATGGGCTCTGTTGAGGCTGCATTGCTGGGCACTGGTGAGGCTGCATTGCTGGGCAGTGGTGAGGCTTCATTGCTGGGCACTGGTGAGGCTGCATTGCTGGGCACTGGTCAGGCTGCATTGCTAGGCACTGGTGAGGCTGCATTGTTGGAACTGGTGAGGCTGCATTGATGGGCACTGGTGAGGCTGCATTTCTCGGCACTGGTGTGGCTGCATTGCTGGGCACTGGTGAGGCTACATTGATGGACATTGGTCAGGCTGCATAAAGGAGCACTGATGAGGTTGCATAGATGGGCACTGGTGAAGCTGCATTGATGGGCACTGGTCAGGCTGCATAGATGGGCATTAGTGAGGCTGCATTGATGGGCACTGGTGAGGCTGCATTGATGGGCACTGGTGAGGCTGCATAGATGGGCACAGCTGAACTCTGCATTCTTTATGTAGCGTACTGCTGAGCCCTGTATTCTTTATGTAGCGCACTCCTGAGCCCTGCATTCTTTATGTAGCACATTCCTGAGCTCTGCATTCTTTATGTAGTGCACTCCTGAGCCCTGCATTCTTTATATAGCACGTTCCTGAACTCTGCACTCTGTTTTTCTCTATCTTAACTTCATAACATTTGGTAGTCATATCTCAAAAAATTCTAATGCCGCGTACACAAGAGCAGACTTTCTGACAGAAAAGGTCAGACGGAACGATTCCGTTGGACATTCCGCTCATGTGTGGGCTTCATCTGACTTTTTTCCCCCAAAATTTTGACAGACTTAGAAATAGAACATGTTTCAAATATTTCCGCCAGAACCAGTTCCTATCGAGAAAAAAAAATGGCAACTATTGGCTGCTGGTAAGGGCAGCTATTGGCTACTGGCTATTGAACTTCCTTTTTCTAGTCCCATCATACGTCATCACATTCTAGATGATCGGACTTTGGTGTGATCGTGTGTAGGCAAGTCTGACGAGAAGTCCACTCCTGTGTAAAGCCGCGTACACACGTAGCCGTCTGTCCGACGTACTTAGTCTAGCGGACTTCCCGCCAGACTGTCCGTCTGACTTTTCGAACGGGCTACTTGCCCACACACGGCACTTTTTGAGCGGACTAATACGGCGTACTAAGCCCGCCGTACTATCCGCCCTACTTTTGAAATGAACAGACTCGCCCACACACGCGGAGGAAAGTCCGCTCATTTCGAGCGTGTCTCCAGGTAGGCGGGGCCCGCGAAGGAGACGTCGCTGACCCCGCTGCCTGGTATGGACTTAAAGGGGAACCCCAACGCCGAAAAAAAACGGCGTGGGGGTCCCCCCCAAGTCGACAATAGACCCTTGTCCGAGCACGCTACCCGGCTGGCCAGGAAAGGGGGGGCGAGCGAGCGCCCCCCCCCCTGAGCCGTACCAGGCCGCGTGCCCTCATGAACCCATGTGACATCCACCGAAGACCCCGCCCCTTGTCCCTATATAAGTCGCCGCGTGCCCGTTCCCTGTCATTGTGAGCGGAGGACTCGGCGAGGCAACATCTGAAGAAGAAGAAGAAGAGAAGAACAGAAGAACAGAACAGAAGAATGGAAGGCGGCGGCGGCGGCGGCGACAGAAGACCGGGCCACCGCCTGTAAAAGCTATAAGAAGGCGCGGTGGCCCGGCAGAAGAACCGAAGAGGGGGACAAGACCCCCGAAGTCGGAAGAAGAGGCCGGCGGCGAGGAAGAAAGCCAGGCTCCTCCGCTAGCAAAAGAGCTACAAGAAGATAGCAGTGGAGTCCGGCGAGAAGACCCCCGAAGACGGAAGACCCCCGGAGCTGTGCAATAAAATAAAATAAAGGCTCGCTCGCCCCCCCTTTCCTGGCCGGCTGGGTAGCGTGCTCGGACAAGGGTCTGTTGTGGACTTGGGGGGGACCCCCACGCCGATTTTCGGCGTTGGGGTTCCCCTTTAAGTCCATACCAGGCGGCGGGGTCAGCGACGTCTCCTTCGCGGGCCCCGCCTACCTGGAGACCCGCTCGAAATGAGCAGACTTTTCTCCGGGCGGGAAAAGTCCGCTCATTTCAAAAGTACGGCGGACTGGCATACACACGGCCGGATTGTCTGCCGAAATGCGAGTCCGGCGGGAAGATTGGAGTGCAACACGGCATTCTAAGTCCGCTGTACTTTCGGGTCAAAAAAGTATGCCGGAGGCTACACACGGGGGGATTGTTTGGCGGACTTGAGTTTGCCGGACTTTTCCACCGGATTGTTTGATCGTGTGTACGCGGCATCAGTGGCATAAGAAGTATCTTTTATCTCATGGACGAAATGTGAGAAATAATGTATATATCATACAATCATTTCACAAACACATACACAAACACAACACTTATGATACAGTTTACCATTTGCCAATATATAAAAAAAAATATGTCCCACGGATTTCATCTTAAAAATCTGGTCACCTTAGCAAGGAGTTCAAGGTTCCCCAGAAACAAGGTACAAGACAAGATTATCAAAGGGTTCAGCCAGGATGCTGTACAGCATCTCAGGTGATTCAGCAAGGTGAGCTGCAGCCAGACACAACAGAGGCTGTGGTTTCAGATCCTGGTCCTAACACATAATCTGGAAAGATTATAATGCCCTGTACACACGGTCGGACCTTCAGACGGAAAATGTGCAATCAGACTGTGTTGTTGAAAATTCCGATTGGGTGTGGGCTCCATCTGACTTTTCCCGTCGGAATTTCCAACACACAAAGTTTGAGATCTGGATCTAAAATTTTCCAACAACAAAATCTGATTGTTTAAATTCCGATTGTGTGTATACCAATTCCGACACTCAAAGTGCCACGCATTCTCAGAATACATTACGATACAAAAGCTGTTGGTTACTGGCCTCTTTATAGTCCCGTTGTACGTGGTTTACGTAACCTCGTTCTGAACAATCAGATTTTCCAACAACTTTGTGCGACCGTGTGTATGCAAGACAAGTTTGGGGCAAAATCCGTCAGAAAAAAACAGATGAATTTCAGAATGAATGTCAGAATGTCCGACTGTGTGTACAGGGCATAACAGTGGAGGGAGACATGACCACATCAGGATACAGAGAAATCCTTTAAGGAAACCTTAGCCTAGGGGGATTTGTCTTCAAGAAAGACATAATAATGTATTGGGAAAGGCCAAGACAGAGTCCAGATTTCAATCCAAAAGACATTTTGCATCTTGTCCTGAGAAAGGCTAATCACTAATCCTGTACATCTCAACAGAGCTGCATCAGTTTTGTGCAAAGCTGATAGAGATCTCTCTGCACAAACTCAAGGTTGCCAAATGTGAATCTATTAAATGCTAACGTGAAGGAGATGTATACTTATGCAGTCAGTTATTTTGTGTTTCATTGTAAAACAAGAAAGCATTGTGAAAACAAAATTAAATCCATTGTGATTTCGTCATTCAATACTAATCAAACGCAAACACTGCTGAAAAAAAAGGGAGCACAAGCAAAGTGCAAACAAACTAAACATACTACACATTGTATACTGTATATACAGTATCTCACAAAAGTGAGTACACCCCTCACATTTTTGTAAATATTTTATTATGTCTTTTCAAGTGACAACACTGAAGAAATTATACTTTGCTACAATGTAAAGTAGTGAGTGTACAGCTTGTTTAACAGTCTAAATTTGCTGTCCCCTCAAAATAACTCAACACACAGCCATTAATGGTCTAAACTGCTGGCAACAAAAGTGAGTACACCCATAAGTGAAAATGCCCAAAGTGTCAATATTTTCCAGCACATGCCACTATTTTCCAGCAATGCCTTAACCCTCTTGGGCCTGGCATTCACCAGAGCTTCACAGGTTGCCACTGGAGTCCTCTTCCACTCCTCCATGATGACATCACGGAGCTGGTGGATGTTAGAGACCTTGCGCTCCTCCACCTTATGTTTGAGGATGCCCCACAGTTGCTCGATAGGGTTTAGGTCTGGAGACATGCTTGGCCCGTCTATCACATTTCCCCTTAGCTTCTTTAGCAAGGCAGTGGTTGTCTAGAAGTGTGTTTGGGATCGTTATCATGTTGGAATGCTGCCAAGTTGCCCAGTCTCAGAAGAGAGGGGATCATGCACTGCACAGTACATGTTGGCATTCATGGTTCTCTCAATGAACTGTAGCTCCCCAGTGCTGGCAGCACTCATGCAGCCCCAGACCATGACATTCCTACCACCATGCTTGACTGTAGGCAAGACACACTTGTCTTTGTACTCCTCACCTGGTTGTCGCCACACATTTTTGGCACCATCTGAACCAAATATGTTTATCTATGTCTCATCAGACCACAGGACATGGTTCTAGTCCATGTATTTAGTCTGCTTGTCTTCAGCAAACTGTTTGCAGGCTTTCTTGTGCATCATCTTTAGAAGAGAGTTCCTTCTGGGACAACAGGCATGCAGATCAATTTGATGCAGTGTGCGGCGTATGGTCTGAGCACTGACAGGCTGACCCCCCCCCCACCCCTTCAACCTCTGCAGCAACACTGGCAGGACTCATACTTCTATTTCCCAAAGACAACCTCTGGATATGACGCTGACCACGTGCACTCAACTTCTTTGGTGGACCATGGCGAGGCCTGTTCTGAGTGGAACCTGTCCTGTTAAACTGCTGTATTATATTTGCCATCATGCTGCAGCTCAGTTTCAGGGTCTTGGCAATCTTCCTATAGCCGAGGCCATTAACAATTCTTTTTTTCAGATCCTCATAGAGTTCTTTGCCATGAGGTGCCATGTTGAACTTCTAGTGACCAGTATGAGAGAGTAAGAGTGATAACACCAAATTTAACACACCTGCTCCCCATTCACACCTGAGACCTTGTAACACTAATGATTCACATGATGTTGGTCAGGGAAAATGGCTAATTGGAACTTTTGTTGCCAGCAGTTTAGACATTAATGGCTGTGTGTTGAGTTATTTTGAGGGGACAGCAAATTTACACTGTTATACAAGTTGTACACTCACTACTTTACCTTGTGGCAAAGTGTAATTTCTTCAGTGTTGTCACATGAAAAGATATAATAAAATATTTACAAAAATGTGATTGGTGTACTTTTGTGAGATACTGTATATACCTCTATATCTCCAGGAAAAAAAATACTAACATTAAGCTAGCAGCTTTTATACTGTATATTGAACATACTAAACATACTGTGGGTTTGTATAGGTATGTTGCATGTCAAAAGTATACATGAAAGAGCTTTTGACAAGTGAGCAGGTCTCATTTCTTAAAGAAAATAAAGAACAAACTATTTGAAAATAATAAGTGGAGTATGAAATTCAGAGACCATTACAGCCTATATCTGGTTTTCGTTTCCATGACTGCTATGAAAAAATAATTCAGTGAAGGTACAGGATATGGTAAACAGTACACTGAGATAGCACAGAATAACACGCATCACAGAGGGAGATAAATGCATGGAAATGATAGAAGATGAACACTATCAGATGTTTCACCAATGAGAATTGGATGAAATATGTTTCACAGTACATGATCATCAGAAAGCACTAACATTTTCTAGGTCAGTGATTACTGATGGCCTAAACATCCCAACAACTACAGTACATCGTACACAATATAAACAATGGTGATAAACGGCATAGTTGGGTCAGCCATAAATTGATGCAAGGCAGTTTGTAGGGTTCTGTCGGGGTATGTCTGTTCATGACATCTGCTAACATTCAGAACAATGATGCCATGCTTGGCATCATATGCTTTTTGAAAATCTTTTTACAGGAAACACAATATATATTATTATTATTTAGTTTTTTTAACTATACATCCCCTGAGCTGAGTTACTGGATTAGCCATGATGTTTACAATGTAAAATGCTAACTTTTGTTTTTTGTAGGTACAATTCAAAGTGGCAAGCCTTTCACATCCAGTTGCTCTGTACCATATACATGAAGGTATTTAAGGGGTTAGTTCACTTTAAAAAAAACAACTGCTTTTGTAGGTAAGTGATGCCTGTAGATAAAAAACAAACAGCTTTGACCAAAGTTGAATAATGCCCTTGCTATAGGGTTAGACTATTTATGTACCCACCAAAGCCTGGTTGAAAAACTCCCAGACATGGCATCATCCCATCCTGCCTTGTTGCTAGGATGTTGCTAGGACAATCCCACTCAATTCAAACCCCTTTGCATGTGTTGTCACTTTCCTGTTGCAGTAGTTCTAAGCTCAGCAATGCTGCAAAAAAAGGAAATAGTGGGCCACACATGAGTGGGGTTTTAAGAGCTTGCTCCTGTAGTGGTGGGGGGGGGGGGGAAGCAGTCATGGCTGGGAGTGTTTTAGCAATGTCCTAGCAACAAGGCGGGATGGGATGATGGCATGATGCCATCTAGGAGTTTTTCAGCCAGGCTTTGGGAGGTATGTGGATGGCATTATTCAACATTTGTCAAAGCTGCAGAGATTGTTTTTATCTGCAAGTGCCCCTTACCTGCATAGGTAGTTTTTTGGTAAAGGTGAACTAATCCTTAAAAATTAGTAGTACCATTTACCTGGACTTGTTTTGAAATGTTTCAGCTTATTTAAGCCACTTATTTAGTTCTAATAAATGCTGTGTGGCTAATTCACTCGACTTAATCCAGTCAACATGGAATGTGACAAGGCAGATGTCAATTGTGCAAGAACAAGATGGAAGGCAAGAAAGTTCTTCCTAAAACTAAAAAAAGTTTTTGATCTTACAAACTCTTTAACTGCTTGCCGACCGTATACTGTATATATACGGCGGCAAGGCAGCTCTGCTGAGCGGGATCACATACCTAGTACGTGATTTTAACTATTTAAACTGCCTGTTTAAACTGTTGTGCCACTGGACAATTAGTATGAAGGTCAGGGCTTTGGCTTTATTTTTTTAAGAGGTTAAAGAGGAACTTTCCTATAGCTTTTAGATGCAGCCAAAGCTACCTAAAAAAAGAAACTGAAACTAGCCTGCCCAGCACCCTGCAGAGCACTGTGGCAGGCTAGGCAGAAAAGAGCCTGATGCACTAGACTGCCCAGTGTCTACTGCTCTGTCCTGCTCCTGCTGTCACTCCGCAGTGGCAGGACAGAACACTGTGGCAGGCTAGGGGGGAGAGCTGTGCTGATGCGCTAGCCTGCTCAGTGCCCCAGATTGCTCAGTGACTGGGGGGGGGGTGGTGACACCATATTTTACCGCACCAGGTTACACCAACCCTAGTGACGCCACTGACCGTAGTAAATATTTTAATTCCTCTCCACTTTGTCCAAAGCTAAAAAAAAGCTTTACCTTTAGTTAAACTTTAAAGGCATCTCCCGTGTATTTTAAAGGATTGGTGCTTTTTCTATGTGGCTCTTGAAGTCAGATAGAAGTCTCCCCTCTGTACAGTATTTAAACATTATTTTTTGCTATGGTAAATGTACCCTATGCCAATACCTAGTTCCCCATGCCCCCTGTTGACATTAGGTTGCTTGAAATTGCTATGTTTGGGTTTCAAGCAGGATTCAACAAACACTCTGTGAATCGAACCTGGGTGGATTTGCTAATCCCCAATTATCATGTGTATTCTAGCTGTTTCTTATATCTTTTCCACAATCTGATTATTTTTTCCCTTAGCTTCTGCATACAGTATGTAAGAAATATAGGCTTATATTCACATGCATTTATGAGGTGTAAAAATTTATTTATAATAATGTTATACTGTTGCTATGTAATGTAATAATATGTTTCAAGAAAAATTTAGTAGGGAGCTTCAAAGATACATGAAAATGTAAAATGTAAAATGCTTTGTGAAAGAGTAAATACAGCACTACTCTCTGATATGGCCATAGTCATTGTATATCAGCATTGCTGTAGCAACGAATGTGTCATGAGGGTGGATCCCGTGTGTCATCACCACCAGGCAAACACATGTCCTAAATTGAGATGAGGTGCAGGATCTAAAGAATTATAGGCTTTGCTGTGGATGTCCCCCATGGGGTGAAGACTTTGGTTACACTTGGGGTAGTAACAATTGACAACCGGCAGAAATGAGACATGGCACAGAATCAACATACAAGGTCATGGTCAAAGGGACAGAGCAAATGAACTATGAGAAACAGGCAAACTGACAGGACACATAAATAACAGGGATCACTGAGAAACAGGCAGGGGTTGAAAATAGGTATTAGAGCTGAAACAAACATAACTGATACAGGAGCCTGGGAAGCAATACTCACAGAGGTCTTTGCTCAGGCAACTCCACATGGAATGGAAAAGACCTAGGGAAGTTTTCTGGGGATTCCATATACTTTTTATCAGTCCGTTTTTGTAATGACCTGAAACTGAACTTGAACTTGAGAGGTCAGCACTACAAGAAAGGAAACTTTGAAATAAAGGCCAGAAAAAAGGGTTGTGCCCAGTAGACTCACAAACTTGATTGTTGTAGGTAAGCTATTCCCACAGAAGGTCTGCACTGTTGTCATGTAGAGCAGATGCATAATAATGGATACTTTTCCAAAATCAGGTTCATTTGCTCTGTTCCCTTTTGGATTGTAGGCGAGAGGCCGATTAAAAAAACATAGAGTCTCCAAAAGATAACAATGCATCCTCTAAAAACACGAAACTGCACTCCTTAGCTAAAGTAATTTGTATGATTTGACCATACAATTGGAAAATGTCCTAAAGAAGATCTGGGCTAGGTTGGGAGCAGATTTAAGACCTGATTCAAGCTTCAAGCAGATTAAAGATTTGAGATTGAATTTAATAAAGCAAGCTATTTTTACAAACCAACATTATATGAGCGAACTGACTGTAAAACCCCTGGGGACAGTAAGATCAGTGATGAAGTCCATAGAAGTATGGGTCAAAGGGTGGCCAGAATGAGAACTCCATTATGTACACTCCCGAGTCCCTACCTACCTCAAAAGCTTGAAAATATTTCAGCAGCTACAGAAAGCAAATTAAATCCCCCTTAGATAACTCTTTCATTATGTAAAGATAAGGCACTATATTCTTACAAATTTTGTAGGTACAAAACTGACAAATGGAAAACATCCTCCTTAAGCTTTAAAGCAGTTAAAAATAGACTTAGTGGTATCTTAATCAATGAGTAGTTGACAGCAATTGTGAATGGCAATTGTGAACATTTCCTTTGAAAGTAATGGCTCCTAGGTGATAAGACAAAATTAAGTAATGTAAGTGAATGGGGCTGGTGACATCATTGCTTTATAAGGACTCAGCGGTGCCTGCACCAGCCAATGTCTTTAACAATCATTGACAGCAAGAAGCTCTCATGTAAAAACAGTAGTAATACCGCTATTATTTGGCTCCCTAATGGGTAAATGTTCAGGAGTTTAGTTCGAATGCCCGAAAAGCCTAGGTTCAGACTGAACTTTAACTCCTTTTTTTTCTACTGTGTGTCTTATGGACACATAGAGCAGGGATTGGGAGCGAGAAGAGGAGCATCGGAGCATCGGGTCTGCTCTATACAAAACCATCTATACATTGCACAGAGCAGGTAAGTATAATATGTTTGTGATTTTAAAACAAAAAAAAATATTTTAATATTACTTTAGGTGTGTGTTAATCTATCCAACTAGCTTTTTTTGACATCTTACTATGTACTTCTGCAGGTAGACACTCTGTGAACTATATAAAGTATACCACGCTGTCTAAACACTGACAGCCAGCACAGCGGTGTAGAAATAAACAAAAGTATAAGAAATGTGCAGCGCTAACAGAAAACCAATATCAAAAATAAGAGTGACATAGAAAATCCACCACCAGAAACAGTAGTCACTTATCGGAGAGATTGGATTCATACAGGTATACACCTGATGAGTCAATCAAGTGTAGCGCCAGCTCCTGAAGAGCACGCGCTATGTGTTTTTTCAAAATTTAAGGTTACACCTGAGCTACAGTTTGGTTTGGGTACAATTGTCTAAATTTGGACTTAGCATCAGTCTGACTGGACTATGAGATGTTCAGCCTGACCACAGGGGGCAGTGTCTCTTCTGGTAGGCATGGAACTATGGTCTGGTTGGGTGCTTAAGTCACTCTCTCGGAGCCCACCCAGTGGGAGTGGCGCTCTTGCTGTGCTTTCTGGGAGAGGGTATTTAAGATGCTGATGTCACGTGATTCGGGGCTCCAGTCCAGAAGGATGTACTGACTTAATGGTCCTGGTCCTTCTGACCAGCCCCCAGGAAGACTATGGCCTGGGGTGCGGATCCACCCGATCTTTTTGTCTTGGGGCTGGCTAGCCTGAGGTAAGGAAACTAAAGGAGGATTCTGAGGTGTTTGGGTGCCGCCTCTGGTTTGGGAAAGACCCAGTGACTTCATGCTATCCAGGGGAGGACTCTTCAGAAGAAGGCCACGTACGGGTTGGCAAAACCCGATATGAGCTGAAGTACCAAAGAGAATCCAGTCTTGTGGATATCGCCAAGCTGGCTGAAAGATCCAGCTATCACACGTTTGTGCTACAAGAACGTCTGTGGCAGAGACACTTGAATCGTGCTGGCAAACCACACATTTCTTACAAGGAAAATAGCCGACCAAGTTGTGGAAAAAAGAAGGGCATGTGGGGGAATTGAAAGTATTAGGGGCGATTTTTCCTTGAAGTGAAAGTGCACCTCTAAAAAATTACTTTAGGTCGTTCAGGAAGCCTTGTATGTAAGATATGGTCATTTTTGAGGATATTCCAATGACGATTAATAATATTTTTTATTTCTTTATGCTAAACAGAAAATGTAGTAAGCATAGAACACTTATAAGAATCGTCTGGTTCACGCGGGTGTTTTTGTGTAAGGAGAGGACTCCTATTTACCATTGCCACTTTATGTATTTCAGAATTTAATGATAGTTCATCATAACCCTTTTCGATAAACCTTTCTGTAAGGGTAGATTCTTGAACAAAATAGGTATCAACATCTGTACAGTTCCTACGTAATCTGAGGAACTGGATGTGAGGAACAGATTCAAGCCATGATCGATGATGACAGCTATCTGTAGGTATGAAGCTGTTACGATTGGTACTCTTAAAGTAAGTCTGGAACTTGAATTGTCCTGAAATGATTTTTATCTCAAGATCTAGAAAATGTATTTTTGAAAAACTGGATTCATACAACAATGAGATGCCACGATCATTGTCTTTAAGAAACGTAAAAAAATCACTAAGAGATTCAGGGGTGCCTACCCATAGGAGAAGGATGCCATCTATATATCTGACCCACAGAACGAGAGAAGGTCTGTGTTCTGAATAGATGACATCCTCCTCCTATTTGGCCATAAAAAGGTTGGTGAGACTGAGTGCAAATTTAGCCCCCATAGACACGTGCTTTTGTTGCAAGAAAAACTTTTGGTCGAACCAAAAATAACTGTGTGCTGTGGCGAATTCTAATAATTCAACCACATAATCTTTTTGTTGACAACTAAGGGAGTCCTCACGTTGAAGAAAATGTTTGACTGCCTCTATACCCCTAGCATGAGGTATACTGGTATACAAGGACGCCATGTCTGCAGTGGCCATTGTCAGATCTACTCATATCTTAATGTTCTCCAAAATTCGATCCCACTTATAATTGGGTGTCCAGGGGGTGTAAAGATTCCTTATGGAATTTGGGCAAGTGGTACATAATAGGAATCCTATGTGCAATCGGTACCAAATAAGCCATCTCTTTCTTATTTAAAATATGTAGGTTAAAACCTTTTAAAATCAATTTGTCCACTTTAAATGAAGTAGCAGGGTTACTGGACAATTCCCAGCAAGTGTCCTGATCACTAAGTAGCTGGTCTCGTTAACATAATCAAGTCTGTCTTGTACGATAATGCCTCCACCCTTGTCCGCCGGATGGACTACTAAATCTTTCCTGTCATGAAGTGACTTGAAACCCATCCTGGGAAATGATTGATTAAATATTTTCTTAGAAGGTAGTTTGGCCAAGTCCTTCAAAACTAAATCCCTAAAGATTTTAGACACTCTGTGAAGATGTCTAAAATCATGTCTTCTGGAGAGTGCTCTGTTTAAAAAAAAAATCTCTTTTGTTGCAGTACCCTTATAATGCCCCTGATCACCCCCATGATCTTCTTCACATAAGGTTTATCATTGTGTCCATGTTCATGTGGAGTTTCCTTCACTATTCTAGGTTACTTACAGAGAAGCATAGTCAAACTTAACTGAACCTGAAAACGGATATGCAGTATGCGGTGTATGGTCTGTGTATGGTCTGAGCACTGACAGGCTTACCCCCCACCCCTTCAAACTCTGCAGCAATGCTGCCAGCACTCATATGTCTATTTCCCAAAGACAAATCTCTGGATTTGACATTGAGCACATGCACTTAACTTCTTTGGTCGACTATGGCGAGGCCTGTTCTAACCTGTCCTGTTAAACCTCTGTATGGATTTGACCACCGTGTTGCAGCTCAGTTCAGTTCCAGGGTCTTATTATACCCTATCAAAACATAAACTATAACTCGTGCTTAGTGGAATAAATAAAATATAAGACCGCAGCTGCTGTTGCAAAGGTGCTAAAAAGGTAAAATAATACAGTGATAACATCGCTCACGGAATAGCATATAACACACTAAAAGAAATAAAGTGCTAAGTGCTTACAAAATAATAATTAATGGATGAATCAATGATACCAGCGCTAGTGAGATAATAACGCAATATGATGCCATATGCACATTGAAAAATTGAAGTGCTAAGTGCTTTCAATAATAATCAATAATGATAAAAAAGTGGTTCTGATCAGACGCAAACTGATCGGACTGCAAAGCTGAGGATCCATGAACTCTGGTGAGTGGGGTCGCAAGAGGGGATATCGTCTGATCGGAAGCACTTTTTCATTAATATTGACTATTATTGAAAGCACTTAGCACTTACATTTTTCTGTGTGTATATAGTATCATATTGTGTTATTATCTCACTAGCGCTGGTATCATTGATTCATCTATTGATTATTATTTGTAAACACTTAGCACTTTATTTCTTTTAGTGTGTTATATGCTATTATCACTGTTATCACTGTTTTATTTTTCTTATACCTTAGGCCATCTTTATGTACAGCAACAATTTTTTCAGATCTTCAGAGAGTTCTTTGCTATGAGGTTCCAGGTTGAACTTCCAGTGACCAGTATATAAGATAATGAGAGTGATAACACCAAATTTAACACACCTGCTCCCCATTCACACCTGAGACATTGTAACACTAACGAGTCAAATGACTGGAGGAAAAATGTCCAATTTTCACCCAATTTGGACATTTTCACTTAGGGGAAAGCTCATTTACACTGTTATACAAGCTGTACACTCACTACTTTACATTGTAGAAAAGTATCATTTCTTCAGTGCTGTCACAAAACATTTACAAAAATGTGAGGGTGAGATACTATATATATATAATTATTATTATTATTATACAGAATTTAAATAGCGCCAAAATGTTTGTGCAGCGCTTTACAACACGAGGGCAGACAGTACACTTCCAATACCAATCAATACAGGAGGGATCAGAGGGCCCTGCTTGTTAGAGCTTGCAATCTACAAGGGAGGGTCAAGTGGAAACAAAAGGTAATAACTGTGGGGAATGAGCTGATGGAGAAAATTAGAATACAGTTGTTAGGTGTGGGTAGGGTAGGCTTCTCTGAAGAGAAGGGTTTTCAGGGATCGTCTAAAAGCTAATAAAGTAGGAGATCAGGAGATAGGCGGACAGATTTGTCTAGGGCATTCCATAGGATATATATATATATATATATATATATATATATATATAGATATATATATATAATGATTAGCATGAATGACAACGGATTTGTCAGAAAACCTTTACTTTCCTTTCAGAATCAACATTTTCTATGGGATACTATACTACAAAATACTCACACAAATGCAGCCATTGATTGCAACCAAGATTTGGTAATTTGCACATGCTAAGAAGAATTTTTAATAACAAATTAATTCAAGACCATGGTCTAAAAATGAATACACCCCAATAAAAGTCTTAGTAGCAAAGCTACAAAGCTACATTTTAGACAACAAAATCCTAATTAACAAGAATTCAAGTAAAGGTGAGTCTAATTATTCATTAAACAGGTGCCTAGCAGACAGCTGATTATGAAAGGGCATTACTTAACAAAGAAAACGCCTTTCCATTTCATGCTTTCAGCAATGGCACCACATGGAAGAGGCCTGTGAAAGAAAATGATTTCTTTACACAGAATACCGTGTAAAGAAATTATTGCTGTGTACTGTAGCCAAATAATGATACAAAAATTTAACAAAGATGGAACTGCAACCATCTCACAGAGACGTCCAGGCCATCCACGGAAGTTAACACCATGACAGGGTTGTTTTCTGATGAGAAGGCTTGAAGAAATTTGCCATGCAAATTCACTGCAGTAAGCAGGAAGTAGAAAGCCAAACTAGGGTGATTGTTTCCGGTGACACAATATGGCGTACACTGCAGAGGAATGGCATGCAAGTCTTGGTGCTGATCTTACATGAAGTTCATACAAAATACTAGATGTAGTCGTTTTGTTGTGGCGTGTATTCATTTTTGCATCAACTAATTTGAGTAAAACTGAAGATGATTAAGTTATATTATTAACCTTACTTTCATGTAATGAGCTAAACAAATGTTCTAGAAAACTTAGTTCTGTCAAAATTTGGGAAATTGTGCTTGTGTTCATTGAGCTATTGATGAATGAATCAATGAAATACTTGTATAGCGCACAATGCGAACTGAATCGCATCTAGGCGCTGTGGCGAGCTTTGATCATCTGCTAAAAGAGGAAGGTCTTGAGTTTTTTCCTAAAAGACAGGTGATTTTCTTCCAGGCGGATGTTGATTGGTAGAGCATTCCATAGCCGAGGCCCTTGGACAGCGAATCTCCGATCCCCCTTGGATTTATACCAGGCTTTGGGCACGAGGAGGAGGTTTTTGTTGGCTGATCGAAGACTGCGGCTTGGTGTGTAATGATTTATTTTCTCCATTAGGTATTGCGGAGTTTCTCTATGCACACATTTGTGGGTGAGGCAAAGGGTCTTGAACGTGATCCGATTTTTTACGGTTAGCCAATGTAAGCTCCTCAGCGAAGGAGAGATGGATTCCCAGGTTTTTTTTCCTGTTATCAGCCTTGCCGCCGTGTTTTGGATCAGTTGTAATCGCGCAAGTTGATATTGTGGTAATCCTATGTAAAGTGAATTTGCGTAGTCCAGTCGTGAATTAATGATTGTTCCAACTACCACTGCTTTGTCATTCTTTGGGATAAAAGGGATGAGTCTGCGAAGCATGCGCAGCAGATGGTGAGATCCACTGACTACAAATCCTATTTGTACCTCCGTTGACATTTGTGCATCTAAAATAACCCCGAGACTCTTTGCTTTGGTCTTTGGGGAGATAGTCTGCCCAAAGACGGTTGGTGAAGGACCAGGAGGTTTTGGTTGTGGGCCTATGATTTGGGTGTAAGATAAGAAGCTCTGTCTTTGATTCGTTCAGCTGGAGGGAGTTAGTGGTCATCCAGTCCTCTATTGATTTGAGGCAGTTTTCAAGTTGTTGTTGGTGATCTTTTTTTCCATTGATCCGGAAATAAAGTTACGTGTCGTCAGTGTAAGAGTGGAAGCCGAGATCTGAGCATCTGATGATTTGAAGGAGTGGGCGAATGTAAATGTTGAAGAGAACGGGTGACAAAGGAGAGCCTTGAGGGATTCCGCAGGTGACTGCCCGAGTTTCGGAGAGGAATTTTCCTAGTTTCACTGTCTGTGACCGATTTCCTAGGAAGGACGCGAACCATTGGAGATCTATGTCTTGGACTCTGGCTACTTCTGTGAGGCGGACGAGTAGAGTATTGTGATCTACTGTATCAAACGCTGCACTTAGGTCTAGCAGTACGAGGAGACACGGCTCTCCGTCATCTGCTGCTTCGAGGGCATCATCCCAAATCTTGAGGAGAGCTGTTCCTGTACCATGACCCGGGCGGAAGCCTGATTGCAGCGGGTCCAGGAGTTTGTGAGTATCTAGGTGAAGTTGTAGCTGATGTACTACAGCTTTCTCCATGATCTTAGAAATGGTGTTAAGGCTTGTAATTGGCCTACGGTTGTTTGGATCCTGAGGCGTTAATCAAGGCGCAATCTAATTATAGTGGTCGAGTAGATGTCTTCCTGTGGTTGGGAGCTGCTTGTCGTCCGGTTTTTAATAGTTGTTCTCTTTGAAGTATTTTTTGTATGGAAGATGGCAATGTGGTGTTGATGTTCCTTAGTCTGTGCAGAACTTCAGCTGAGTATTTGAAGTAGCACATGGTTTGTGGATGCTGTTGATGGTACTATGGGCCTAAGATGATGATCCTGATCAGGGTATTGATCCTGAGGAGGGGTTAGGTATCAAACTTGCCGCCGTGCTTGAGGCTATTAGCGCACAAGTTGATCAGGGGATGCCTATATGGATGTGGAAGGAGTTGTTGTATTCGGTTTCTGGCTGTTCCGGCTACCTTTACTTGAGGTGAAGGTCTCCGCTCAGAAAAGAAGTCTGTCTGTGATCTGGAGTAGTTGTCCTAGGATAGCGTGAAAAATGGAATGGAGGCCGGAGGTAGGGGTATGCTAACCTACGGTTGTTCCTGATTGTTCCAGAGGAAGGCGAAAAAAAACCCTGGCAGTAGCAGCCAAACGCACCAGTGGGGCAAAAATTCCTTCCTGACCCCTGTAGGCGGTCGGACGGAGTCCCTGGAACAATCACTAGGGGGGGAGGTGGAGGTGCGAGCTTACCTGGCTGCGGTGGTCTCAATTAAACACTCTGGTTCCGGTGAATCTGTCAGCCTGATGTTTCTGGAGAGCTGTCTGGTTGCCCCTTGCAGTGGGATCTTTAAAATGGAGGGGAGGATGGAGGTAGGATAGAGGTTAACGACTCCTGTCTTAACTCCTGTTTTCAACTCCTTGTTATTAACTCTCCACTTTAGTTCAAAAATCCACTTGTGTTCACAAATTCCACATGCAAGCCACCATCAGGGAGCAAACTCCTAGAGGAGTGCACAATTAACCCCTCACCTAAATTAGCAGGAAGAAAGAGAAAAAAAAAATGCTGTTAACAAGTGTCAGAAAAAAGGTCTTTTAAAAACTGCTAGCAAATGTATCAAATAAAGGAGGGGAAAAAAAAAATAACCCCCCCCAAAAACAACACTTGCAAGCAGAAGCAGTCAAAAGCACAACTCCTGGTTATTAACTCTCCACTTTAGTTCAAAAATCCACTTGTGTTCACAAAATCCACATGCAAGCCACCATCAGGGAGCAAGCTGATCTTACTTTTCAAAAAGGGTATATATAGATATATATATTGTCTTTATTATTTGGGTCCTGAAAAAATTGTATTGTCATGACACATCACTCCTAAATCTATGTACTAGTGGTAGGTTAAGTGAATGTTGCTTTAAAGGTTTTATGCAACTTATCTGTACATTTATCTGTAATTGTGGCTTTGACTGTTTGCCTGGGCACTTAGCATTTTGTCTGTTGTTCTGCTTTCCATATTGAACAGTCTTTAAGTGGTCCATTTCTTGCATTCACAACATGTGTTCTGTATTCTGTGTATCGATTGCATTTTGGCCATACTATTATTGCTTTGCACTTTGTTGTGTGCAGGTTCCTATTGGTGTTCATCTACGTCCTTGATTTTCAATAGCTCTACAGGGTGGTAATGAGAACACTGTACAGTATTAATCAGGTAAACTGCTCAGCAGTAATGGTAGCACATTGCTGTCTTTTATATTTATGCTGATTTCTTTAAGTTGCATAAAAATCTATAGTACTGAGTGTGTTTGCTTCCATATATGCTTGTTTTTGATAAAATTTATCTGACATAGTTTCTTAACCAGTAGCTATTTTTTCTGGACCTTTCGTGTAGCTTTTGCAATGAATCCACGATACCCTGTACAGTTTCCTTATATGTTACATAAATGAGCTGGTATTGCTCCTTCTCTAACAAATGTATTGTTGTCCATGCTTGTTTATAACCATGTCCCTTTTTTTTAAAGCAAACTTTCCCCAATTTTGCCCCCCAAAATATGAACTGAAAAAGAATATGTTTTATGCTCAAACATTCCACGGTGCTGCGTATTCATCTGCCAGCCATTACATCACTACTATGTCGTAGTGATATAGGGGGCAGCAGATGTGAGCACAGCACATGGCAGGAGACGTGGAACATCTGTAGGTGGGTCAGATGTTAAGAGTCTGCTGCAGGCTGTAGCTTTTGAATAAGAATGAGCTTCAGGGTTGGACCAAATTCAGAGTATTGGTGAACAACCATACTAAATGGGTACTCAGCCGTGTCAAACTTCTGGCTGCAACAGGAAGTGATATATTTAATAGAAGTATTACTACCACTGCTAAATGTGACAGCTTCCTGCCCAGGGCTCCAGGTTGTTAGGGAAGGACCCAGTGGCCTCCAGCAACCTAACAACAAGCGACATATCTTTGCCTGGTTCATTCAACTGTCAGCTGGATAAGCGGTGCGGTTAAACAAAGGGGCAAAGATAGCAAAATAAAAAAGCATGGGGTCCCTGCAAAAATTAAATCCAGACCCTTCAACTGAATTTTAGGTAGGGTCTGCAGAAGGGAGGCATTTTTAAACCTGAAAGCTCCCAAGGGGGTCCCAGATACCATCCCCTGTGTGAATCAGTAAGGGGTTCATATTACCCCTACACATTCACATAAAAAAATGTATTATAGCATGTCATTAGTCTCTGACCGTCTCTTTTAGCATATCCCTGGGGTTGGTCCCGATGTTCGAATCGAACGAAAGTTCAACTCGAAAATCGGGTGTTCGTTTGTTCGCAGACAAACCGAACATATGGGGCATTCGTGGCACATTCAAGCACTGCAGAGCGCCCCATAATGCACTGCGAGATTGCAGTGCATTGACAGCTGCTGATTGGCCAAAGCATGCACATGACTTGCATGCTTTGGCCATGCTTTGGCCAATCACAGCTGTGAGAGCCATGATGGGCCAAAGGCAGGGTGCCTTTGGCCCATCATGGCTCAGGGCAAAAAATAATTGTTGCTCTACATAAAGATGGCCTAGGCTATAAGAAGATTGCCAATACCCTGGAACTGAGCTGCAACATGGTGATCAAGACCATACATCGGTTTACAAGCACAGGTTCCACTCAGAACAGGCCTCACCATGGTCAACCAAGGAAGTTGAGTGCACATGCTCAGGGTCAAATCCAGAGGTTTTCTTTGGGAAATAGACATATGAGTGCTACCAGCATTGCTGCAGAGGTTGAAGGGATGGGGGGTCAGCCTGTCAGTGCTCAGACCATATGTCACACACTGCATCAAATTGGTCTGCATGGATGTTGTCCCAGAAGGAAGCCTCTTCTAAAGATGATGCACAAGAAAGCCCGCAAACAGTTTGCTGAAGACATGTCCTGTGGTCTGATGAGACCAAGATGAACTTATTAGGTTCAGATGGTGTCAAGCGTCTGTGGCGTCAAACAAGTGAGGAGTACAAAGACAAGTGTGTCTTGCCTACAGTCAAGCATGGTGGTGGGAGTGTCATGGTCTAGGGCTGCATGAGTGCTGCCGACACTGGGGAGCTACAGTTCATTGTGGGAACCATGAATTCCAACATATACTTTGACGTACAGAAGCAGAGCATGATCCCCTCCCGTCGTAGACTGGGCTGCAGGGCAGGATTCCAGCATGATAACGACCCCAAATACACCTCCAAGATGACCACTGCTTTGCTAAAGAAGCTGAGGGTAAAGTTGATGGACTGGCCAAAAATGTCTTAAGACTTAAACCTTATTGAGAATCTGTGGGGCATCCTCAAACGGAAGGTGGAGGAGCGCAAGGTCTCTAACATTGTAGCTCCGCCGTTATTTTCCTTAACCTCCCTGGCGGTATTCCTGAGTCTGGCTCTGGGTGGAACTTCAGAACCAAAAGCGATAACCCCGAGCAGACTCGGGAACACATTGCAGGATCCAGGAAGAGCTTACTTACCTTATCCTGCGATGTCTCCCCGCAGTGTGAGTGGCTCGTCCTCCGCTCGATTCATCATGGAGCCGGGCTCCGTTTCCTGCGAACGCTGCGACGCATGGGGAAGGAGAACGTGCCAAATTCAAACAGTGAAACACACACTATAGATACAGTATACTGTAATCTTACAGTAATCTTAATAATCTTACAGTAATTATTTCACATTCCCTTTGTCCTGACATCAAAAGTGTTTTTAGACCAGCTACAATACAGCGATAATAAATTAGAATCACTTGCAGAATTGAGTGATAGTGATTTGTGGGGAGATCCCTCATAAAACACTGAAAAGTAATGGCAGCGACAATTCTGCAACTTAAACTTAAATTTCAGTTTTTTTTATTTGATTACATTAGTGAATAATTTTTATTATTATTATATTATTATTTGATATAATTATTTATAGTTATTTATTATATTATAATTTATGATTTTGTTTTTCAAACTTTATTATACCTGGGATGTCTACTAGACTCTGCTTTGGACAGATTTAAGTGAGTTATTCCTAAGAATTACAGGCCTACAATATAAAACACCAAATGTCCATGCAAAATAATGGTACCACTTTCAGCACCAAAAATCTGAAATGATCATACCGCCAGGTTATTTTTTATCTATTTTACCAGGAGACGGCAATACATTACAGCTGCAAACAAGTTCAAACTACATTTTATTCCTTTAGAAATGTAATTTAGTTGTAGCACTGTTCTACACATCACACAGATGTGCCACTTTACAGGAAGACTAAGGGGACCCCCAGGCACGATATTTAAAATTAATTTTAATTTATATTGTTTCACTTTAAGCATTATTAAAATCACTGCTCCTGAAAAAAGGTTGTTTTAAAACCTTTTTATTTTGCATTGATACGTGTCCCCTAAGGCAATATGCCTATGTTCCCATAGACTTAACCACATAATGACCGTCCCACGGCGAGGTAGGTCAGCAGAATGGCACAGACAGGCAAATTGGCGTACCTGTATGTCCCTTTGAATTTGCAGCCGTGCCATCGTGTGCGTGCCGCTGGTGGTGCACGTGTGTGCCCGTGAGTCCGACCGCGGGTCCCGCGGACTCGATGTCTGATGTCTCGATGGGCCACAATCATTTCACGGAGAGGAAGAACGGGGAGATGCTAATGTAAACAAGCATCTCCCCGTTCTGTCTAGTGACACTGTCACTGATCATAGTTCCCTGTGATTGGAAGCTATGATCAGTGATGTGTCACACGTAGCCACGCCCCCCATAGTTAGACTCACTCCCCAGGACACACTTAAACCTTCCCTAGCCCCCCAGTGGTTAACCCCTTCACTGCCTCTTCACTAACCCCTTCAATTTAATCATACTGATCGCTGTAAAAATGACAATGGTCCCAAAAATGTGTCAAAGTTGTCCGATGTGTCAGCCATAATGTTGCAATCATATAAAATCATATAAAAATCACAGATCACCGCCATTACTAGTAAAAAAAAAATTATTAATAAAATTCCATAAAATTAACCCCTATTTTGTAGACGCTATAACTTTTGCGCAAACCACTCAATAATTGCTTATTGCGATTTTTTTTAGAATACGTATTGGCCTTTTTTTATATTTTTTATATATTTTTGGGGCATATTTATTATAGCAAAGAGTAAAAAAGTAAAACATAATGCGTTTTTTTCAAAATTGTCGCTCTATTTTTGTTTATAGCGCAAAAAATAAAAACCGCAGAGGTGATCAAATACCAACAAAAGAAAGCTCTATTTGTGTGGAAAAGAAACGTCAATTTTGTTTGGGAGTCACGTCGCACGACCGTGCAATTGTCAGTTAAAGCGACACCCAAATCGCAAAAAGTGCTCTGGTCTTTTGCCAGCCAAATGGTTTGGGGTTAAGTGGTTAATAGGGTTCACATGTTCACTAGAACTTTTTGTCTGTTCTGGTGCGAACCAAATCAGGGGTGTTCGGCCCATACCTAATCCTCAGTTTCAAACCATATCCTGTAGCATGTCTGTAGACTCTGATCATGTCCTATAGTATATTCATTGTATGATATTTACTGTAGTATTGCACATTATGTGCAGTCCTTGGTAACATTTAAAGTGTTTGTAACCCAAAAAAAAAAAAAAAAAAAAAAAGAGAGAGCTCCAGTATCCTTATAGCAGGTTAGACAGCACAGTGCTTGTGCTTTCTAACCTGCCCCTCTGTAAGCTGTAAAAAACCTGGTTGATCCTGCCAGTTCCTGTATCCTTTCTGTGTACTGACCACGATAATCATGGCTGCTGAGCCCTGATCACCGTGGTCAGTTTACGTGCTTCCATCATCCAAAGCTCTCCTCTGTCCTCTCCCCCTTTGCCTGTCAGCTCCACGTGTCTGTGTCTCTGTCTCTACCCCTCCCCCACTCCTACCGCTATTAGTAGAAAATAAAAGATTAAAAATTGTCACTGGCAGCCCCTCTAATATATCTAGGCATATCACACATTGTAAGTGTAATTAAAACTTGTAAATACCTTTTTACAGCTATATTCAGGCCGATCACATGACTCCTGGCCGGTCACCTACTGCCCATGAAGCACTAACAGCCCTAGGGGACTGCGCTTTGATTTGAGAGGGTAGAACTACCTCTTTAAACCATAAGCTAGACTGATTACTTGTCAAATCCATTTAGAATAGTAGATTTCCATGCTTCCTGTCCTCTTTTAGGACCTTCAGGCAATACAAATAAAACATCAGTTTTCCAAATCTGAGCAGTCATCTTTAAGTAGACTGCTCTCACCACATCAAGAGAAAGTAGTGATTTTTCTTCCATAGAACAGGGTTCTGGAAAAATGAAGGTAGAACAATATCCTGGTTTAGATAAAAACCTGATATTACCTTCGGAAAAAAAGTTAGGATGAGGACGCAATACTACCTTATCCTTGTGAACAATAAAAATATGGCTTTTTACAAGAAAGAGCAGCCAATTCTGATACCCATCTTGCAGCAGGTATGGTTACCAGAAAAAATAGTTTCCTTATTAAAAAAGGACAAGGGAATATGTTGTATCATCCCATAAAAAGGCTGTTTTGCAATGCCGACAAAACTAAACTCAAGTCCAAAAGGCTCAGGGGTTACCTAACCAGAGATTAAGCCATGTTACCCCTGAATAAAGTTACAAACCAAAGAATGCAAAGCAAGTGGTAGTTGAAATAATACTGATAAGGCCGAGACCTGTCCTTAGAAGGCACTCAAGGCCAATCTTATTTCTCACCCCATCTGCAGAAAGCCACCCCATCTTGACCTATTTCCTGGGGTGCAACTTCTAGTTTCACACCAGGAGATATATGTTTCCCAGACTCCATTTTATAGAATTATGGAGGCCAGCTCCCTTGCATTAACCAAGGTAGAACCTGCTGAATCCAACAGCCCATGCTTCTTCAGAGTGTGAGTCTCAATAGCCATACCCTTAAACTTAGCATTTGTAAAGTAGGATGGAACACCGGACCTTGCGAGTGAAGGTCTGGCCATCATGGTAGGGTCCATGGTTCCCCTACTGCCATATTTACGATCTTTGCATACCAAGATTTTCTGGGTCCCGCTGGGGGCCACAAGAATCAACGACTTCCCTTCCTGATGATCCTGTGAAGAAGTCATGGATGCAAGCAGAATAGGAGGAAATGCATAAATCAGTGGGAACCGATTCCTAGACATGTGCAGAGTAAAATATTTCGTTTCGGAATTTCGTTTTCGTCTGAAAACTTAATTTATTTAGTTACTCCCGAAATTCGTTTTTATTTATTTCGTTTTTCGTTCAAAAATTGCATTCGTTCGAAAATCCACATGAATTACGGTCGAATCTGTCTTGGAAGGCTTATGGTGTCTGTCGAATGTATAAAGAAGATTCGACGGAGCTAACTATATAGCATACTTTAGAACCCTATTAAAGTCTATGGGACTCCAACGTTCAAAATCTAAAGTGCTAATTTTAAAGGCTAATTTGCAAGTTACTGTCCTAAAAAGTGTTTGGGGACCCGGGTCCTGCCCCAGGGGACATGTATCAATGCAAAAAAAAGTTTTAAAAACGGCCGTTTTTTCGGGAGCAGTGATTTTAATAATGATTAAAGTGAAACAATAAAAGTGTAATATTCCTTTAAATTTCGTAGGGGGGGGGTTGTCTATAGTATGCCTGTGAAGGGGCGCATGTTTCCCGTGCTTAGAATTGTCCCTGCACAAAGTGTCATTTATGCAGGAAAAAAAGTCCTTTAAAATCACTCGCAGCTATAATGAATTGTCGGCTCCCGTAATACAGAGAACACTCATTGAAAGTCATTGATAAAAAAATAAATAAATAAATAAATAAAAAAAAAAGCGTGGGGGTCCCCCAAATTCAATTACCAGGCCCTTCAGGTCTGGTATGGATATTAAGGAGAACCCTGCCTCAAATTTAAGAAAAAATTTGACGTGGGGTTCCCCCTAAATATCCATAACCAGACCCTTCAGGTCTGGTATGGATATTAAGGGGAACCCCGCGTCAAATTAAAAAAAAAATTGACGTGGGGTTCCCCCTAAAAATCCATACCAGACCCTTTATCCGAGCACGCAACCTGGCAGGCCGCAGGAAAAGAGGGGGGGACGAGAAAGCGGCCCCCCCTCCCTCCTGAACCGTACCAGGCCACATGCCCTCAACATTGGGAGGATGCTTTGGGGGTCCGTGACCCCTCAAAGCACCTTGTCCCCATGTTGATGAGGACAAGGGCCTCATCCCCACAACCCTGGCCGGTGGTTGTGGAGGTCTGCGGGCGGGGGGCTTATCAGAATCTGGAAGCCCCCTTTAACAAGGAGACCCCCAGATCCCGGCCCCCCCCCTGTTTGAAATGGTAAGGGGGTACAAAAGTACCCCTACCATTTCACAAAGAAAGTGTAAAAAATGTTTAAATAAAACAAACACACTTTTTAAAAATTCCTTTATTAAAAATAAAAAAAGATTCCAGCGGCGGTAATCCACTCTTGCTATCCAGCGACGGACGGTCAGCTCTCCATCGATGTCTAATGTCATCCAGCGCAGCGCAGCATCCTTCTTCTGTCTCCTCCACGGAGACACTGGAGGCATTCCGGCGCTGACGTTTCTTATATACGGAGGGCGGGGCCACCCGTCACCTGACCCCGCCCCCCTCTGACGCAAGGGGAAACCCGGGGTTCCCCGTGACGTATGGGTGACCCCGCCCCCCTCTGATGTAACGGAAACCTGCCTGTGTTACATCAGAGGGGTGCGGGTCACCCCTACGTCACAGGGAACCCCGGGTTTCCCCTTGCGTCAGAGGGGGGCGGGGTCAGGTGACGGGTGGCCCCGCCCACCCTATATAAGAAACGTCAAGCCGCCGGAATGTCTGTAGTGTCTCCTCCACGGAGACAGAAGAAGGATGCTGCGCTGCGCTGGATGACATTAGACATCGATGGAGAGCTGACCGTCCGTCGCTGGATAGCAAGAGTGGATTACCGCCGCTGGAATCTTTTTTTTATTTTTAATAAAGGAATTTTTCAAAAGTGTGTTTGTTTTATTTAACCATTTTTTACACTTTCTTTGTGAAATGGTAGGGGTACTTTTGTACCCCCTTACCATTTCAAACAGGGGGGGGGCCGGGACCTGGGGGTCCCCTTGTTAAAGGGGGCTTCCAGATTCTGATAAGCCCCCCGCCCGCAGACCTCCACAACCACCGGCCAGGGTTGTGGGGATGAGGCCCTTGTCCTCATCAACATGGGGACAAGGTGCTTTGAGGGGTCACGGACCCCCAAAGCATCCTCCCAATGTTGAGGGCATGTGGCCTGGTACGGTTCAGGAGGGAGGGGGGGCCGCTCTCTCGTCCCCCCCTCTTTTCCTGCGGCCTGCCAGGTTGCGTGCTCGGATAAAGGGTCTGGTTATGGATATTTAGGGGGAACCCCACGTCAAATTTTTTCTTAAATTTGAGGCAGGGTTCCCCTTAATATCCATACCAGACCTGAAGGGCCTGGAAATTGAATTTGGGGGACCCCCACGCTTTTTTTTTAATTTATTTTTTTATTTTTTTATCAATGACTTTCAATGAGTGTTCTCTGTATTACGGGAGCCGACAATTCATTATAGCTGCGAGTGATTTTAAAGGACTTTTTTTCCTGCATAAATGACACTTTGTGCAGGGACAATTCTAAGCACGGGAAACATGCGCCCCTTCACAGGCATACTATAGACAACCCCCCCCCTACGAAATTTAAAGGAATATTACACTTTTATTGTTTCACTTAAATCATTATTAAAATCACTGCTCCCGAAAAAACGGCCGTTTTTAAAACTTTTTTTTGCATTGATACATGTCCCCTGGGGCAGGACCCGGGTCCTCAAACACTTTTTAGGACAGTAACTTGCAGAATCTTTTCTCTCTGTCAAATCTTTTTTCTCTGTCGAATATTTTCTCTATATAATCTTGGACTAATAGAGGTAAGGTTAAGCACATTCGACCACAGGTTCTATAGACAGATTGTTATCGTCAGAGTCATGTCGAATCTCCTATTCTATATCGAACTGTTGTAACAATGAAAACGAAAATAAAGCATTTATTTATGTCGGATCTTTCGTTTTTCGGATTTTGTGCTTTCGTTATCGTTTGTCAAAACGAAAACGAAAATAGCTGAAATTCGGACGAAAATGCATTCGGACGAAAACGAATGCACATGTCTACCGATTCCTGTCAGGGCTGGCTCAGCCCTTCCTTCTCTGAGTTGGCGCTCAGTAGGGATGAGCCGAACACCCCCCGGTTCGGTTTGCACCAGAACTTTTGAACGGACCCCAAATTCGTACAAACTTTAGAACCCCATTGAAGTCTATGGGACTCGAACGTTCGAAATTAAAAATGCTAATTTTAATGGCTAATATGCAAGATGCTGTCCTAAAAAGGGTTTGGGGACCTGGCTCCTGCCCCAGGGGACATGGGTCAATGCCTAAAATGTTTTTAAAAATGGGCGTTTTGGCGGGAGCACTGATTTTAATGACGATTAAAGTGAAAAAAAAGTGAAATATTCCTTTAAATATCGTGCCTGGGGGGTGTCTGTAGTATGCCTGTGAAGTGCCATGTGTTTCCCGTGTTTAGAACAGTCCCTGCACAAAATGACATTTAACGGAAATAACATCATTTAAAACTGCCTGTGGTTTTAATGTTATATCTGGTTCCTGCAATATGGTTGAAAATCATTGAGAAAAATGGCACTCCCTGCCCATTACCAGCCCCTTTGGGTCTTGTACGCATATTAAGGGGAACCCCGTACCCATATTAAAAAAAGGAAATGCGTGTGGCCCCCAGGCCCTATATACTCAGAACAGCAGTATACAGGCGGTGCAAACAAGACAGGGACTGTGTAGGTTTGTTGTGTTAAGTTGAATCTGTTTGTAATTTTCAACTGGTACATTTTTAAAATGTAGCTCCAGTCAAAAAAACTATTTTTAAGCTTTTTGGAAAACATAGGGAAGGGTTATCACCCCTGTATAATTTGTTTTGTCGTCCATCTTTTTTCATCTCACTTGCTGTTGTCTCCTTCCGTTTGCAAGTAGGAGATGTTTGTAAGTTGGATGTTTGCAGAAATGGCGGAACAAGGTGTTGGTTTTGCCACAACATTGTAAGCCCTCAAAGTGACTCTTGGTGGGCGCTGGAGCGCCCTGCTATGAACGATTATATCAAGAATTGTAATTACATGCCATTGTTGAACAGTGGTAGAAAAATTGACCTTTGGTGGTTGTGGTGCTGGTGCCACAACACTATAAGTCCTCACAGTTACTCTGGGTGGGCACAGGAATGGGCCCTCCTGTGAAATATTATATCAAGAATTGTAATTACATGTCCCTGTTAAACAGGGGCAGAAAAATTGGGCCTTAGGCACTGGTGCTGGTGCCACGACACTGCAACCTCTCCCATATACTCTAGTTTTAGTGCAGGAATTAGCCCTGCTGCAAAGCATTGCATCAATAATTGTAATTAAACGCCCCTGTTAAACAGGGGCAGAAAAATTGGGCCTTAGGCACTGGTGCTGGTGCCACCACACTGCAACCTCTCCCATATACTCTAGTTTTAGTGCAGGAATTAGCCCTGCTGCAAAGCATTGCATCAAAAATTGTAATTAAGCGCCCCTGTTAAGCAGGGGCAGAAAAATTGGGCCTTAGGCACTGGTGCTGGTGCCACAACACTGCAACCTCTCCCATATACTCTAGTTTTAGTGCAGGAATTAGCCCTGCTGCAAAGCATTGCATCAATAATTGTAATTAAACGCCCCTGTTAAACAGGGGCAGAAAAATTGGGCCTTAGGCACTGGTGCTGGTGCCACCACACTGCAACCTCTCCCATATACTCTAGTTTTAGTGCAGGAATTAGCCCTGCTGCAAAGCATTGCATCAAAAATTGTAATTAAGCGCCCCTGTTAAGCAGGGGCAGAAAAATTGGGCCTTAGGCACTGGTGCTGGTGCCACAACACTGCAACCTCTCCCATATACTCTAGTTTTAGTGCAGGAATTAGCCCTGCTGCAAAGCATTGCATCAATAATTGTAATTAAACGCCCCTGTTAAACAGGGGCAGAAAAATTGGGCCTTAGGCACTGGTGCTGGTGCCACCACACTGCAACCTCTCCCATATACCCATATAAAATTGGGCTGATGGCATCATCCAGAACCAGAAATGTTCTTCCAACATATCAGCGGAGGAGGAAGAGGATAGACAATCAACATAACAGGACAGTCACTCAGCATCAGCATAGGCAGTCTTGAAGGGATGTGATATTTAAAAAAAAAAATATTCGGTTACATCAGCTTCATGTGCTTGGTAGCTGTGGGTGATCCAAGACTGATTCATCTTGATGAAGGTCAGTCGATCAACTGATTCGGTGGACAGGCGCACCCTGTGATCGGTAACAAAGCCACCAGCAGCACTGAAGGTGCGTTCCGAAAGAACGCTGGATGCAGGACAGGCCAGTAGCTCAATTGCATACTGTGCAAGCTCTGGCCAGTGATCCATCCTCAAGACCCAGTAAGCCAGAGGATTTTCGGTGGGAAAGGTGTCCAAGTCTGACCTTGCCCCTAGGTATTCCTGCACCATGTAAATCAGGCGCTGGCGATGGTTGCTGGAACTGATCATACCTTGGGGCTGCGGACTAAAAAATTGTCTGAAAGCATCGGTCAGACGGCCACCTTCTCCACCGCTCCTTCTGACCGATGCCTCAGCAACACGTTGTCCAGGATCAGGAGTTTGTAACCTCCCAGTCTCTGGGAACGCGTTGCACAGACCTTTCTGCAAGGCCTCCCGGAGATGTCTCATCCTCTGCTCCCTCTGCGATGGCAAGATAAGGTCGGCAACCTTACCCTTGTACCGTGGATCAAGGAGAGTGGCCAGCCAGTAATGGTCCCTCTCCTTGATCCGAAGAATACGAGGATCCTTCCGCAGGCTTTGCAGGATCAGGGAGGCCATGCAGCGTAGGTTAGCTGAGGCATTCGGTCCGGAGTCCTCTGGGTCACTAAGGACAACATGATCCGCAGCTACCTCCTCCCAGCCACGTACAAGTCCACGGGTTTCTTGGGACTGTAAATCATCCCTACAAGACTGCTGCTGCTGCTGATGCTGAGTGCCAGCCTCCACCTCCATGCTGACACAATCATCCTCCTCCTCCTCTTCCTCCTCCTCATCCTCTTCCTGTGTGATGGGTGGCACAGCAGGAACACTGTCTGGATAAAGGGGGCCTTGAGAGGCAAGGAAGTCCTCCTCTTCCTGCCTCTGTTCTGCCTCAAGTTCCCTGTCCATTATTCCATGCAGCGTATGCTCCAAGAGGTGGACAAGAGGTACAGTGTCACTGATGCATGCACTGTCACTGCTCACCATCCTTGTGGCCTCCTCAAATGGTGACAGGACAGTGCATGCATCCCTGATCATGCCCCACTGGCGTGGTGAGAAAAAACTGAGCTCCCCTGACCTTGTCCTGGTGCCGTAGTCACACAGGTACTCATTGATGGCCCTCTGCTGCGTGTGTCACATATAAGGCGGTTCTTGGGCAGGTTCAACTCCTTTTGGAGCTTAGCCAGCCGAGCACAGGCATTAAATGATCGGCGGAAATGCGCACAGACTTTCCTGGCCTGCTTCAGGACATCCTGTAAGCCCGGGTACCTGCCCAAGAACCACTGCACCACCAGGTTAAGGACGTGAGCTACACAGGGCACATGGGTCAGTTGTCCCTGTCGGAGGGCGGAGAGGAGGTTAGTGCCATTGTCGCAAACCACCATTCCTGGCTTAAGCTGACATGGCGTCAACCACCTCTCGGCCTGCCCCTGCAGAGCTGACAAAACATCCGCCCCATTGTGGCTCCTGTCCCCCAAACAAACCAGCGCAAGCACGGCATGGCATCGTTTTGCCTGCGTACTTGCATAGCCCCTGGAAAGCACCGGTGGTTCTGAGGACAGAGCACTGGAAGAGGCCATGGAGGAAGAAGAAAGGGAGGGGGTGGAGGAGAGAGGTGTGTCACAACCAATAGTAGCATTTTGGAGGCGTGGTGGCGGAACAACCTCCAACACTACTGCACCTTGTCCTGCATTCTTCCCAGCTGCCAGAAGAGTGACCCAATGGGCCGTGAAAGACAGGTAACGTCCCTGTCCATGCCTGCTGGACCATGAGTCAGCAGTAATATGCACCTTACCGCTGACCGCCCTGTCCAGCGAGGCAAGGACATTGCCTTCCACATGCCGGTAGAGAGCCGGAATCGCCTTCCGTGAGAAAAAGTGGCGTTTAGGGACCTGCCACTGAGGAACCGCACATTGTACAAACTCACGGAAGGGGGCTGAGTCTACCATCTAAAAAGGCAGCAGTTGAAGTGCTAGCAATTTAGCCAAGCTAGCATTCAACCGCTGGGCATGTGGATGGCTGGGAGTGAACTTCTTTCGCCGGTCCAGCAGCTGGGGCAGGGACATTTGCCTGCTATAATCGGACGTGGGTGTACTGCTAGCAGAGTGCCCGGAAGCACTTGGCTGTGACACACCTAATTCTACACCTTCATTCCTCTCAAAGCAGGTTTCAGAGAGGACTGAAGGTCTAGTGGGGTTGGAGATCCCAGCTGATGAGGAGTAAGGAGAGGTCCGCTTTGTTCTTTGGTGTGGGTCTTTGAGGTACGCCTGCCAACGAGCTGCATGGCAGGTCAACATATGTCTGGTCAAGCATGTGGTGCCCAAGCGGCTGATGTTTTGGCCACGCGAGATACGCTTGAGACATATATGTTGCAAATAGCAGCGGTGCGATCTGATGCACTCATCTCAAAAAAGGCCCACACCAAAGAACTTTTAGAATAACATGCAGAGGCAGCGCCCTGCACAGGCGGAGCTCTGCGGTGTTATTCAGTCGGTGTTCTGCCCCTAAGCTGGCCCCCGGAGGGCATCCTGCCTCGTTGGACATGTGCATCCTCTCTCCTACCAGGCACCCACATGGAGTCAGTGCCCTCATCATCCCCTCCCTCTTCATCGCTGGAGCAAACCTGGCAGTATGCTGCAGCTTGTGGAACATGACTGCCAGATTGCTGTCCTTCTTGAGCATCCCCTCTCTCTGCATTCATGCTACTGTCTTCCTCTAGCTGAGTATCATCATCAGAGCCTACAAAATACTGGCCATCCTCCTGGAGCATGTACCCAACACTGTGCTCAAAGAGTTCAGGAGACTCCTCAGGAGGACGTGGTGGGTCTAGGGAAGGAGTCACTGATGATGACATTGAGAGGAGGGAAGACGATGCGTTGGCAGCTGCTTTGCTAGTACCCTGAGACTGGGTGAGAGAGGATGAGGAGGATGAAGAGGGCTTGGTCATCCACTCTACCAAGTCGTTGGCATGTTGCGGCTCAACATGTCCAGCTGCCGAAAAGAAGGACAAGTGTGTCCCATGGCCACGTGCTGATGACGACGATGCACCGCGTCCACGACCAGCACTGTTGTCTCTAGACACAGAGCCTGCTTGCCCTCTTTTATTGGCTCTCGTCTGTCTGCCTCTCCTTGCTGGCCTTCCAGACATGGCAATGGCCTGAAGGGAGTTGGGAAAAACAGCAATTGGGTAGTGTATATTGTGCTGGAGGCACACACAACTTCCAATAACTCCTGCAGATGGCAGATGGCTCAAATAGAGAAGAGCTATGTAGGTGGATATAGCGGTGTACACTGGGTTCAGAGCACGCAGACAGCACGCACAAGCTCCTACCTCTGACTGCAAGCTCTATTTAAAACGAGCAAGATAGTTTGCTATATAGGTGGATATAGCGGTGTGTACTGGGTTCAGAGCACGCAGACAGCACGCACAAGCTCCTACCGCTGACTGCAAGCTCTATTTAAAACGAGCAAGATAGTTTGCTATATAGGTGGATATAGCGGTGTATACTGGGTTCAGAGCACGCAGACAGCACGCACAAGCTCCTACCGCTGACTGCAAGCTCTATTTAAAACGAGCAAGATAGTTTGCTATATAGGTGGATATAGCGGTGTGTACTGGGTTCAGAGCACGCAGACAGCACGCACAAGCTCCTAACACTGACTGCAAGCTCTATTATAAAAGATAGATATATCGCTAGCTATATAGGTGAATATAGCGGTGTATACTGCGGTCAGGGCACGCAGACAACAACCACTACAGAAGAGCAAGAACGAAAAATTGGCCGATAACGATCGGTGTATACAGTGTTGAAGGTACAAAGAACACCCACTAACTGCTTCAGACGCCAACACACTACACAAGGCCACCGCGCTGGCGGCCTTATATAGTGGGGGGCGTGTACTACACAGCCTGAGCTATGATTGGCCACTGGCATCCTGCCTGTGGCCAATCATGGCTCTCCTCGCTGCCGGCGCTGTGATTGGCCAAGCATGCGGAGTCACAGTGCATGCTTGGCCAATCATGAGCCATCAATGCACTGCGCCATCGCAGTGCATTGTGGGCTGTGAGCGCCACACGAATTTGGCGCGAACGGCCCATAACGTTCGGAATTCGCCGAACGGGCGAACAGCCGATGTTCGAGTCGAACATATGTTCGACTCGAACACGAAGCTCATCCCTAGCGCTCAACTGTCAGCTAATTGCCAGCTCTCATCTCTCTCCACAGTTAACCAGCTGTTGTGGATCTGCTCATCAGTCCCGCCTACTTAAAGATCTCCAGCTCACTTCATTTCTGCCTTTGCCTTGGTCACATCACAAGAAACCATCTCCTGCATTCCTGTTCAAAGACTGGCTTTGCTGACATCCCTTCTGGCTCCTTATCCTGCTTACTGTTCCTCTACTTGGATCCCTGACTTCTGGCCTCGCTGATTACCCCACCTGGCTACTAAACTCTGGCTTGGCTGACTACCCGGTCCGGTTACTGGACTCTGGCTATGAAATAAAACAAAATGAGGGGAAAAAATGGGGAAAGGGGAGAAAAACCCACACACAAAAAAAAACTAAAAAAAAAGTGTTGGTTATATTGGACTTTTTAGGCATAATATTATATTTAAATACACAACAGGGAAAGACAAGAAAAAAATATATAAAAAAATTATTTATTTATAAAAAATAAAGAAGAGTAAAAGCATATCAAGTACTGCTTTATATCCTGTCTATATTAGTACATTTTAGGCAATATCCATATCTGTATCTATTAGTTATATATACCCAAAGGATGAAAAATTTTACATTAATATTCAATATAAGAAAGTAAGGCGGTCCTATCTCCCGGTAGAGGAAGACACCTAAGGGGCTCCAAGGTCCCCCTTTGAACCCTGAAGCTATTGAGACAAGCTTGCCTACATTCTACCTTGTTGGAGAAGATACAGGAATTGGCTAACTGAATCTAAAAGAGTATGGTGCAAAATCACCTCCCGTTGCTGCCTTATACCATAAATATCTGAAGCCCTTATGCTAACCGCAGGCTCCTATACATATAAAAGTGTGATGTTGATGTGAAAATCGCTCTATCTGCCTAGAGAAATATTTCCTTGTTGTTCTCCTTTTCTTCCTGCATATTTCTCTTGGGGTGTTCCCATGAAGAAATAAAATTGATAAAGGTCCTAAGGAAGCGTTGACCAAAACGCGAAACATGTAGAGCGCCAGAATATATTTAAGATCGGTTCTGTAATTAATACCCTGTCTAGTGTAATCCTTTCTTATATTGAATATTAATGTACAATTTTTCATCCTTTGGGTATATATAACTAATAGATACAGATATGGATATTGCCTAAAATGTACTAATATAGACAGGATATAAAGCAGTTTTTTTTTTAGGTATTTTTTGTGTATGTGTTTTTCTCCCCTTTCCCCGTTTTTTCCCCTCATTTTGTTTTATTTCAAGCTATTTAAAGGATGTGGCAATTGGATTTTTTACTTTTGAGTGTATCCACAGAAACCACCCTGTGATAGATACACACTACTTTTATTGTTTTGGACTCTGGCTATGCTTTGAGTATGCTTACTCTACTTACCTTTTTATTTTTATTAATAAGTGTGAATTTACTGTACTTCTGTCTCGGTCTGGTTCATGGTTTCTGACAATTCCACAGGAATAGCAAGTAATCTGTTCCATATGCTAGTGGATCCTTTGTTCTTGATACAAAGTTGTTGATATCTTTGTTGAATCTGGACGCAAACAGATCTATGTCTGGGATCCCCCATTTTTTACATATTGACAGGAAGATATCGGGTGAAGGAACCATTCTCCCGGGAACAACTGCTGGTGACTCAAATAGTCCGCCTGCCAATTTTCTATTCCTAGAATGAAGACTGGCGATAGGCAAAGTACATTTTTTTTTTGCCCAAGATAGGATATGATTCACCTTTCTCTGGGCTGCACAACTTCTTGTGCCCCCTTGGTGATTAATATAGGCCATTGCTGTGGCATTGTCCGATTGAATCCTGGCAGGACAATATCGTAAACAGAGCGTTCAGGCCCTCAGGACCAAGAGCTCTACCTGAATTTCTAAAATGTTAATGGACAAGGCCATTTCTGATCTGGGCCACTTCTCTTGGACTGTTGCCTCTTCCAGGACTGTTCCCCAACCTAAACAAAAAAGGTTGGCATATGTTGTTACCACTTCCCAGGTAACTGAAGGAAGGATTTTCCCCTTAGTAGATTTTTGGATATTAACCATAAACTGAGGCTCTGGCGCACCCTGAATACAGCACCTGGTATTTCCAGGTGGTCTCTCATCTGAGTACAAACCAGG
Source organism: Lithobates pipiens (assembly GCF_037356315.1). Classification (NCBI taxonomy): domain Eukaryota; kingdom Metazoa; phylum Chordata; class Amphibia; order Anura; family Ranidae; genus Lithobates; species Lithobates pipiens. The sequence goes on from NW_027507903.1 coordinate 132,733,457, forward strand.
CCTGACTTAGCCTGCAAGATCAAATGAGATCGGGTGCTATCAGGGTGATGTGGCCATAGGCTTTGGAGTGGGACACACTGGGAATGTAGCACTTGAATGCTTTGTTCCAAGCCGATAGGATACTGTTTTGCAGCAGTCTCGAATTAAACTGAGCATAAGGAATGACCTCAAATGTTAAAGGGGCTTCCAGATTCCGATAAGCCCCCCCGCCCGCAGACCCTGACAACCACTGGGCCAAGCTTGTTGGGAAGAGGCCCTTGTCCCCATTAACATGGCAACAATGTGCTTTGGGATGCACCCCAAAGCACCCTCCCCATGTTGAGGGCATGTGGCCTGGTATGGTTCAAGACAAGGGGCACTCAACCTGCCAGGCTGCATGCTCAAATAAGGGTCTGGTATGGATTTTGGGGGGAACCCCACACCGATTTTTTCTTAAAGAAGACATATCAGACCCAAAGGGCCTGGGGGGACTGCATGCCATTTTTTTCATTGTTTTTTCAATTATAGTGCTGGGAGCCAGCAATATATTACAGCCACAAGCAAGTTTAAATAATTTTTTTTCCCTTTAGAAATGTCATTATTGCTGCAGCATGTTCTACACATCGCATATATGTGCCACTTTACAGACAGATTCAGGGGACCCCCCAGGCATGATATTTAAATAAAATATTTCATTTTTATTATTTCACTTTAAGCATAATTAAAATCACTGCTCCTGAAATAACGATTGTTTTAAAAACTTTATTTTGCATTGATACATGTCCCCTAGGGCAGTAACTGGCCCCCCCATACACTTCCTATGGCAATAACTTGCATATAAGCCTTTAGACCCCTTTCACACCACACCACCCATTGCGTCGGTGGTAAAACCCCGCTATTTTTAGCGGTGTTTTACCGCCGGATTTGCGACGCATTTCGGCCACTAGCGGGAGCTTTTACCCCCGCTAGCGGCCGCGAAAAGGTTAAAACCGGCGGCAATACGCCGCAATAGCGGCGTTTTGCCGGCGGTAATACGGCGCTGCCCCATTGATTTTAATGGGGAGCAGCGGTGGAGGAGACGTAAACACACAGCCCCTTCACTGCTCCAAAGAAGCTGCTGGCTGGACTTTTTTCTGACGTCCTGCCAGCGCACCGCTGTAGTGTGAAACCCCTCGGGGCTTTCACACTACACACAATGGTGCAGCTTCTTTAGGGCAGATTGCAGGCGCTATTTCTAACGCTATAGCGTCTGCAAAAACGCCCTGGTGTGAAAGGGGTGTTAAAATGAGGACCTTTGATTTTTCATGTTCGTGTCCCATAGACTTTAATAGGATTTGCATGTTCACTAGAACTTTTTGCCTGTTCGAGGTGTTCTGGTACGAACCGAACCGGGGGAGGGTGTTTGGCCCATCCCTACTATTGGGTTGATTTACTAAAGACAAATAGACTGAACACTTCTGTTTTTTCTTGCACCTGATTGGCTGATACAATATTGCGTTACATTGAAATATATACAGTCTATTTTCCTTTGGTAAATCAAGCCCTTAACAGATGTGCAGAGAAAAAATATTAAATCAGTCACATTAACTACCGGTATGTGTTATATTCCTTTTGCTAAAATTGAAATAACACAAAACCTTATTGCAAATACTACTTCATGTTGGATATTTTATCTAAATATAACCATACAATTTGATAAAATCACTGTATTTCACAAGGTTCTTGCTTATGAATATATTGTAACACTTTGTACAGAAAGTACTTCTAGCCAGGAACTTAGGTGAAAAGATAAAACTACCTTTTAATTAAACACAATAAAACCTCATATACAATTAAACAATAATATATCTTATGTAAAAGTTGGCCTCCTTCAAAATTACAAATATCTTTAATAGTAAAAAAAAAGGCTTTGATAGTGTGCAAATGAAACTGTAGTTACTGTTCATGATACTTTTTTTTATTTGCACTAATGTCCAAATTTGCAGGACAAGCTTTTGGGGATTACCCCTTTCTTTAAAGTATAGTAACATTTTTTTGTTGATCAATGCAGCTGTAATTAATGTTTACAGTGAATTCACAGTTGTTCCCTCCTGTAATGTAGCTTGAGAAAATAATAAAGTGTCCATTAATATCAACAATTCCTGTAGAAAGACTGTCTGTGCCACCTCAGGAGTCAGCCCACCAGCTGGTAAAACCCATTCCCAGGTCACATCAGCTCATATTGGTGTCCTTCCTTGAATCCACTGCTCCACACAGAGGCACCAGGCAACTAAGTCCCATGCTCACTAAATGTTAATCCATCTGTCAGTCAGATGAATATGAGAAATGCTAGAAACTTGAAAATGTAGACAGCGTTAGATCTAAAGGTAGCTATCATACTCACAGTAGATATGGCTTCACCTTTTATCTCCTTTGAAGTATTTTCCTCTCTACTTTGATGTAATATTTAGAAAATTTGATTAACACAGAGAGATTGCAGGAGACATCCAAGTATCTTCAAATCAAAGTACACTTATGGTCTGCACGCTGGTAGCTTATGGTAGCCACCTTTCTTGCACAGCCATCAATTTTAGTAGAAGAACATATTTTGGAGATTACACTTGATTCAAGGCAGGCAAAATATGCTTACTTGGATTTAGTCCAGAGTCATTCCATGGCCTGTACAAGACTCAATCCCAAGAGTCATGAGTCTAATCCTACCCCTCACTGAATATTGTCAAGCAGAGTCTGGCCGCAGAAAACATTGACAGGCAGTCTTCTCCTCACCTGGGACAATCAACAGTATTTCTGATGTTCCCTTCCCCAGGTCTAGTATAACAATTTGTGTATCAAAACATAATTTTAGTAGCTTAACAGCTTTTATCATTTAACAGAATAAACTATACCCCCCCCCCCCCATTGTTTTTCCTTGAAAGGATAGGTTGTATATTCATACACCTTTGTTGGAGAGCTTTATTTGAAGACTGGAGGACAAAAGGAAATGTTAAAACATGGTGGGTATAACAGGAACATATAGCTTGTAGTGTTTTTATATACTATATAACTGTAAAGTAACAGGTGATAACAGTGACTATTTTAGCACATAGCTGTATAGTCCCTTCAGGATTAATAAATATAGTACAGGTTGTAGATAATGAAGATCTGTGGAGTTAGAAACCAGAAAACAGCAAGATATGATCAAGTCAGGTAGATGGTGTATTATAGAAATCAGACAATTTAGTAAAAGCAAGCAATCTTGAGTGGCAAATGATTATTTTCAGACTTGAAAAATCTGCATGCATATGTGGAAAAGAAAAAAAATACAGCTTCAATTCACAGTTTTGGTAATTTGCCTGGTTCTCTAACTGGTTTAAACATCCTTTACCCTAAGACATCTTCTTGAACATCATTATGAAACCATACTCTACTGGGATGATCCCTTTAACACCAGCTTTTCCAGTTTTCAACAAACACATAATAGTGGGGTCCTATCTAGTACAAGAAGATAACAGATTCAGGACACAAAGCTTACCAAGGCTAAATTATGCAAATGTTTTATGTTAGCCGATTTACTTGATTGATTGAGTTTACTAGATTATATTCACTCAATTAAATTCAATATCCCTTCCACATATTTTGATTAGTCCTTACATTGCTTTATAATATCTACTCAATTCCACCATACAGATTTTGTGCTTAGAGCAAATAAATTGGCTGTTACAGTATATCAAATAATAGCGTCCTATCTTGACAGTTGAATAGTACAACTGAAAACTTAAAAGGAACCGGTGAACTAAAGATTACTCATGTTACAATACCCAATATGGTTATCAGAATTTTACAGCAAGAATACATAACTGCAGTTAGCAGCATCCTGGGAAGGAACAGAAACAGACAGATTTTATACATAAATAATACATCTGCAAAAGACTGCTGTTTTTTATATTTTTAACATCACTCCATATGCCTAAGGAATAAAAAAAGGAATATAATTAGAGATGATATTATCCTAATATGAAACTGCAAGGGGCTTGGTGTTTATAAAATGTTGTATAACTTTAAAAAAAAGTCTAGTATAGAACGTAAGATCTACTTTTTTATCTCAGTTATTTTTTATGGTGAACAAGTCACAAAATAGAAAGACAATAATTGAATTAATGTATTTTAATATAAGGCCAGACAAAGGAGTCTTTTGTGCATAAACAAGTCCATATACACTTTAGTAGTGAAACAAAAAATGAGTAGATTTTACATTCCATACTAGAATTTGTGTTATTGTTATACAACATTTGATATACAATATACCCATTGCTGTTTCATATTAGGATAATATCTCTAATTCAATTCCTTTTTTTATTCCTCGGACATATGGAGTGATGTTAAAAATATAAAAAAAAACAGCAGCAGCAATAGCCTAGGGCTGCTTATCTGTATCTAAGGTTGTCAAATCCCAGAAACCTCCATCTTTCCTTTTTTAAATCTAGACCTCTTTTAAAATGAAATATGTCCTATCATAAAAGTCAACTTACTCAGCTGATGGGTGATTGGGTTATTGGAACAATGCAATATTCCCTGTCCTGCATTGTTTTGTGCAAACAGAGATATATCTCAAGCTGGGAGATCTGAACTTTGTGCTCCCTACCTTTGACTTTGCAATAAAAAAAGAGGGAGCGAGGGAGGATACAGAACACTATGGAATGTACTAATAGAATATATCAGTTTCCTAAAGTGACAGTGGCCCATTCATATTCATATTGCTTTCAGCAATGTTTCTTGACATGATTTTCTGTTCAATTAGAAAATGTCAAAATCACTTGTAGCTTGGGTCATGTAGTAATATACATACATACATACATTTTAGCTGAATATGAATTACAACATGCAGCAGCCTGATAAATATATTCAATATTTAAATATATATATATATGTATATTTTAATTATTGTTTAGAATGATTTCCTGTGTGGCTGCCTTCAGGCTATCTCAATTGTTTTGTCACTTTTCTGTCTTTATATTATATGTTCACACCTGGTGCTAGAACACTGACACAGATACAAGCGCTACCCAGCCCTACAGTAATAAGTAGCTGTTTTCTAGTCAGTTTTCTCCTCCGTGAACTCTTCTCTTGCTCTAAAGAAAAGCCTGTGTCTGAAAATTTAGGCCAGTTCAGATTCTTTGGCTTTTTAAACAAAATACAAAAATGAATTACACACAGGAGAATATTGTAGATAGTATCCCTCTCTCCTGTGATTGTGAGATATTAAACAGAAAATTAGTTACAAGCAACACAGGACATCAAGGGACTGATGTGAACTTTGCTAGAACTAGGTAGCTCCATAATGAAGAAATGTGAATGTCCTTCAATTGGCCACTAAACTACAAAGGAAAAAAAAAGGGGAAATCTGCGCTACAGTGTATTACCAGAAAATTATTAAATTATTATAAATAGTTGATGCAGCAATTCTAGTACATACCAAAAGTGATATACGTGTAAAGACAAGAAAAAAAGAGGAGAACTGCGCAATCCCCAATATTTCTATTGGGATATAAGCTACCCAGAAAAAACTTCATAAAGCTTGGATCTGGGAACTACATGTGACAAAATATATGTGTATAACCTACAAAACATATACAATGACCCTTATAAACTCTAAACAAAATACGTGATGCTAGGTGTTGTGATGCCAAGCATTCAAAAAGAAAACATGTGGAATTGAAACCAATATAGCTATACATTGTGAAAAAATTAGAACAACATAAATGTATCAATATTGAAAAGTCCTTTTATAAGTCCGAAGTGAAAACACCACGTGTTGATGAAGAAGGTCCAATCCAAAGCCCTATGAATTGGCGTGAGACCAGACACGGTGTACCTCCACCAAACAGATAACCCTAGCCCCTTACCAGATGCCCCAGTAAGGAGCGCTTATCACAAATCAGGTCAGAAGATAGATCAATCCTAAGCGATCCCAATGGAACTCTCTACCGTAGACCAGATTAGGGGATACGCCAGCCTTGAATCGTCCAAACCAGGGGGGAACACTTATGAAGCGGGACTCATATATGTTTCATTGAAGAATCAAAAAAGGTCCGCCATAAAAAGAAAAAATACTCCAAATAGTGTAAAAACGTTTAATAATTTCGTTTGGGCTCGCGATCGGCCGACGCCTACCCAATTTTGACGATATGCCCTTTTGCTTCCTTACGTTTGTAAGTGCATTTCTTTTACTTTTGTGGTTTTATTAAACGTTTTTACACTATTTGGAGTATTTTTTCTTTTTATGGCGGACCTTTTTTGATTCTTCAATGAAACATATATGAGTCCCGCTTCATAAGTGTTTTCTGGGTAGCTTATATCCCAATAGAAATATTGGGGATTGCGCAGTTCTCCTCTTTTTTTCTTTTTTTTTTTTTTTTCTTCACTAAACTACAAACATACATCATTTTTAAATAATTAGTACTTAATCTAAACCAGATAGAGGCCTGACAGTTTAAGATCCTCCTTTCTTTTCATTACAAGTAGGGGTGAGCCGAACACCCCTCGGTTCGGTTTGCGGCAGAACATGCTAACAGACCAAAAATTTGTGCGAACCCCGTTAAAGTCTATGGGACTCGAACGTGAAAAGTCAAGTGCTAATTTTAAAGGCTAATATGCAAGTTATTGTCATAAAAAGTGTTTGGGGACCCGGGTCCTGTCCCAGGGGACATGAATCAATGCAAAAAGTTTTAAAAATTTAAGTTTTTCGGGAGCAGTGATTCTAATAATGCTTAAAGTGAAACAATAAAAGTGTAAAATTCCTTTAAATATCATGCCTGGCGGGTGTCTATAGTATGCCTGTAAAGTGGCACATTTTTCCCGTGTTTAGAACAGTCCCTGCACAAAATGACATTTCTAAAGGAAAATATAGTCATTTAAGACTGCTGGTGGCTGTAATGTAATGTCCCCCCCCCCAGCCCATTACCAGGCCCTTTGGGTCTGGTATGGATATTAAGGTGAACCCCGCACACAAATAAAAGAAAAAGGCGTGGGGCCCCCAGGCCCTATATACTCTGAACAGCAGCAGTATACAGGCAGTCCCCTGGTTACAAACAAGTTAGGGACTGTAGGTTTGTTTTTAAGTTGAATATGTTTGTAATTTGGAACAGGTACATTTTGTAAAAAAAATCTATTTCTTGATCATACATCACGGGACACAGGAGCTTCATTACATAGTGGGTTATATAGGCACCTCTGGTGATTGGACACTGGTTAACCCCCAATTAAGGAGAATTCCTCCCCTATATAACCCCTCCCATATGGGAGGCACCTCAGTTTTTTCGCCAGTGTCTATGGTGGTTGGTCACGTAAAACATGTGCTCTGAAGAAAGCTCTGTGCAGGTCCTTGCGGGGGCCTAAGGGCTACAACAAACCGGATCCATATCTCGGGCCGATATTCTGACTCCCAAGATGGTATGGTACCCGGGCCTCGTCATCCGAAGAAACAAGGTTTTGCCTGTAAGTCCTCTCCTATTGGAAGACTGGGCTCTGGGAAAACCAGACTTGGTGTACTATTTACATAGTGGCACGAAAGTTTCTGGCAGAGTCTTTTACAAGGTCTAGATAGGAGGTTCTTCTGAGAACAGGTTGGCACAACTCTGCTCGCCGTGATGGGTGAAGGCTGGAATCTGTCTGTTTTCAGCAATTCCTGTGGCGAGGACAGGTAAGGGAAGTTAATCCTATATAAATGTATATTATGGATTTCTTCATTTAGTAGTTGTATGTCTTACCTGGTTTCCACCACTGGAGGGAGTAAGAGCAGCCTGATGCATACTTACATGCCTTTCAGACACACATGCTCAGTGAAGCCTGGTTCCTCCAGATGACTCATGTTTCCACTGCATTCTCTGCCACAATAAAGGTAATACAGGGGTTCCACGTAGTCTGGGGGTCCCGCGCAGCTCCGATGGTGGTCCCCTTACCCCCTGGACGTCCGGTGGTCCTCGTGCACACGCGCTAAGCGCGCTCCCGTGCTAATGGAGGGGGGGGGAGTGTGGTTGCGAGCGCCAGGGGGCTGTAAGTGGAGACACAGGAGCTGTGGGCAGTAAGCATCCCAAGGGATTGGATCCAGGCAAACCTAAGACACCTACTCAGCATCAGGTTGTGCAGTTTAAGCATATATATTTATTGTGAGACTTTGAGCACAACAGTGATTGCACTTTGTACTAATACCTCTGCTTTGTAGCTTAGGACTATGTCTCCTCGTAAGAGGGTCTCGGGGGAGGTAACAAAGGCACTGGTAAATCACCGCCTAGGTCTAGGGGTTTTAAAAATGCCTGTAGGTTACCATCCCCCCTGCAAGACTGGAGCCAGCCTCACAGGATGAGTCAGTGCCAGGTTTTGCAGCCTCTCCTAATATTTCAGCCCCGGTATATGTCACTGAGGACTCCCTTAGGGCTACATTGGAGGGTTTTGAAGGGAGAATCATGAATTTTATTTCAGCTTCCCTAAAAGATAGCAGGATTCCTCTTTCATATGACACCTCTGACAATGAGGAGAGATCCCTATCTTGGGACAGGGATCATGAGCAGTCGGATGAATCAGAGGAAGAGGAGAGAGTCCCCTCCTCCCAGGCGCTCAGAAAACAGGTGCAATATTATACTGAATTGGCACGTACCACATTCAGAATGCCTGCTGTTGAGGTCGCTACGTCCTCTGTTTCTTCCCTGGGAGTCAGGAAAATCCCACAGACTGCCTTTTTCCTTTCCAATTCATTTCTTAATGGATAAATTGTTGTATGAGGATTGGGGACATCCCAATAAACTGTTTGCTCCTCCTAAAAGGTTTTCTATGCTTTATGCTCTGGAGGAAAGTTTCTCCAAGAAATGGGGGGTCCCATCTGTCGATGCGGCTGTTTCTTGCGTGAATAGAAACCTGACCTGTCCTTTGGATAATGCTCAGGTATTTAAGGATCCAACTGATAAGAAGCTGGAAACCTTATTGAAAGCCTCCTTTTCCACGACTGGCGCAGTAGTGCAACCTACAGTCGCAGCCATGGGGTTGTGTCAGTTCCTCAAGAAACAAGTTAAGCAGATACTTGGCCTCCTTCCCAGTGAGGAAATGGAGAACTATGCAGAAATACCTCAAATGCTGTGTTTTATGATTGATGCGATTTTGGATTCTGTCCAACAAGCATCTCGTTTGTCTCTCCTTTTGGTACACATGCGAAGGGCCCTATGGCTAAAAAATTGGGCAGCTGAGCTATCAAGCAAGAAGCATTTGATTGGGTTCCCGTTTAAGGGGGAACGTTTATTTTCAAGAATTTCAGGGGGTAAATCTACTCTCCTTCCAATCAAAAGGAGCAAATGTCCATCATTTAGGCGTTCTCTCTCTCCCGGAGCATCAAGCTCTAAGCAGTGGTGACAGCCTTCCCAACCTCCCTCTACAGGAAAGGCTCAAGGCCGGGCCCAGGGGCAGAAAAAGACTTAGGGGCGAAAGCCTGCCAAGCAGAGCCCAAAAGCTTCCTTGTGAAGGGGCGCCCCCGCTCGGCCGAGTGGGGGGAAGGCTCCTGCAGTTTGCAGAAGCCTGGCGGGAAGAGATTCGAGTAGTCTCCTCTGTATCTCTGGGCTACAAGCTAGAGTTTCAGGAGATTCCACCTTCTCGCTTTCTAAGGTCAAGGATCCCCAGGGATCCAGTAAAGCAAAGACCGCTATTCCTGGCCTTAGATCACTTACTATCCCAGGGGGTGATAGTGGAAGTGGACCCAAAAGAACAGGGTTCAGGCTTTTACTCGAATCTCTTCACCGTTCCAAAGCCAAATGGAGGTGTCAGACCTATCCTGGATCTGAAGGATCTGAACCGGTTTTTACGCATCCGGTCCTTCCGAATGCAGTCAATACGCGCTGTGGTCTCCTCCCTGCAAGGGGGAGAGTTTATGGCATCAATAGATATCAAGGATGCATATCTTCATGTACCAATATTTTCCGCACACCAAAGGTATCTAAGGTTCGCGGTAGAGTGGCGCCATTTTCAATTTGTGGCTTTGCCGTTCGGGCTCGCTACGGCTCCTCGAGTCTTCACAAAGATTCTAGACCCTATCTTGGCAAACCTAAGAGCTCGGGGTATAGTCGCCATGGCGTATCTAGACAATTTGCTTCTCATAGAGAAAACAGTAGCGCTCCTGAACCACAGTGTTACCAGAACACTAGACCACCTGGAACGTCTAGGTTGGTGTTAGGTACCTGGGTGATGAGCCTGACTTGATGGAAGGAGACCTCTTACGGCTCTGGTTCAAGTCCCCCTGGAGTGAGAACAGTGGGACGAGAGCACAGCAGGGTAGGAGTGTCTGGCCGGATGCAGCAGCAGATGCAGGCGAAGCGGAGAATCCTCCAGATGCAGGGACCACAGGAGCTGGTGGAAGCAGGAGACGGCTCGGCAGAGCTGGCAGTGGCAGCAAGGTAGGCAGCCTGATGAACCTGAAAGGCTGCAGCGGATCCTGGAAAGCTTCAGAACAGGATATAGGCAAGACAGGTTAGGCAGGCAGGAACCAGCAGGCAGGTGGCAGATAATGCAACGTCAAACAGGCAGAGGTTCAGCAGCGGTAATCAGTCCGAGACAGGGTCAGGCAAGCCGGGGTCGGGGCAGGAGAGAGCAGCGTAGTCAGACGGGAGCCGGGTCAAATAATCAGATAACTGGCAGAAAACAGGGTGCTTCAGGTACTAGCTGCAGACAAACAGCACAGAGGATCTGTGGCGCCAATCGCGTTAGCGCGCACACGTGCGCGCGCATGTGAACGGCGTGCACGCGCACGCGCCTGGGGCAAAGTGCGAGCGGAACCCTGACATTGCCCCCCCCACAAGGGGCAACCTCCGGGTGCCCCTAACGACTCTTTTTTTGTGTGGAAAAAAAGGCCTGAATTAATCTGTCAGTGTGCAGGTTATCACCAGGTTGCCAAGAGTTACTCTCTGGACCATTTCCCTTCCATTTAATCAAGAACTGACCTTGTCCCTGCCGTCTTCTGAAGTCCAGAATGGCCTCTACCTCGTATTCCTCATTCCAACAAGAACAGGCTCCGTCGGTCTCGTCCCTCTCTTAGGAAAGGGGTCAGGTACAGAAGGTTTAAGCAGAGATACATGAAAATCCGGATGTATTTTCGTGGATTCAGGTAAGGACAGTTCATAAGACACCTCATTGATCCTCCTTTTAACTGGAAAAGGCCCCAGAAATGTGGGTGCCAGCTTCTTGGAAGGACAGGCTAATTTAAGATTGGAAGTTGAAAGCCATACCTGATCCCCAACTTGAAGAACCAATTCTCCCCTTCTCTTCCAATCGAAGGCCTTCTTACTGTCCGCCTGAGCCTTGGATATGGCTTCCTGTAGGATCCGGTTGTTGCGGTGAAGAAAGGACACGGTGTCCTGGACTTCCGGAACAGAAGATTCTGAAAGAAGATCAGGAAGAAATGATAAGTCGAAACCATAATTGGCAAATAACGGGGACTGCCCTGTGGTTGAATGACTGGCGTTATTGTAGGCGAACTCCGCTAAGGGCAAAAGGGATACCCAATCCTCCTGCACAAAAGACGTGAAACACCTAATATATTGTTCGAGAGTCTGATTAGTACGCTCCGTCTGTCCATTGGTCTGGGGATGGTAAGCAGAGGACAAGGCTAGTTCTATCTTCAGAGTCTCACACAGGGCTCTCCAAAATCGGGAAGTAAACTGGACCCCCCTGTCAGACACAATGTTAGCGGCCACCCTGTGAAGTCTAATGATCTCCTTAATGCAGATACGGACCGTCTCGGATGCTGAAGGGGTTCCTTTCAAGGGTAGGAAATGGGCCATCTTGGACAAGCGATCACAAACTACAAAGATGGCTGTACAGTTCTCAGAGGGAGGAAGTTCGACTATAAAGTCCATGGTGATCATTCGCCAGGGTCGATCAGGTGCAGGGAGCGGTTTCAGCAGCCCCCAGGCTCGGTTTCTGGAAGCTTTACTTTGGATGCACATGGGGCAAGAATTAACGTATCGCTTGCAAAATTCCTTAATGCCGGGCCACCAGAAAGTACGCTGCACGAGTTCCAGAGTCTTACGAAAACCAAAGTGCCCTGCAAGGGGATGATCATGAAGAAGGGCAAGGACCCTCATCCGGACGTCCTCAGGGACAAAGATTTGACTGTCCTTCCACAGCAGACCCTCTCTGGTTGTCAATGTAGTCCCCGGAGGATAAGCAGGATTAAGAGATGCTTCTCTTATCTGGGACAGCAGATCTGGCTGGACGAGCAAAAAGGTGCTAGCAGGAAGAATGGTATCTGGAAGTGCAGCATCCTTAGAACCATCATACATGCGTGAGATACCAGGGCGGTATGTAATGTGGAAGCAGAACCAAGAAAAAAAGAGGGCCCAGCGGGCCTGTCGGGGCTTTAGACGCTTAGCAGTTCGGAGATACTCAAGGTTTTTATGATCGGTGTAAATCAGCACAGGGTGGACAGCACCCTCCAGCAAATACCTCCATTCCTCTAATGCAGACTTGATGGCCAGCCGCTCCCGGTCTCCCACGTTGTAGTTCCTTTCAGCAGGAGAAAGTTTCCGGGAAAAGAACCCTACGGGGTGCATCAGGTCATTACTGCCTTGACATTGCGATACTACCGCCCCCACCGCCATTTCGGAAGCATCGACCTCCAGGATGTAGGGCCGAGAGGGGTCAGGATGGCTGAGAATGGGGGCAGAAGTGAACAGGCTCTTGAGCTTCTCGAAGGCCACCTGTGCCTCAGGACCCCAATGGAAGCGCACATTCTGCTTAGTGAGTTGAGTGATGGGGGTGATGATGGCAGAAAACCCCTTAATGAACTTTCTATAAAAGTTCGCAAAACCCACAAAGCGCTGAATCCCCTTCTTGTCTGTGGGTGCCGGCCAGTCGAGTACAGCGGATACTTTCTGTGGATCCATCCTGATGCCTGCTGGGGAAATCTCGAGACCAAGGAATTGAATGTTCTGCTGCTCGAACCTGCATTTCTCGGCCTTAACGTACAATCTGTGCTGACGAAGCTGAAGCAGCACCCTGCTGACGTGCCCTCGATGTTGCTCTAGGGACCCGGAGAAAATCAGGATATCATCCAAGTAAATAATAACAAAAATGTCCAAAATATCCCGGAATACATAATTTATAAGATGCTGAAAGGTGGCAGGGGCATTGCAGAGCCCGAAAGGCATCATCAGATACTCGTAGTGCCCAAAACGAGTTCGGAAGGCAGTCTTCCACTCATCACCAGCTCGTATCCGGACCAGACTGTATGCTCCCCTTAAGTCCAATTTAGTGAAGATAGTGGCCGATCTCAACTTCTGGAAAAGTTCTGGTATCAAGGGCAGAGGGTAGCGGTTCTTGACTGTAATTTTGTTCAACTCGCGGTAATCCACGCAGGGCCGAAGTGACTGATCCTTCTTGGTAACAAAGAATATTCCGGCGCCTGCGGGAGAGGTGGAATGGCGGATGAACCCCTTCTTAAGGTTTTCAGTAATGTAGTCCTTCAGGGCCTCCTGTTCTTTCTCGGACAAGGGGAAGATGCGTCTGAATGGAATCTCAGCCCCTGGAAGGAGCTCGATAGGACAATCATAGGGACGGTCCGGAGGAAGGAGTCAGCCCCCCGTTTACTGAAAACGTCCAGGAACTCATGATACGGTTCGGGTACTGATTGACATAAGTTCTGATAGGAGTCCAGGCAGAGGAGCATCCCAGGCTGGGCAGAAACTCCAGGAAAACAATGGTCTAAACAATAGGGGGACAGAAACTTCACCTCCCCGGAGGACCAGTTAATGGTGGGATTATGGGCCTGTAGCCAAGGTATGCCCAGGATCACCGGAAACAGGGGTGAGGAGATAACATCAAAAGTTAATAGTTCCACATGCTGGCAAGGAAAGGTAGCTGGTAGTGGAAGTGTCTCCTGGGTGACTTGGCCTGACTTGATACGAGAACCGTCTGCCAGGAAGATGGATAGTCCACGGGTCTTCCTCCGAAGAGTTATGGAATGCAGGCTGGTGAAAGCGGAATCGATAAAGTAGCTGCAGGCCCCAGAATCAATGATGGCGTTGTGAAGACCATCCTTTCCTGAAGCTATAATGAGAGAGGAAGAGCAATGTGGCTCGCTCTTCAGGTGACAGGGTGGGCCGCAACAGTCCGAGCTGCATGGGTTCATCAGTGGCCTGGGCAGAGCTGGCAGGTCCCCCTTGTGGGGAAGAAGAGAAAAAGGGCGCAGGGGTTGGAACTCTTGCAGTCATCCAGGCCGGTCGATGAGATTGGGAGGAGCGTTCGGCCCTATGTTCCCGAAGCCTCCGGTCAATCTGGATGGCAAGTGCGATTAGGCCCTCCAGAGAGTCCGGGGTACCAACACGGGTCAATTCATCTTTAAGGCCTTCGGAAAGGCCCATGCGGAACTGATGCCTGAGGGCTGACTCGTTCCACTGGGTGTCTGCGCTCCCGCGCCTGAAGTCCGAAAAGTAGTCCTCGGCTGTTCTGCTGCCTTGCTGGAGGGCAGATAGAGCAGATTCAGCAGTGGCAGTCCGTTGAGGGTCATCATAAAGCTGGGCCATCCCCTCAAAGAAAGAAGAGATAGTCTGGGTAAGAGTATTGTCGTTCTCCAGGAGGTGATGGGCCCAGGACTGAGGCTCTCCTTGCAAAAGGGAAATAACGAATCCCACCTTGGTTGCTTCCAGGGAAAAAGTTCTGGGCTGAAGGGCAAAGTATAACTGGCAGGCATTGCGGAAGGCCCAGAACTTGGAGCGGTCCCCTGAAAACCTCTCAGGAATAGGCACCCTTGGCTCAGGTGGAGGCATCATAACAGCAGGATGAGTGATGGGTTGAGCAGGAAGAGATGGGTTGAGCAGGAGGAGATGGAGAAACCGTGACCATAGGCCCGGAACTGGACAGGTGCTGGACTCGTTCCTCCAACCTGGTATATCCCTCCTGAAGAGATTTCACGGCCTGGGAGAGAGACCCGCAAGATGTGAACAGATCTCCTTCATAGCGGAGGCTCCTTCCGCAGGCTCAGTCATGGCTGTTTGTACTGTTAGGTACCTGGGTGATGAGCCTGACTTGATGGAAGGAGACCTCTCTTACGGCTCTGGTTCAAGTCCCCCTGGAGTGAGAACAGTGGGACGAGAGCACAGCGGGGTAGGAGTGTCTGGCCGGATGCAGCAGCAGATGCAGGCGAAGCGGAGAATCCTCCAGATACAGGGACCACAGGATCTGGTGGAAGCAGGAGACGGCTCGGCAGAGCTGGCAGTGGCAGTAAGGTAGGCAGCCTGATGAACCTGTAAGGCTGCAGCGGATCCTGGAAAGCTTCAGAAAAGGATATAGGCAAGACAGGTTAGGCAGGCAGGTGGCAGATAATGCAACGTCAAACAGGCAGAGGTTCAGCAGCGGTAATCAGTCCAAGACAGGGTCAGGCAAGCCGGGGTCGGGGCAGGAGAGAGCAGCGTAGTCAGACGGGAGCCGGGTCAAATAATCAGATAACTGGCAGAAAACAGGGTGCTTCAGGTACTAGCTGCAGACAAACAGCACAGAGCATCTGCAGCTGTACCTTTAAAAAGGGCCACTGGCGTCAATCGCGTTAGCGCGCACACGTGCGCGCGCGTGGACGGCGTACATGCGCGCGCGCATGCGCGCCGAAGTCCAAGCTGACTAGCGGCGAGAGTGCGCATGCACGAACGGCAGTCCGCTCGCAAAGTGCAAGCGGAACCCTGACAGTTGGATTATAAACCTAGAAAAATCGTCCCTACAGCCTGCTACCAGGTTGGAGTACCTGGGTATGGTCATCGACACCGCTCAAGGCGGAGTGTTTCTACCAAGGCCAAAGGCCTTGGCCATTGGGGGTCTGGTGCGCCTAATTCTAGGCAGAAGATCTTCCCCATTCAGTTGTGCATGAGACTGTTAGGGAAAATGGTCGCCTCCTTCGAGGCCGTTCCATTCGCCCAGTTCCACTCAAGGCCTCTGCAAAGATGCATCCTTGCGGCGAGGAACAGGAAACCTCAGGCCTTGGATCTTCCTATGTGTCTGTCCCCAGGGACACGCAAGAGTCTCGTTTGGTGGTTACAAACCGAGAATTTGCTGAAAGGCAAAACTTTTCTTCCTCTTCCATGGAAGATTATTACGACAGATGCCAGCCTGACGGGCTGGGGAGCAGTGTTGGAGGAGAAGTGCTCGCAGGGGAAATGGTCTGCGATCGAGAAGCTATTGCCCATAAATGTCTTGGAGATCCGGGCAGTTTATATGGCTCTCATAAAGTGGTCTTACAGACTACGGGGTCTCCCTGTTCGGGTTCAGTCCGACAATGCCACAACAGTGGCCTATATCAATCAGCAGGGTGGTATCAGGAGTCTGGTTGCACAAAAAGAGGTGAATCGCATACTTGCCTGGGCAGAAGGGCATGTTCCATCCCTTTCTGCAGTCCTCATTCCAGGAGTGGAAAATTGGCAGGCGGATTTTCTGAGCCGCCAGCAGTTGTGCCCAGGAGAATGGGCTCTGCACCCTGACGTGTTTTCAGAACATATGTCGCAGGTGGGGTACTCCAGACGTAGATCTGTTTCCGTCCAGATTCAACAGAAAGCTGGACAAATTCGTGTCAAGGACAAGAGATACACTCGCTCAGGCTCTGACAGTTCCCTGGGATCAGTACAATCTAATTTATGCCTTCCCCCCGTGCCCGTTTCTGTCACGGTTCCTGGGAAGAATCAAGAGGGAAACAAAGTCGGTGCTTTTGGTAGCCCCGGCTTGGCCCAGGCGACCTTGGTACGCAGAGATCATTAAGTTGGCAGTAGGCAGGCCATGGATCCTTCCTCTCCGGCCAGATCTGCTCTCACAGGGTCCAATTTACCATCCTGCTTTACACAGTCTGAATTTGACAGTTTGGCTGCTGAGACCCACATTCTGAGGGATCGTGGGCTTTCGGGGCCAGTCCTTTCAACTCTGGTCAATGCCAGAAAGCCGGCCTCCAGGCTTATTTACTACAAAATCTGGAAGGCATATGTTTCCTGGTGTGAACTCAGGGAATGGCATCCTAGGAAGTATGTAATTAGCAGGATCTTGGCCTTTCTCCAGTCAGGCCTAGAAATGAATTTGGCCGTAAGCACTATCAATCTGCAGATTTCGGCCTTGTCAGTGTTTTTTCAGAAGCCACTTGCATCGCATTCCCTGGTACGGGCTTTCATCCAGGGGGCTATGCGTATAAGGCCTGCCAGTCAAACCTCCGGTATGTCCATGGGATCTGAATTTGGTTCTCCCAGTTTTGCAGGGGCAACCATTTGAACCTTTGCATCTGGCTTCATTAGTTCTTTTGACTAAAAAAATTGGTTTTCTTGGTAGCCATTTCCTCGGCTAGGAGAGTGTCAGAGCTAGCAGCTCTCTCCAGCAAGAAACCGTATCTAATTATTCATAAGGACCGGGTGGTAATGCGCCCCAACAGGTCCTTTCTGCCTAAGGTGGTTTCGGGATTCCATTTGAATCAAGATGTAATCCTACCATCTTTTTTTTCCAGACCCACAATCCACAGAAGAAAAATATTTGCACTCTTTGGATGTGGTAAGAGCAATCAGTATCTATCTTTAGGCAATTGCTCAGATAAGGAAAACTGATTGCTTATTTATTTTGCTGGAAGGCCCAAGGAAGGGCCAGGCGGCATCAAAATCCACTCTCTCAAGGTGGATTAGACAGATTATTTCTCAGGCCTATAGTGTTAAAGGGAAGATCCCTCCTTTTCAAGTGAAAGCGCACTCAACTAGGGCTGTAAGTGCTTCTTGGGCAGTGCATCACCAGGCCTCCCTGGCTCAGATCTGTAAGGCTGCAACTTGGTCATCAGTCCACACATTCACCAGATTCCAACCGGTGGATGTCAGAGGGCAAGAGGATATCGCCTTTGGGCTCAGTGTACTGCAGGCTGCAGTTTAGGTCCTCCGGTCCATGGCGGTCTATAATTATGATCTGTGTCTCCCTCCCCTCAATCTTAGCATTGCTATGGGACATCCCACTATGTAGCTCCTGTGTCCCGTGATGTATGATCAAGATAATAGGATTTTTATGTACAGCTTACCTGTAAAATCCTTTTCTTGAGAGTACATCATGGGACACAGGGCTCCCGCCCCTCTTGGGTTTTATGTGGTTTCCTATTGCTTGCTACAAAACTGAGGTGCCTCCCATATGGAAGGGGTTATATAGGGGAGGAATTCTCCTTAATTGGGGGTTAACCAGTGTCCAATCACCAGAGGTGCCTATATAACCCACTATGTAATGAAACTCCTGTGTCCCGTGATGTACTCTCAAGAAAAGGATTTTACAGGTAAGCTGTACATAAAAATCCTATTTTTTAAGCTTTTTGGATAACATAGGGAAGGGTTATCATCACCCCTGTAGCATTTGTTTTTCTGTCTGTGCTCCTGTTCGGAAAATTTCACCTCACTTTCTGTCCCAATGACAATTGGATTTAAAAAATTTGGGGTTATTAGGGAAACAAGGATTGGTGACAAAGCATCAGTGGGGAGACACCTTTTTCCCATATTAACTCTTACAGGAGAGAACTTCCCTTCCTAGGGGTAGATTTCCTCTCACTTCCTGTTGTCTCCCTCCATTTCTAAGTAGGAGTCGTTTGTAAGTCAGATGTTTGAAAATAGGGGAATGCCTTTATATACTATAAACCTATACACTCTATGGAAAATTGGGCCTTAGGTATTGGTGGTACCAGAACACTGGAAGCCCTCACAGTTACTCTTGGTGGGCACTGTAAAAGGCCCTGCTGTGAAATATTACATTAGGAATTGTAATTACATGCCCCTGTTAAACAGGGGCAGAAAAATTGGGCCTTAGGCGGTGGTGGTGGTGGTAGTGGCACAACACTGTAAAGCATCACAGATACTTTTGTTGAGCGCAGGAACAGGCCCTGTTGTGAAATAATAGATCACATTTTTTTAATTACGCTCCCCTGTTAAACAGGGGCAGAAAAATTGGACCTTAGGCAGTGGTGGTGGTGCCACAACACTGCAACCCCTCACAGATACTATTGTTGAGCGCAGGAATGAGCCCTGCTATTAAATATTTGATCAAAAATTGTAATCACATGCCCCTGTTAAACAGGGGCAGAAAAATTGGGCCGTAGGTAGTTGTGGTGGTGCCCTGAACCGAAAATATTCTTAGAAGCTATCATCATGAAAATTGAGGAGGAATAGGATAGTCACTCAGCATAATAGGATAGTCACTCAGCATATACAGTCTTCAAGGGATCGCAAATCCATAGAAAAATCATTTGGTTACATCAGCATCAGGTGCTTGGTAGCTGGTGATTCAAGACTGATTCATTTTTATGAATGTGAGCCGATCAACAGAGTCTATGGACAGGCTCACTCTGATCGGTTACAAAGCTTCCAGCAGCACTGAATGTGCGATCAGAAGGAACGCAGGATACAGGACAGGCCAGTAGCTCAATTGCATATTGATCAAGCTCTGGCCAGTGGTCCATTCTCAAGACCCAGTAATAGGGATGAGCTGGGTGTTCGCCCGTTCGGGGGAATACAGAACTTTATGGACAGAGTCTTCATTTCCTTTGAACCTAGTGCAATTACAGTCTGTGTAATGTGCCCCCTGCACAATGTACACCTGAAGCTACCCCAATTTCTGGAGTTGTTCTGGTCCTATACCACAGGCAGCTGCAGCAGTTACAGTCGGTGTATTGTGCCACCTGCACAGTGTACACCTGAAGCTACCCCGATTGCTGGTGTTGTTCTGGTCCTATACCACAGGCAGCTGCAGTAGCTACAGTTGGTGTATTGTGCCCCCTGCACAGTGTACACCTGAAGCTACCTCGATTGCTGGTGTTGTTCTGGTCCTATACCACAGGCAGCTGCAGCAATTACAGTTGGTGTATTGTGCCACCTGCACATTGTACACCTGAAGCTACCCCAATTGCTCCTTTTGTTCTAGTCCTCTACCACAGGCAGCTGCAGCAGTTACAGTCAGTGCATTGTGTCACCTGCACAGTGTACACCTGAAGCTACCCCAATTGTTGGTGTTCTGATCCTATACCACAGGCAGCTGCAGCAATTACAGTCAGTGTATTGTGCCACCTGCACATTGTACACCTGAAGCTACCCCAATTGCTGGTGTTGTTCTGGTCCTATACCACAGGCAGCTGCAGCAGTTGCAGTTGGTGTATTGTGCCCCCTGCACATTGTACACCTGAAGCTACCCCGATTGCTGGTGTTGTTCTGGTCCTATACCACAGGCAGCTGCAGCAATTACAGTCGGTGTATTGTGCCACCTGCACATTGTACACCTGAAGCTACCCCAATTGCTCGTGTTGTTCTAGTCCTCTACCACAGGCAGCTGCAGCAGTTACAGTCGGTGTATTGTGTCACCTGCACAGTATACACCTGAAGCTACCCCAATTGCTGGTGTTCTGATCCTATACCACAGGCAGCTGCAGCAATTACAGTCAGTGTATTGTGCCACCTGCACATTGTACACCTGAAGCTAGCCCAATTGCTGGTGTTGTTCTGGTCCTATACCACAGGCAGCTGCAGCAGTTACAGTCGGTGTATTGTGCCCCCTGCACAGTGTAGACCTGAGGCTACCCCAATTGCATGTGTTGTTCTAGTCCTATACCACTGGCAGCTGTAGCAGTTAAAGTCAGTGCATTGTGCCACCTGCACAGTGTACACCTGAAGCTACCCCAATTGCTGGTGTTCTGATCCTATACCACAGGCAGCTGCAGCAGTTACAGTCAGTGTATTGTGCCACCTGCACAATGTACACCTGAAGCTACCCCAATTGCTGGTTTTGTTCTGGTCCTATACCGCAGGCAGCTGCAGCAGTTACAGTTGGTGTATTGTACCCCCTGCACAGTGTACACCTGAAGCTACCCCAATTGCTGGTGTTGTTCTGGTCCTATACCACAGGCAGCTGCAGCAGTTACAGTCGTTGTATTGTGCCACCTGCACAGTGTACACCTGAAGCTACCCCAATTGCTCGTGTTGTCCTAGTCCTCTACCACAGGCAGCTGCAGCAGTTACAGTCGGTGTATTGTGTCACCTGCACAGTGTACACCTGAAGCTACCCCGATTGCTGGTGTTGTTAAGGTCCTATACCACAGGCAGCTGCAACAGTTACAGTTGGTGTATTGTGCCACCTGCACAGTGTACACCTGAAGCTACACCAATTACTGGTGTTCTGGTCCTATACCAAAAGCCGGTGCAGCAGTTACAGTCAGTGTATTGTGCTACCTGCACAATGTACACCTGAAGCTACCCAAATTGCTGGTGTTGTTCTGGTCCTATACCACAGGCAGCTGCAGCAGTTACAGTCGGTGTATTGTGCCACCTGCACAGTGTACACCTGAAGCTACCCTAATTGCTCGTGTTGTCCTAGTCCTCTACCACAGGCAGCTGCAGCAGTTACAGTCGGTGTATTGTGTCACCTGCACAGTGTACACCTGATGCTACCCCGATTGCTGGTGTTGTTAAGGTCCTATACCACAGGCAGCTGCAACAGGTACAGTCAGTGCATTGTGCCACCTGCACAGTGTACACCTGAAGCTACACCAATTACTGGTGTTCTGGTCCTATAAAAGACAGCTGCAGCAGTTACAGTCAGTGTATTGTGCTACCTGCACAATGTACACCTGAAGCTACCCAAATTGCTGGTGTTGTTCTGGTCCTATACCACAGGCAGCTGCAGCAGTTACAGTTGGTGTATTGTGCCCCCTGCACAGTGTACACCTGAAGCTACCCCGATTGCTGGTGTTGTTCAAATCCTATACCACAGGCAGCTGCAGCAATTACAGTCAGTGTATTGTGCCACCTGCACATTGTACACCTGAAGCTAGCCCAATTGCTGGTGTTGTTCTGGTCCTATACCACAGGCAGCTGCAGCAGTTACAGTCGGTGTATTGTGCCCCCTGCACAGTGTACACCTGAAGCTACCCCAATTGCTGGTGTTCTGATCCTATACCACAGGCAGCTGCAGCAGTTACAGTCAGTGTATTGTGCCACCTGCACAGTGTACACCTGAAGCTACCCCAATTGCTTGTGTTGTCCTAGTCCTCTACCACAGGCAGCTGCAGCAGTTACAGTCGGTGTATTGTGTCACATGCACAGTGTACACCTGAAGCTACCCCGATTGCTGGTGTTATTAAGGTCCTATACCACAGGCAGCTGCAACAGTTACAGTCGGTGTATTGTGCCACCTGCACAGTGTACACCTGAAGCTACACCAATTACTGGTGTTCTGGTCCTAAACCAAAGGCAGCTGCAGCAGTTACAGTCAGTGTATTGTGCTACCTGCACAATGTGTTACACCTGAAGCTACCCAAATTGCTGGTGTTGTTCTGGTCCAGGGGTGGCCAACCAGACGAAGACGAAGAGCCACATTTTTTACCGAGTTACTGCAAAGAGCCACATCATACGCATGGGCACACATGAACATCACCCCATCCCTTCCTCATACACACATACTTTTGCTCAGCTGGATTTATTGTAAATGTCACACACTGTTTTAACACTACAAAGACCACAGGCCAGTCATTTTCATCAAGTCAGTAATCTTCCTTTGAAAGTACATCCATGTGACAGAAGACAGCAGCTCATCTAATTTCCAAAATACAAATTGTCTTACAAACAGTGAACTGGTCAGGATAACAATAAACAGTTAATGGGTCTTCTAGCCTGAACTAGCAGTAAATTCTTCCAAAAAACATCACAGAAAGCATGCAGCACACACAGAGCTCTGGATAAATAAGTGAAAAGAAGCTGAAATGGTTAACAGCCAGCCGTGTGTCACACTATCAATAGACAGAGAATGTGCTGAGCAGATCTTATCAGTGTTCAGGTGAAACAGTTATTAAAAAAAAAAAAAGTACAGAGGAAGACAGAGGGAGAAGGGAGGACAGATCAGTAACCTGCACACTTGTGGTCATACCTTTTTGTATCTCATCGGCTTCAGATACAGCGTGTTTCTCCTTCCTCTGCCCCCCTTCAGCCTCGCTCCAGCGCCTATGTATTCAAATGTGGCGGGCTGGGGAAACCACATGCTGATTGGCTGTTAATGTGTGGGAGGAGCGGAGGAGTGCAGAGACTCGGGCTGCCTGTCACTAAACCAGCCCACTGAACCATCGGCCCAGCCCGAACGCAAGAGCCGCAGGAAACCGATCAAAGAGCCGCATGCGGCTCGAGAGCCGCGGGTTGGCCACCCCTGTTCTGGTCCTATACCACAGGCAGCTGCAGCAGTTACAGTCGGTGTATTGTGCCACCTGCACAGTGTACACCTGAAGCTACCCCAATTGCTCGTGTTGTCCTAGTCCTCTACCACAGGCAGCTGCAGCAGTTAGTTGGTGTATTGTGTCACCTGCACAGTGTACACCTGAAGCTACCCCGATTGCTGGTGTTGTTAAGGTCCTATACCACAGGCAGCTGCAACAGTTACAGTCGGTGTATTGTGCCACCTGCACAGTGTACACCTGAAGCTACACCAATTACTGGTGTTCTGGTCCTATACCAAAGGCAGCTGCAGCAGTTACAGTCAGTGTATTGTGCTACCTGCACAATGTACACCTGAAGCTACCCAAATTTCTGGTGTTGTTCTGGTCCTATACCACAGGCAGCTGCAGCAGTTACAGTTGGTGTATTGTGCCCCCTGCACAGTGTACACTTGAAGCTACCCCGATTGCTGGTGTTGTTCTGATCCTATACCACAGGCAGCTGCAGCAGTTACAGTCAGTGTATTGTGTCACCTGCACAGTGTACACCTGAAGCTACCCCAATTGCTGGTGTTGTTCTGGTCCTCTACCACAGGCAGCTGCAGCAGTTACAGTTGATGTATTGTGCCCCCTGCACAGTGTACACCTGAAGCTACACCAATTACTGGTGTTCTGGTCCTATACCACAGGCAGCTGCAGCAGTTACAGTCAGTGTATTGTGCCCCCTGTACAGTGTACACCTGAAGCTACCCCGATTGCTGGTGTTCTTCTGGTCCTATACCACAGGCAGCTGGAGCAGTTACAGTCAGTGTATTGTGTCACCTGCACAGTGTACACCTGATGCTAGCCCAATTGCTGGTGTTGTTCTGGTCCTACACATTGGCAGCTGTAGAAGTTATAGTCGGCGTATTGTGCCCCCTGCACAGTGTACACCTGAAGCTAGCCCAATTGCTTGTGTTCTTCAGATCCCATACAACAGGCAGGCAGCTGTAATAATTACAGTCGGTTTACTGTGTCATCTCCTCAGTGTGCACCTAAAGCTACCCCAATTGCTGGTATTCTTATCTCCCTGCAGGCCATTAGTATGTCTGGAAGGCCAACAAGGAGAGGCAGACAGTCACAAGTCGATAAAAGAGGGCAAGCAGGCTCTGTGTCTACAGGCAACAGTGCTGCTTGTGGACACGTTGCATCGTCATCAGCTCGGGGCCATGGGACACAATTGTCCTTATTTTCGGCAGCTGGACGTGTTCTGGTCCTCTACCACAGGCAGCTGAAGCAGTTACAGTCAGTTTATTGTGCCACCTGCACAATGTACACCTGAAGCTACCACAATTGCTGGTGTTGTTCTGGTCCTATACCACAGGCAGCTGCAGCAGTTACAGTCAGTGTATTGTGCCACCTGCACAGTGTACACCTGAAGCTACCCCAATTGCTGGTGTTGTTCTGGTCCTATACTACATGCAGCTGCAGCAGGTACAGTTGATGTATTGTGCCCCCTGCACAGTGTACACCTGAAGCTACCCCGATTGCTGGTGTTGTTCTGGTCCTATACCACAGGCAGCTGCAGCAGTTACAGTCAGCGTATTGTGCCCCCTTCACAATGTACACCTGAAGCTACCCCAATTGCTCGTGTTGTTCTAGTCCTCTACCATAGGCAGCTGCAGCAGTTACAGTCGGTGTATTCTGTCACCTGCACAGTGTACACCTGAAGCTAGCCCAATTGCTGGTATTGTTCTGGTCCTATACCACAGGCAGCTGCAGCAGTTACAGTCGGTGTATTGTGCCCCCTGCACAGTGTACACCTGAAGCTACCCCAATTGCTTGTGTTGTTCTTGTCCTATACCACTGGCAGCTGTAGCAGTTACAGTCAGTGCATTGTGCCACCTGCACAGTGTACACCTGAAGCTAGCCCAATTACTGGTGTTGTTCTGGTCCTATACCATAGGCAGCAGCAGCAGTTACAGTCAGTGTATTGTGCCACCTGCACAATGTACACCTGAAGCTACCCCAATTGCTGGTGTTGTTCTGGTCCTATACCATAGGCAGCTGCAGCAGTTACAGTTGGTGTATTGTGCACCCTGCACCGTGTACACCTGAAGCTTACCCGATTTCTGGTGTTGTTCTTTTCCTATACCACAGGCAGCTGCAGCAGTTACAGTTGGTGTATTGTGCCACCTGCACAGTGTACACCTGAAGCTACCCCAATTGCTGGTGTTGTGCTGGTCCTATACCACAGGCAGCTGCAGCAGTTACAGTTGATGTATTGTGCCCCCTGCACAGTGTACACCTGAAGCTACCCCGATTGCTGGTGTTGTTCTGGTCCTATACCACAGGCAGCTGCAGCAGTTACAGTCGGTGTATTGTGTCACCTGCACAGTGTACACCTGAAGCTACCCCAATTACTGGTGTTCTTTTCCTATACCATAGGCAGCTGCAGCAGTTACAGTCAGTGTATTGGGCCCCTGCACAGTGTACACCTGAAGCTACCCCAATTGCTTGTGTTGTTCTAGTCCTATACCACTGGCAGCTGTAGCAGTTACAGTCAGTGCATTGTGCCACCTGCACAGTGTAAACCTGAAGCTACCCCAATTACTGGTGTTCTGGTCCTATGCCACAGGCAGCTGCAGCAGTTACAGTCAGTGTATTGTGCCACCTGCACAATGTACACCTGAAGCTACCCTGATTGCTGGTGTTGTTCTGGTCCTATACCACAGGCAGCTGTAGCAGTTACAGTTGGTGGATTGCGCCACCTGAATAGTGTACACCTGAAGCTACCCCAATTACTGTTGTTCTAGTCCTCTACCACAGGCAGCTGCAGCAGTTACAGTCGGTGTATTGTGTCACCTGCACAGTGTACACCTGAAGCTACCCCAATTACTGGTGTTCTTTTCCT
The DNA here is from genome assembly GCF_037356315.1 of Lithobates pipiens. Classification (NCBI taxonomy): domain Eukaryota; kingdom Metazoa; phylum Chordata; class Amphibia; order Anura; family Ranidae; genus Lithobates; species Lithobates pipiens. Next base: position 132,759,508 of record NW_027507903.1, read on the forward strand.
ATACCATAGGCAGCTGCAGCAGTTACAGTCAGTGTATTGGGCCCCTGCACAGTGTACACCTGAAGCTACCCGAATTGCTTGTGTTGTTCTAGTCCTATACCACTGGCAGCTGTAGCAGTTACAGTCAGTGCATAGTGCCACTTGCACAGTGTACACCTGAAGCTAGCCCAATTGCTGGTGTTGTTCTGGTCCTATACCATAGGCAGCTGCAGCAGTTACAGTTGGTGTATTGTACCCCCTGCACAGTGTACACCTGAAGCTACCCCAATTGCTTGTGTTTTTCTAGTCCTATACCACTGGCAGCTGTAGCAGTTACAGTCAGTGCATTGTGCCACCTGAACAGTGTACACCTGAAGCTACCCCAATTACTGGTGTTCTGGTCCTATACCACAGGCAGCTGCAGCAGTTACAGTCAGTGTTTTGTGCCACCTGCACAATGTACACCTGAAGCTACCCGAATTGCTGGTGTTGTTCTTGTCTTATACCACAGGCAGCTGCAGCAGCTACAGTTGGTGTATTGTGCCCCCTGCACAGTGTACACCTGAAGCTTACCCGATTTCTGGTGTTGTTCTGGTCCTATACCACAGGCAGCTGCAGCAATTACAGTCGGTGTATTGTGCCACCTGCACATTGTACACCTGAAGCTACCCCAATTGCTCGTGTTGTTCTAGTCCTCTACCACAGGCAGCTGCAGCAGTTACAGTCGGTGTATTGTGTCACCTGCACAGTGTACACCTGAAGCTACCCCGATTGCTGGTGTGGTTCTGGTCCTATACCACAGGCAGCTGCAGCAGTTACAGTCAGTGTATTGTGCCACCTGCACAGTGTACACCTGAAGCTACCCCAATTGCTTGTGTTGTTCTAGTCCTCTACCACAGGCAGCTGCAGCAGTTACAGGCAGTGAATTGTGTCACCTGCACAGTGTACACCTGAAGCTACCCCAATTACTGGTGTTCTGGACCTATACCATAGGCAGCTGCAGCAGTTACAGTCAGTGTATTGTGCCACCTGCACAATGTACACCTGAAGCTACCCCAATTGCTGGTGTTGTTCTGGTCCTATACCACAGGCAGCTGAAGCAGTTACAGTTGGTGTATTGTACCCCATGCACAGTGTACACCTGAAGCTACCCCGATTGCTGGTGTTGTTCTGGTCCTATACCACAGGCAGCTGCTGCAGTTACAGTCGGTGTATTGTGCCACCTGCACAGTGTACACCTGAAGCTACCCCAGTTGCTGGTGTTGTGCTGGTCCTATACCACAGGCAGCTGCAGCAGTTACAGTCCGTGAATTGTGCCACCTGCACAGTGTTTACCTGAAGCTACCCCAATTGCTTGTGTTGTTCTAGTCCTCTACCACAGGCAGCTGCAGCAGTTAAAGGTGGTGTATTGTGTCACCTGCACAGTGTACACCTGAAGCTAGCCCAATAGCTTATGTTGTTCTAGTCCTATACCACTGGCAGCTGTAGAAGTTACAGTCAGTGCATTGTGCCACCTGCGCAGTGTACACCTGAAGCTACCCCAATTACTGGTGTTCTGGTCCTATACCATAGGCAGCTGCAGCAGTTACAGTCAGTGTATTGTGCCACCTGCACAATGTACACCTGAAGCTACCCCAATTGCTGGTGTTGTTCTGGTCCTATACCACAGGCAGCTGCAGCAGTTACAGTTGGTGTATTGTGCAACCTGCACAGTGTACACCTGAAGCTACCCTGAGTGCTGGTGTTGTTCTGGTCCTATACCACAGGCAGCTGCAGAAGTTAGGCCCCTTTCACACATGCTGATGGTATGTCCGTATTTCATCCATCCATTTGCGGATGAAATACGGACATCCATTCATCCCTATGGGATAGCGGGTGTCTGCGGATGAGCATCCGCAGACACCCGCTATTGTCCGCCTCCGCAAATGTCCGATTCTGCAGACGGAGGAAAATCCTATTTTTCTGTCCGTCTGCAGAGCGGATCGGATGAACACGGACAGACGGTCCGTGCTTGTCCGATCCCCATAGAGGAGAGCGGAGAGCTGACAGGGCGGTCCCCGCACAGTGTGCGGAGACCGCCCTGTCCGCAGCCGGCTCAGCGGGGACAACGGAGCGATCCCCGCTGAGCGAGCGGATCATCACGGGGCGGATCTTTACTGATCCGCCCCGTGTGAAAGAGGCCTAACAGTCAGTGTATTGTGCCACCTGCACAGTGTACACCTGAAGCTACCCCTATTGCTCGTGTTGTTGTAGTCCTCTACCATAGGCAGCTGCAACAGTTACAGTCGGTGTATTGTGCCACCTGCACAGTGTACACCTGAAGCCACACCAATTACTGGTGTGCTGGTCCTATACCACAGGCAGCTGCAGCAGTTACAGTCAGTGTATTGTGCCCCATGCACAATGTACACCTGAAGCTACCCCAATTGCTGGTGTTGTTCTGGTCCTATACCACAGGCAGCTGCAGCAGTTACAGTCAGTGTATTGTGCCACCTGCACAGTGTACACCTGAAGCTACCCCAATTGCTTGTGTTGTTCTAGTCCTCTACCACAGGCAGCTGCAGCAGTTACAGTCAGTGTATTGTGTCACCTGCACAGTGTACACCTGAAGCTACCCCGATTGCTGGTGTTGTTCTGGTCCTATACCAGAGGCAGCTGCAGCAGTTACAGTCAGTGTATTGTGCCACCTGCACAGTGTACACCTGAAGCTACCCCAATTGCTCGTGTTGTTCTAGTCCTCTACCACAGGCAGCTGCAACAGTTACAGTCGGTGTATTGGGCCACCTGCACAGTATACACCTGAAGCTACCCCAATTGCTTGTGTTGTTCTTGTCCTATACCACAGGCAACTTCAGCAGTTACAGTCGGTGTGTTGTGCCCCTTGCACAGTGTACACCTGAAGCTACCCCAATTGCTCGTATTGTTCTAGTCCTATACCACAGGCAGCTCTAGCAGTTAAAGTCGGTGTATTGTTCCACCTGCACAGTGTACACCTGAAGCTACCCCAATTGCTTGTGTTGTTATAGTCATATACCACCGGCAGCTGTAGCAGTTACAGTCGGTGCATTGTGCCACCTACACAGTGTACACCAGAAGCTACCCCAATTACTGGTGTTCTGGTCCTATACCACAGGCAGCTGCAGCAGTTACAGTCGGTTTATTGTGCCACCTGCACAGTGTACACCTGAAGCTACCCAAATTGCTGGTGTTTTTCTGGTCCTATACCATAGGCAGCTGCAGCAGTTACAGTTGGTTTATTGTGCACCCTGCACAGTGTACACCTGAAGCTTACCCGATTTCTGGTGTTCTGGTCCTATACCACAGACAGCTGCAGCAGTTACAGTTGGTATATTGTGCCCCCTGCATAGTGTACACATGAAGCTACCCCAATTGCTCGTGTTCTTCAAATCCCATACAATAGGCAGGCAGCTGTAGTAATTACAGTCGGTGTACTGTGTCATCTCCTCAGTGTGCACCTAAAGCTACCCTAATTGCTGGTATTCTTATCTCCCTGCAGGTCATTAGTATGTCTGGAAGGCCAACAAGGAGAGGCAGACAGTCACAAGCCAATAAAAGAGGGCAAGCAGGCTCTGTGTCTAGAGGCAACGGTGCTGGTCATGGACACGTTGCATCGTCATCAGCTCGGGGCCATGGGACACGATTGTCCTTATTTTCGGCAGCTGGACGTGTTGAGCCGCAACATGCTGAAGACTTAGTAGAGTGGATGAACAAGCCCTCCTCATCCTCCTCATCCTCTCTCACCCAGGCTCATGGTACTGGCCAAGCAGCTGCCAACGAAGCCTCTTTCCTCGTCTCAATGGCATCAGTCACTCCTTCCCTAGAACCACCATGTCCTCCTGAGGAGTCCCCCAAACTGTTTGAGCAGACTGTTGAGTACATGCATCAGGAGGATGCCCAGCGTTTTGAAGGCTCTGATGATGATACCCAGCTAGAGGAAGGCAGTAGCATGAGCCCAGAGAGAGGGGATGCCCAAGAAGGAGAGCAATCTGGCAGTCATGTTCCACCAGCTGCAGCATACTGCCAGGTTTGCTTCAGTGATCAGGAGGGAGGGGATGATGAGGTCACTGACTCCACATGGGTTCCTGATAGGAGAGAGGAGGAGGAGGAGGCACATCTTCAATGAGGCAGGATGCCCTCCAGGGGCCAGATTAAGGGCAGCACACTGACTGAATCACACAGCAGAGCTCCGCCTATGCAGGGTGCTGCCTCTGCGCGTTATTCCAAAAGTCCTTTGGTGTGGGCCTTTTTTGAGATGAGTGCATCAGATCGCACCGCTGCTATTTGCAACATATATCTCAAGCGTATCTCACGTTGCCAAAACATCAGCCACTTGGGCACCACATGCTTGACCAGACATATGCAGTTCATTGGCAAGCGTACCTTAAAGACCCACATCAAAGAACAAAGCGGACCTCCTTGCTCCTCATCAGCTGGGATCTCCAACCCCACTATACCTTCAGTCCTCTCTGAAACCTGCACTGAGAGGAATGAAGGTGTAGAATTAGGTGTGTCACAGCCAAGTACCTGCGGGCACTCTGCTAGCAGTACACCGACGTCCGATTGTACCAGACAAATTTCCCTGCCCCAGCTGCCGACCGTCAAAAAAAATTCACTCCAAGCCAACACATTGGGCAGCACAGTGGTGTAGTGGTTAGCACTCTCACCTTGCAGTAAGAAGGGTTGCTGGTTTAAATCACAACCACGACACTACCTGCCTGGAGTTTGCATGTTCTCCCTATGCCTGCGTGGGTTTCCTCTGGCTACTCCGGTTTCCTCCCACAATCCAAAGACATGTAGGTAGGTTAATTGGCTTCTGTCATAAATTGGCCCTAGTATATGAATGGGGACCTTGGATTGTGGGCTCCTTGAGGGTAGGGACTGACATGAGTGTGCAATGTACAGGGATGGGGACAATTGTAGACACTCACTCAGGTTGAACTGGATGGACTGGTGTCTTTATTCAACCTAACTAACTATAACTATAACTATAACTAACTATAACTATAACTATAACTATAACTACTATAGCATGCCCAGCGGTTTAATGCTAGCTTGGCTAAATTTCTAGCACTTCAACTGCTGCCTTTTCCATTGGTAGACTCAGCCCCCTTTCCGTGAGTTTGCGCAATGTGTGTTTCCTCAGTGGCAGGTTCCCAAATGCCACTTTTTCTCATGGAAGGTGATTCCGGCTCTCTATCAGAATGTGGAAGGCAATGTCCATGCCTCGCTGGACAGGGTGGTCAGTGGTAAGGTGCATATTATCGCTGACTCATGGTCCAGCAGGCATGGACAGGGACGTTGCCTATCTTTCACGGCGCATTGAGTGACTCTTCCGCCAGCTGGGAAGGTGCAGTAGTGTTGGAGGTTGTTACCGATCACAGGGTGCGCCTGTCCACCGACTCGGTTGATCAACTGACCTGCATAAAGATGAATCAGTCTTGGATCACCACCAGCTACCAAACACCTGAAGCTGATGTAACCAAATATTTTTTTTTTAAATGTCACTTCCCTTCAAGACTGTCTATGCTGATGCTTACTGACTATTCTCTTCCTCAGTGATCCTGCTGATAGCTTGGAAGAACATTTTTGGTTCTGGGCGCCGCCATCAGTGGCTAAGGTCCAATTTTTCAGTCCCTGTTTAACAGGGGCATGTAATTACAATTTTTGATGCAACACCTTGCAGCAGGGCTCATTCATGTGCTCCAACTAGAGTATCTGTGAGAGGTTGCAGTGTCGTGGCCCCAGCACCAGTGCCAAAGGCCCATTTTTTAAGCCCCTGTTTAACAGGGGCATGTAATTACAATTTTTGATGCAATATTTTGCAGGAGGGTTTGTTGCAATGCTCAACTACAATATTTGTGAGTGGTTGCAGTGTTTTGGCACCAGCGGCTAAGGTCCAATTTTTCAGTCCCTGTTTAACAGGGGCATGTAATTACAATTTTTGATGCAATGCTTTGCAGCAGGGCTAATTCCTGCACTACAACTAGAGTATATGGGAGAGGTTGCAGTGTCGTGGCACCAGCACCAGTGCCTAAGGCCCAATTTTTCTGCCCCTGTTTAACAGGGGCATTTAATTACAATGTTTGATGCAATGATTTGCAGCAGGGCTAATTCCTGCACTAAATCTAGAGTATATGGGAGAGGTTGCAGTGTTGTGGCACCAGCACCAGTACATAAGGCCCAATTTTTCTGCCCCTGTTTAACAGGGGCATTTAATTACAATTTTTGATGCAATGCTTTGCAACAGGGCTAATTCCTGCACTACAACTAGAGTATATGGGAGAGGTTGCAGTGTCGTGGCACCAGCACCAGTGCCTAAGGCCCAATTTTTAAGCCCCTGTTTAACAGGGGCATGTAATTACAATTTTTGATGCAATACTTTGCAGGAGGGCTCATTCCTGCTCTCCAACTAGAGTTTCTGTGAGGTGTTGCAGTGTTGTGGCACCAGAGCCTAAGACCCAATTTTTCAGCCCCTGTTTAACAGATGCATGCAGTTACAATTCTTTATATAATATTTCACAGCAAGGCCCGTTCCAGGGCCCATCAAAAGTAACTGGGAGGACTTACAGTGTTGTGGTACCAGCACCACCAAAGACCCAATTTTTCTACCACTGTTCAACAAAGGCATGTAATTACAATTCTTGATATAATAGTTCACAGCAGAGTGTTCCAGTGCCCACCAAGAGTTATTTTGAGGGCTTACAGTGTTGTAGAAACACTAACACCTTAGGCCCAAACGGAAGGAGACAACAGGAAGGAGACAACAGGAAGTGAGATGAAAAAAGACGGGCGGCCCAAAAAATTATACAGGGGTTATAACCCTACCCAAAAAGCTTAAAAATAGATTTTTTTGACTGGAGCTACACTTTAAAAATGTACCAGTTCAAAATTACAAACATATTCTACTTAACACAACAAACCTACACAGTCCCTGTCTTGTTTGCACCGCCTGTATACTGAGTATATAGGGTCTGGGGGCCCCATGCCTTTCTTTTTTTTAATTTGGGTACGGGGTTCCCCTTAATATCTGTACCTAAAGGGGCTGGTAATGGGCAGGGGGGGCTACCCGTGCCATTTTTCTCTATAATTTTCATCCATATTGTCGGAACCAGACTTTACATTAAAACCGTAAATAGTTTTAAATGACTTTTTTTCCATTAGAAATTACGTTTGTGCAGGGACTGTTCTAAACACGGGAAACACGTGCCACTTCACAGGCATACTATAGACACCCCCCAGGCACGATATTTAAAGGAATATTTAACTTTTTTTTTCACTTTAAGCATCATTAAAATCAGTGCTCCCGAAAAAACTGCAGTTTTTAAAACTTTTGTTTACATTGATACATGTCCCCTGGGGCAGGTGCCGGGTCCCCAAACCCTTTATAGGACAATAACTTGCATATTAGCCTTTAAAATTAGCGATTTTGATTTTGAACGTTCGAGTCCCATAGACTTTAATGGGGTTCTAAAGTCTGCGCAAATTTTCAGTGCGTTCGCAGGTTCTGGTGTGAACCTAACCGGGGGCTGTTCGGCTCATCCCTACCCAATAACCCAGTGGATGTTCTGGAGGAAAGGTCTCCAAGTCTGATCTTGTCCCTATATATTCCTGCACCATGTTATTCAGACACTGGCGATGGTTGCTGGAACCAATCAGACCTGGTCGCTGAGGACTGAAGATTTGCCTGAAGGCATCAATCAGCCGGTCACCTTCTCCATCGCTCTTTCTGTGACTGAACAAAGTCTCAGCAACACGTTGTCCAGTACCAGGAAATTGTAACCTCCCAGGCTCTGGAAACGCATAGCACAAACCTTTCTGCAAGCCCTCCTGAAGAATGTTTCATCCTCTGCTCCTTCTGCGAAGGCTGGATAAGTTCTGCAACCTTACCCTTGTAACGTGGATCAAGAAGGGTTGCCAGCCAGTAATGATCCCTCTCCTTGATACCACGAATCCTAGGGTTCTTTTGCAAGCTTTGCAGGATCAGGGAGGCCATGCAGTGTAGGCTTACAGAGGCATTCGATCCTGAGTCCTCTGGGTCACTAAGGATCACATGATCCTCAACCACCTCCCACCAGCCACGTACAACTCCATAGGTTTCTGGGGACTGCAAATGATCCCTTGAAGAAACTGCTGCTGATGCTGAGTGTTATCCTCCACCTTTATGCTGACACAATCCTCTTCCTCCTCCTCTTATTCTTCCTGTGTGATCGGCAGGCCTGCAGGAATACTAGTATCTGGATAAAGGGGGCCTTGAGAAGTAAGGAAGTCCTCCTCTTCCTCCTGCTGTTCTGCCTCAAGTGCCCTGTCCATTATTCCACAAAGCATGTGCTCCAACAGGAAGACAAGAGGGACAATATCACTGATGCATGCACTGTCACTGCTCACCATCCTCGTTGCCACCTCAAATGGTGACATGACCATGCATGCATCCTTGATCAGTAGCCACTAGTGTGGCCAAAAAAACCAAGCTCCCATTAACCTGTCCTGGTGCCATACTTACACAGGCACTCATTGATGGCCCTCTGCTGCATGTGCAGCCGCTGCAGCATTGCCAACGTTGTGTTCTACCTGGTGGGCATGTCACAAATGAGGCGGTTCTTGGGCAGGTTGCATTCTCTTTGAATGTCGAGTACTGGCATTATATGACCGGCGGAAATGCTCACAGACTTTCCTGGCCCGCCTCAGGAGATTCTGTAAGCCAGAGTATCTGCTCAAGAACTGCTGCACCACCAAATTCAGGACGTGAGCAAAGCAGGGAACATGGGTCAGGTGTCCCTATTGGAGGGTGGAGAGGAGGTTGGTGCTATTGTCACATACAACCATTCCTGACTGAATCTGGAATGGTGTCAACCACCTCTGAGCCTGCCCCTGCAGCGCTGACAGAATCGCTGCCCCAGTGTGGCTCCTGTCCCCTAAGCAGACCAACTCAGGCAACGCACAGCATCTTTTTGCCTTGAGTGCTTGCATAGCCCCTTAAACACCTATGGAGCACTGCTGTTTCAGAAGAGAAATCTGCAGAGTAAGAGGCCATAGAGGAAGAAGAAGAGGAGGGAGTGGAGGGGAGAGCTGTGCCATAATCATCACTAGCATTTTGGAGGCGTGGTGGCGGAACAAGCTCCAACAATAAGGAAACTTGTCCTGCATCCTTCCCAGCTTCCAGCAAATTTACCCAGTGCCTGCTGGACCATGAGTCAGCAGTAATAGGCACCTTACTGCTGACCTCCCTGTCCAACGAGGCCAAGACATTGCCTTCCACATGCTGGTAGAGTCCTAGAATGGCCTTCCGTGAAAAGAAATGGCATTTGGAAACCTGCCACTGAGGTACCACACATTCCACCAATTCACAAAAGGGGGCAGAGTCTACCAGTTGAAAAGGCAGCAGTTGCAGTGCTAGAAATTTGGCCAAGCTAGCATTCAGACACTGAGCATGTGGATGGCTGGGACCAAATTTCTTTCGATGGTTTAGCAACTGGAGTAGGGAAATTTGCCTACTAAAATCAGATGGAGGTGTTCTGATAGCAGATTAGCTGCAAGTACTTGGGACACCTATTTCTATACCTTCATTCCTCTCAGTGCAGGTTTCTGAGAGGACTGGAGGAATAGTGGGGTTGGAGATCCCAGCTGATGAGGAGCAAGGAGAGGTCCGCCTTGTTCTTTGATGTGGGTGTTTTAAGTGCTGGTGTCAATGGACTTTGTGAGAGGTCGTCATATGTCTGGTCAAGCATGTGGTGCCCAAGCGGCTGCTGTTTTGGCCACACTTGATACGCTTCAGACATATGTTGCAAACAGCAATGGTGTGATCTGCTGCACACGTGTCAAAAAAGGCCCACACCAAAGAAATTTTCAAAATATGCAGGGAGTCAGCAGCACCCTGCACCTGCATAGCTCTGCGATGTGATGCAATAGGGTGGCTGCCCTTAAGATGCCCCCTGGCGGGCATCCTACCTCATAGGAGATGTGCCTCCCCCTCCTCCTCCTCTCTTCTATCAGGCACCGAAGTTGAGTCATTGACCTCATCATCCCCTCCCTCCTCATCACTGGAGCAAACTTGGCAGTATGCTGCAGCTGGGGGAACATGACTGTCAGTTTCTTTACCTTCTTGGGCACCCTCTCTCTCTAGGCTGACGTTACTCCCTTCCTCAACCTGGGTACCATCATCTGAGCCTTCAAATCGCTTTGCATCCTACTGCAGCATGTACCCGACACTGTGGTCGAATAGTTCGGGGGACTCCTCCATGCATGATGGTGGGGTTAGGGAAGGACAGGCTGTTCACATGGAGCCTATGGACTAGGCCGCTTTGGCAGCTGCATTGGCAGGCAAGGGCTCTGAGCCTGGGTGACAGAGGATGAGGCGGATGAGGACGGCTTTGTTATCCATTCCACCAACTATTCTGCATGTTGTAGTTCAATAACACAGCCAGATGCAGGAAAAAAGGACAAGTTTGCCCCATGACCATGTGCTGAAGATGCACCGTGTCCACAACCAGCACTGTTGACTGTAGACACAGAGTCTACTTGCCCTCTTTTAGTGGCCTGTGAGCGTCTGCCTGTCCTTGGTGGCCTTCTGGACATGCTGTAAATTTTGTTTACAAAAAAACACTACACTGTATTGTGTACTGTGTACACCACCAGGAAAGTAGTAGCAACTGCACTAGGGGTGCAGGGTACTGTGTACACCAACAGAAGTTTAATAACAACTATGGGTGTACTGTATTGACCACCAGAAAAGTATGAGTAACTGCAATATGGGTGCACAACACAGCACTGTATACTGTGTACATCGCCTGAAGTATATTAGAAACAGTATACCAGGAATGGCCTGCAGTCAGATCTAGCTAAATTGGATTTATATATATATTGTGATATTTGGGGGTTCTTTAGCTTCTCTGTAGAGCACACCAGTGAGCAGAGTCCAGCCAGTCATGCCATTTAAGGGCTTGTTGGCCCACTTTTATTAAATGAAAAAGAAAACAAGTCCAATAACAGGAGGGTTGCCCACACAAGGGTATCAGCTTTACAGAGCAAACACTGTAAGTTGAACAGAAAATACCATGCCACCTGGCTCTCTTTAGCAGCACTGCAGCTCAGGCTTATGCCCTAGCACTCCCGGCTCTATAACGGAGTTCCTGTACACTCTGTACCTCAGCACTCTTCCAGCTTCCTTGCTGTTCCAGCCCACAGCCTTGGACCCTCAGTCAGTATATTAGAAACAGTACACCAGGAACGGCCTGCAGAGAGATATATAACTAAACTGGATACAGTGGATATACATATACGAGACTATCTGTGTATATATATATATATATATTAAATACACTGCAACTAACTGAATAATCTGCCCGCCTGCTTAATCTAAAAGGACTCTCTCTCCATCCACGCCAACAACTCACTACACAAGGCCGATGTGCAGGCGGCCTTATATAGTGTGGGGCGTGGACTTAGTCCCCCTGAGCCATGATTGGTGAAAGGCATCCTGCCTTTGGCCAATTATGGCTCTCTTAGCTGAGGGTGCTGTCATTGGCCAAAGAATGCAGGTTATGGTGTATGCTCTGGCCAATCATCATACAGCAATGCACTGTGCTCCCGCAGTCCATTATGGGCCATTAGCGCCGCTCGAATTTGGCACAAACGGCCCATAATATTTGGTTTTCGACAAACGGGTGAACAGCCAATGTTCGAGTCAAACTCATGTTCGACCAAAACAGAAAGCTCATCCCTAATTACAAGCTCTCATGCCATGGGATATTAGCATGGAGTGCATTTTGCTCAAAGTGATGGAATACAATCAGATCAAGCAAATGTGCCACAGAATTCTGATACAGCTCCTGTTTGTTCTGCATCCACTTTGTCTGCACATGTAATCATGAATAAAGCTTTGAGATTGCAACCTTAGAAATAAACATTCAGTGATGGTATTAATGCAGGTCTCTATTATCTAAAATTATTTTGTGTGCTGATATGGGGGCTCAAGCTTGGCTTCCCACTGTGGATAATTAACTTTCTGTCTGACTGCTGTTCAATTAATTTTTTGTTGGGAGATTTGTGTGAGCATATTGCATTATTTGGTAAATAAGAATAATAAAGATTGTAACTGTATTATTTAGCATATTCCTTTAGTGTGTCTGGAAGGACAAGTACACAACCTCAGAATATTATCATATGGATTATAACTCTATGGTCCCATCCATGTAAAATATTTGCTTTTGTCTAAATAAAGCAAATAAGGCAAATGCATTGAATAGCAGTTTTGTGTAAGGCTGACCGCAGGTCAGCCTGTGTTTGTAGAAGGAGTCAGGCTGCATAAAGCCTGCCCTCCTCTGCCTCCTCCTCTTGTGGACGCTGGCTCTCGCGCTGATGTAATTTCCGGGTCTCCGATGGAGAGGAGGATGTTCGGCTGCTCTGGCGCTCATGGATGGGGGTGTTTTGGCCCCCGCCGGCTCCGCTCGTGGGCGACTATGTCGGCCGCCCTCTTCTTACGATGTTCCACCGAAGAGGGGGGGGTTTGCCCGCCAGCAGCTCCTGTCTGCACGGGTGAGCCCTTCTCCCGCCCGCCTCCTTCACCTCTGCTGGAGGGGAGGGGGAGGGAGGTTTCAGCCGCGAGCTTCCCCATGTGGTTCTGGAGGGGGGGTTCACCCACAGCTCTGGTCTCCATGAGGGAGCCCTTCTCCCGCCTGCCTCCTTCTCCAGCTGCCTCTGCCGGAGAGGAGGTGGGAGAGAGGTGTCAGCTGCGGGCTTCCCCCGTGTGGTTCTGCTGGGGGAGGGGGGGTTCGCCCGCAGCACTTGTCTCCACGAGGGAGTCCTTATCCCGCTGCCTCTGCCGGAGGGGGGAGGGAGGGTTCAGCGGCAGGGTTCTCTCGGGTGTTTCTGCGGGGGGTTTCGCCCTCTGGAGGCTCCTGTCTCCGCGGGGGAGCCGCTTCTCCTGCTCGCCTCCTTCTCCCGCTGCCTCCACTGGGGGGAGGGAGTATTCAGCCACAGGCTTCCCCCATGTGTTTCTGCCGGGGGGGTTCACCCGTCGGCGGCTCCTGTCTCCTCAGGGGAACCCTTCTCCCAAAATTTTCTGGGGGGGGGGGATTCGGCCGCCGGCTTCGCCAGGTGTGGGTTTCCTTCCTGGACTGGGACGGTGGCATGTTCCTGAGGGGAGTTCCTAGGTAGGTATTGGTCTCATTCAGTTACGGTTTTCAAGCAAATACGGTCCTCATGTTTTTTTTGGTGCGATTTATGTTGTTATGTGATTTACGTTGTCATGCAATTTACGTTGTCATGCTATTCACTTTGTCATACAATCTCATTCTCATGCTTTTATTTTCTTTTGCATTTACATTCTTATGCAGTTATGTTCTCATGTGTGATTCATGTTCTCACGGGCTGTACTTTCTCATTCAATGTACACATTCATGGAAATTATGGTTCTTACAGTATGCAATTCACATTCACATGTGATGTTCATTCTCCAACGGTTAGGTTCTCATGTGGTGTCCATTCTCACAAGGTTAGGTATTTATGTGGTGGTTTTTCTTGTACAATAACATTCTCGTGCAATTTACGGTTGTCATGCGATCTACATTACGGAATTTACGGTTCACATGCAATTGGTGATCTGCAGGCTATTTTCGGTCATGCAATTCACGCAGCTGATGTTTTTATGGAATTTACGGTTCTTATGCAATCTTGTTTTATTTATGCAATTTGGGTCTCTCGTGCGATTTGCTTTACTCATACAATTTACGGTTTCCATGCAAATTATGGGTTTTCTTGCAATTTGCGGATCTCATGCAATTTGCATTGCTCATGCGTTTTCATGGTTTTCATAGAATTTATGGTTCTCAGGTTTTAAATTACTCATGCAATTTACGTGTCTGATGTAATTTACATATCTAATGCAATTTACGTGTCTGATGCAATTTACGTGCCTGTTGTATTTGCGTGTTTGGTGCTATTTATGTGTCTCAGGTAATTTTTATGGTTTTTCCCATGTTTCTTAAGTTTTTTCCATGTTTCTTATGTTTTCCCATGTTTCTTATGTTTTTCCCACATTTCGTATGTTTTTCCCATGTTTCTTACGTTTTAACCATGTTTCTTACATTTTCCCATGTTTCATACGTTTTTCCCATGTGTCGCGCATTTCATGTTATTGCCCTTGGTTCGCTGCATTTCCGCTAGCTGGTACTCACATCCAGGATCTGTTACGGCTACAGGTCCATACAGGCTGAGGTTTCATTGTTAATTGATTGTTGTCCCACAATCTTCTTGCCTGTAGTCCACACGTCATACGTATACATTCACCATTATACCTTTACTACTACCCACCATGGTCTGTGGGTACCTTAGCCCTGAGTGTTCGTTTTAATTTCCTGTCTTGGCACTGCAGGTTGCTCGGGCTCACTTCTGCATTCATTAGGGTGGTGTTGTCATCAGATTCATATTCATGCGCTGTTGGTCCTGTCATTTCGGCACCCAAATCTTCATACTTATTAGGTCCACGTCCTTATACTTATCAGGTACCAGGGGTTTGTTGTGTCACAGGCAGGTTGTTTATTAGGTTTTCTGGTTGTTTCACACAGCTGAGTTGTCCATGTTCTTCCACCGTGGGTTACCCATCACGCCTATGGGTTTAACAGATTGAGGTGATCGTTTTTAATTGGCTTGTTCGGTGGCAAGTCTCCTCATCTGTTCTTACACCACTCACATTTTGTTCGAACTCACTTTCTCATACAGTTAGTTTCTCATGCGGTTAGTTTTTATGCAGGTAAGGTTTTTCATGCAATTCACGATTCTCATGCAATGTTAAGTTTCTCATACAATGTTACGTTTCTCAGGCAATGTTACGTTTCTCAGGCAATGTTACGTTTCTCAGGCAATGTTACGTTTCTCAGGCAATGTTATGTTTCTCAGGTGATGTTACGTTTCTCATGCGATGTTACATTTCTCATGCAATGTTACGTTTCTCATGCAATGTGACGTTTCTCATGCAATGTGACGTTTCTCGTGCAATGTCATCTTTCTCATGCAATTTTACGTTTCTCTCGTTTTCTAGGTTCTCTCATTTTCCAGGTTTCTGTCGTTTTCCAGGCTTCTCATGTTCCCAGGGTTTTTCTCTCGTATCCCCAGGGTTTTTCTCTTGTGTCCCCAGGGTTTTCTCTTGTGTCCCCAGGGTTTTCTTTCGTGCCCCCAGGGTTTTTTTTCGTGCCCCCAGGTTTTTTCTCGTGCCCCCAGGTTTTCTCTCGTGCCCCCATCGATTCACGTTCTCATGCAAACTGCGTTTCTTATGCGGGTGGTGTTTTCTTGCAGCCTCGGTTCTTATGCTGCTCACGTTTATCAGCTCACGCTACTCATGTTTCTCATTCAGTCACGTTCCTTCTCGCAGGTTACATTCTTGTCACAGGTTTCTTTGTCTATTCACGGTTCTCTCGCTAGCGGTGTTCCTGACCAGTTGGTTGTCGTTCCACTCTACCTTTTTTAATTTCCTAGCTGCGTCCGGCCAGGAGACGCTCAATGGTGTGGAACGATTGGTAAATCAGCCTATTGCAGCTCCACAGCTTCTACTGGCTCAGGGGCTTTGGTGGGTCCCGGGACCCTCTCGGGACCCGGGCCAGTATCAGTAGGCTCCAGGTACCAGCATCGCACTTTCCTTCAGTTAGTTTCGTGGTGGATTAGATTTCCATTTGGCTGACACAGCAGCCTTGATCTTTAGGTTTTGTTTTGAATACCAGGAAGGCTCATGACACTGCTTGGCAGGTTTTCCAGGCTTTCCAGTCCTGATGGTTAACATCCAGTCTAGGTTTCCAGTCCTGATGGTTAACATCCAGTTCCTATTTTCTTTTTGTTTTTTTGCTTCTTCCAGCTCGTATTGGCCCACAGCACTTTCAGGGCATATCGAGTTGACACTCAGCATTTCATGTTGGATGACCCATCAGATTGTTTTATTTTCTGCACTTTCGATTGAAGCCGTCCTCAGGGTTCCAGCAGAGTAGACCCCCTGATGTGCTCACCTGACTCCCCATTGTGGGTCTTATTTTCGTGTCATATCTGACATACTCTCAGGTCTCCTTTTGCGTTGGTTACCAGCTTGGGCCTCAAGGCAGTGCTATAGCTGGCTTTTTGTGATTCTTAAGGCCAGGGGAGTGGTGCTTCCAGCCCGGGGTTTCGCTTACTTTAGCCAATCAACTGGTTGGCACCCTGGCCTTCTCTGTTACATCTGCATGTTCTCGAGGCACAGCATTTAGGGGCGGCACTGTTAATGGGTTCTGGGAGCCTGGCAAGGTGTGGTGCTCGGGGTTGGTTTTATGCCAGCTTGGTTAGTTGTTACATTTGTCAAACCCTGGGATGGTTATCTACTGCCTTTCCTGGCACTCCCCTTTCTGCAGAGAAGTACATACTTCGTTGCCGCCACCCCAGGTTAGAAGTTAATTCACTGTGTAATCTGGTTGTTAAGCTTTCATCCTACTGTGTTATTTTTTGCCCCCTTTTAGGCATACTGACCACATGACCCCGGCACACTTCAGGTCTATGTTCTTTGTTGCTCTTTGTTCCTTTCCATACTATCCACAGATTGACTCCGAGTACAATAATTAACTTTCTGTCTGACTGCTGTTCAATTAATTTTTCATTGGGAGATTTGTGTGAGCATATTGCATTATTTGGTAAACAAAAATAATAAAGATTGTAACTGTATTATTTAGCATATTCCTTTAGTGTGTCTGGAAGGACAAGTACACAACCTCAGAATATTATCATATGGATTATAACTCTATGGTGCCATCCATGTAAAATCTTTGCTTTTGTCTAAATAAAGCAAATAAGGCAAATGCATTGAATAGCAGTTTTATATATGAGATGCTATTCACCAGACAAAATAATGATAAAAACATGGATTTGTACATTATTATAGAACTAACAAATGTATGCTTTTACTTTGGTAAATCAGCTCTGTCGGTAAAAAACAAGCACAATATGTCACTATGTGATCTATGATTCTTGCAGTGTTTCATTAACTCAACATTTTCCTATCAGAGAGCCAAATATGGTCAACATGTCCATGGCAGAATATACAGCATTTCCTTCAGAGAGTGTCCAATGTGGTCAGCCTGTGACTGACAAAATGCTTTCTGTGCTCAGTGTGTCCCCAGGAAACTGTTCCATATGCTTATTACGGTGCCTATAAAACATGTTCACCCCCTTGGCAGTTGTTATATTTTATTGCATTAGAACAAGAGAACTATCACCAGCATTTCCTCACAAATCCCTACTCTTTTGGCCCCCAAGAGTCTGTTCTTTCCTGGTTTCCCTCCTACCTAAGTGCACATTCAGTTTCACCTACACCTCTACCTCCTCCTCTACTCTTCCTTTTTTCTGTAGAGGTCTCCAAACTCTGTCTTCCTATCTATCTACCCATCTTCCGTTGGACAGTTGTTAAAGTGGATGTAAGCCCCCACATATACCCAGTGAAGTGAACAGACTTGATGATACTTTATTGTCATTGCAACCAGTCACCAGGGCCAGATTAACGTAGGGGCTATTGGAGCTGCAGCTCCACTCCCCTACCTTAATATAGGCCAACAGGGACAGACTGACCATTTGAATACTGCACTGCCTGAGACGCTCCTTGTACCTCCTGCAGCAGGGGGAATCTGAAAGTCGGGGTTGATCGTTGCAGTGGGCAATCACAAGCACCATCACCATGACAGCCTCCCTCTATGGCTCTCCATGAAGCAGCTAAAAAGCCACTCCACCTCCTCTAGAGGGAGATTGGTGCTTGCAATTGCACCTCCCCCATACTGATCACCCCAGGCTATCCATTAGATTCCCCCTGCTCTGGGCCCCCCATGTGTATGCAGTACTGACACCTTCCACTGCTCCATTCTCCCAAAAATGTATTGTAAAAAAAATGTAAAAAAAAAAAAAACTACAACAAATAATAATAAATGAAGAAAATAATTTAAAAATGTAATAAATAATTAAAAAAATTAAGGGCTCATTCACATGGGTTCTCTTGCACATACAGTGTGAATGAGTGGTTTGTTTAAAATATTTTATTTACTTTAACAAAATAAAATGTTTTCATTTTATTTATTTTCATAAAATGGCCCATCAAAATCCTCAGCACCAGGCCCATGATACTCTTAATCCAGCCCTGCCAGTCACAATAACATTTCTTCATATAATACACTCACGTTATAAAAAAAGGAAGGCAACAGTAACAACACACACAAACCCAATCCCCATACCCCCCCACAACAGTTATCACAGCAGATACCCAATAATCACCACTGTCTATTTTTATTAAAAACTTCATTCATAGACCTAATGCCTCTTGGGAAAAAAATCTTTCCCTGAAACAATTTTCTCCTATCCTAATATTTCTGAACCATCTGCCAGATGGCGGCAGTTCAAAAAGATGATGTCCAGGATGGGACAAATCGCTCACTATCCTTTCCGCTCTGTCATCACAGAGGGACTGTGTAAATTTTTGTTTACAGAAACAAACTTACAGCCCACAACTCTTTGTGCAATGTTTACGATTCTCTGAAGAGCAGCTTTTTCTGCTAACGTACAGTTAGAATAGCAGGCCAGAAAACAGTAAGTCAGCACACTCTCAATAGGGGAATGATAAAAGGACTCTAGGATGTTTTTATGTAGATCATGTTTCCTAAGGAGTCACAGGAAATACAAACGTTACAAAAGTGAGTGCACCCCTAAATGAAAATGTCCAAATTGGGCCCAAAGTATCAATATTTTGTGTGGCCACCATTATTTTCCAGCAATGCCTTAACCCTCTTGGGCATGGAGTTCACCAGAGCTTCACAGGTTACTACCGGAGTTCTCTTCCATTTCTCCATGATGACATTACAGAGCTTGTGGATGCTAGAGACCTTGCACTCCTCCACCTTCCATTTGAGGATGCCCCACAGATGTGCAATAGAACCTGCTTATCCAGTTCATCACCTTTACCCTCAGCTTCTTTAGCAAGGCATTAGTTGTCTTGGATGTGTGTTTAGGGTCGTTATCATGTTGGAATACTGCCCTGCGGCCCAGTCCCCAAAGGGAGGTGATCATGCTCTGCTTCAGTATCATGTTGGCATTTATGGTTCTCTCAATGAAATGTAGCTCCCCAGTTCTGGCAACACTCATGCAGCCCCAGACTATGACACTTCCACCACCATGCTTGACTGTAGGCAAGACACACTTGTCTTTGTACTCCTTACCTGGATGTCGTGACACACGCTTGACACCACCTAAACCAAATAAGTTTATCTTCGTCTCATCAGACCACAGGGCATGGTTCCAGTAATCCATGTCCTTAGTCTGCTTGTCTTTAGCAAACTGTTTGCAGGCTTTCTTGTGCATCATCTTTAGAAGAGGCTTCGTAGGCCATCATTATGTAGAGCAACAATTATTTTTTTCAGATCCCTGAGAGTTCTTTACCATGAGGTGTCATTTTTAACTTCCAGTGATTATTATGAGAGAGTGAGAGCAATAATACCAAATTTAACACACCCGCTCCCTATTCACACCTGAGACCTTGTAACAGTAATGAGTCACATGACCCCGGGGAGGGAAAATGGGTAATTGGGCCCAATTTCGACATTCTTACTTAGGAGTGTACTCACTTTTGTTGCCAGCGGTTTAGACGTTAACGACTGTGCGTCTAGTTATTTTGAGGGGACAGCAAATTTACACTGTTATACAAGTTGTACACTCACTAGTTTACATTGCAGCAAGGTGTAATTTCTTCAGTGCTGTCACATGAAAAGATATAATACAGTATTTACAAAAATGTGAGGAGTGTTCTCACTTTTGTGAGATACTGTAGATAAAAATCATTGAAAAAATGGCATAGGTCCCCCCAGTCCATTACCAGGCCCTTTGGGTCTGGTATGAATATTAAGGGGAACCCCACACAAAAATGTAAAAACAAAATTGTGTGGGGGTCCCCTCAAAATCCATACCAGGCCCTTCATCTGGTATGGATATTAAGGGGAATACTACACGAAAATTAAAAAAATGCTGTGGGGGTCCCCCCAAAATCCATACCAGACCCTTATCTGAGCATGCAACCTGGAAGGCCGCAAGGAAAAGGGAGGGATGAGAGAGTGCCCCCCCTCCTGAACCATACCAGGCCACATGCCCTCAACATGGGGAGGGTGTTTTGGAGTCCCCCCCAAAACACCTTGGCCCCATGTTGAAGGGGGCAAGGGACTCTCCCCCACAACCCTTGCCCGGTGTTTATGGGGGGTTGCGAGTTAGGGGCTTATTGGAATCTGGAAGTAGGCGCCATCATTGAAGATGGAGTTACATCTTTTTTAATAAAGGACTTGTCCCAAACTGTCTCCTATAATTTTTACCATTTTGACAATTTTTTTGGTGAATGTGTAGGGGTACAATGTACTCGATATCCATTCACATAGGGGAGGCAGGATATGAGGTTCCCTTTTAAAGGGGCTTCCAGATTCTGATAAACCCCCTGCCCGCAGACCCCCACAACTACCAGGCAAGGGTTGTGGCCTGGTATGGTTCAGGAGGGGGGCAATCTCTCATCCCCCCTTTCCCTGCAGCCTGCCAGTTTGCGTGCTCGGATAAGGGTCTGGTATGGATATTGGATGGGCCCCCATGCCATTTTTTTAAACACTGGACTGGGAGGGGTTGGAACCAATGCCGTTTTTTTCAATGATTTTTATCTATATTGCCTGGATCCGGCAATACATTACAGCTGCGAGCAGTTTAAATTATATTTTTTTCCTTTTCAAATGTCCTTTTGCTGCTTTCATTCATATAACTATGTACGACTGCCGTGTAAGCAGCCTTACATAGTGTGAGGCATAGACTCAGCCCCCTGAGCCATGATTGACAGAAGGCACCCTGCCTTTGGCCATTCATGGCTCTCATAGCAGAGCAATCAGTGATTGGCCAAATCAGCAACCATCAATGCAATGCGAGTTTGCTGTGCATTGACGAATTCGCCGTTCATTATGGGGCATTCCGCAGGCGCTCGAATTCCCCGCGAACAACCCATAATGATCCATATTTTGGGAACATCGAGTTTATCCCTAATGTAAATATCTTAAAACTTAAAGACAGGTTTTACTTGTTTATTTTCAGTCTTCTCCTCCCTTCACCCCTTCGAAAGGGCAGAAAAGTGTTAGAATCTCTCTTCATCTGTTAGGAGCACAGAGGAGGGAGCAGAGAGGCTACACTAAGGGTACTTTCACACTGGGGCGGTGCCGGCATTAGCAGTAAAGCGGCACTCGTTTTAGTGGTGTTTTAGTGCTGTTATGGCGGCGCTTTTTGGGACGCTAGCGGGGCACTTTTTTTTTTTTGTTCCGTAAAGATTTTATTGAGGATTGCAAAAATAACAGGAACAGATCGTCACAAATAAACAGGTACAGAGCACAAGACAATCAGCAAAGAAAAAACACTTCAAAGGAGGGACCAAAAGGAGCCTCCTAAGGGTACCAGGCAAAAGAATGGGTGAAAAAGACTGTTCCAACAGCTATATCGGATTTACGCTAAGTCTAACTATGGTAGATTCACAGTGGCGGGGGGGGAGGTGACTCGGGTGGCTACCAGCGCTCACCCGAGACGCCCTAGAGTAGAAATCCGGGCCAAAGGATAGGGCAAAGAGAGGCGTCAGAAACTGGGCAACAGACGCGTCAACAGGGGAGGGGTAATGGGGAAAGGAGGGGGGGGACCGGGATGGGTGGGAGAAGGGAAAGGAAGGAAAAGGGAGAGGAAAAGCAAAAGGAAAAGAAAAAAAAGAGGGGAAAGGAAGAGAAAGAAGAAGAAGAAAGGGAGAAAGGGGGGGGACGTGGCCCCCCGCCCCAAAAACCAGAGGGGCAAAAGGGATAAATGGCAGGGCTCCAGGTGAGAGTCAATGCTTAATCTGGGGGAACATGTTGTTTAAATTCAGGAGTAGTTGTAAAGTGAGACCAACAGGCCCACGTAAAGGAGTATTTCTCCATTCTCTCTTGGGAGATGTGAATCAACTCTTCCATGCCAGCAATCCTGGAGATGGTCGCAAACCATTCGCCCAAAGTTGGGGCGCGGGTGGTCCGCCAATGTCTAGGAACACACAATCTTGCAGCGTTAACCATGTGCATGGCCAGGGATTTGAAATAGGCTCTCCGGGAAAGGGACGTGTGATGGAGGAGAAATTGTGCCGGTGTGAAGTCAAGATCAAAGGTGGTGACTGCTAAGATGAGTCTGTGAACTTCCCTCCAGAAAGGATGGATGCCCGGACATGCCCACCATATGTGAAGCATCGTCCCAACATCAGCGTTACATCTCCAGCAAACATTCGGGATGGTAGGGGGAAATTTATGAAGGCGGGATGGAGTCCTATACCATCTAGTTAGAATTTTATATCCGTTCTCCTGGATGGCTACATTCAGTGAACCACCGTGAGCGTACTCATGGACTCTAGTCCATTCCGCCGGTGTTAAGGGGGTCGACAGATCTCTGTGCCAGGAGGATTGCAACGGGGATAGGGTCGAGACACCCGGGTCTGAGACGAGGGCATATAGGAGGGAGACGAGGTGCTTTTGGGGCGTCTTACGGTTGCACAAGTCCTCAAACGGGGTGAGTGGTCTTGTCCAGTCCTCCAGGGAGGCCCGGGTAGAGAGGAAGTGGCGAACCTGACGGTACGTCCAGAACGAGAAGGAAGAGGATTTCGAGAGGCTACGAAGAGTATCCAAAGAGGCGATCCTACCCCCTGGGTAAAAGTGTGAGGCAAGGACATCCTCAAAGGGCCAGTCCTGCCGAAGAAAGTTGGGTGAATTTCCAGGGGGAAAGTCAGGGTTGCATCGCAGTGTGGTTAAGGGGCCTGGGGACGGCGCAATGGGTACGGAGGAGGAGATTTCCTTGCATAACATCAAGGAAGTGTAGATAAATGGGTGTGTGGCCAGGGAATGTGGCCATTGTTTCGGGAGCAGCCAGGGAAGGAGGTGAATGGGGACAGGGGAGAAGGCGTTTTCCAAAGACACCCACAATTTTTCAAGAGAGTGGATATTCCAGTCTGCTATCCTGGTGAGATGGCAGGCTACATAGTACTTGTATAGGTCCGGGAGGGCAATACCTCCTTTAGGTTTGGGCAGCGTGAGTCTGGAGTATTTGATCCTCAGGGGGGAATCTTTCCATAGAAAGGCCGAGCAGACCCTCCGATAGGAAGAAAAAAAGCTGCCGGGTAAGGCCATAGGGAGGGTTTGGATCAGGTACAGGAAGCGAGGTAAGATAATCATTTTAAGAAGGGCTGCCCGGCCGAACCAGGACACGTTGAGGTGATTCCACTCCTTAAGATAGGTTTGGGTGTGGGCCAGAGCCGCGTGGAAGTTGAGGGAGAAGATATCAGAGAGGTGGTGAGGGATTTTAATGCCTAGATACGAGATAGCGGTACGTTCCCAATGGAAGGGAAATGCTGCTTGACAATGGGCTACTTCCTGGGGGGGCAGGGTGACATTTAGGGCCTGAGACTTGGAGTAGTTGATCCTGAGGTTGGAAATCTTTCCAAAAGCCTCCAAGTCACGAAGTAGCGATGGGAGAGAAGTGCGCGGAGCGGTCAGAGAGAGCAAAATGCCGTCTGCAAAGGCCGAGACCTTAAACTCCCTTAGCGGGGCACTTTTAACCCCCGCTAGCAGCTGAATAAAGGGTTAAAAGCGCCCATGTTGCAGTGCTGCCAAAGCACTTTGCAGGCACTTTGGCAACACTGCCCATTCATTTCAATGGGCAGGGCATATTGGGAGCAGTGTATACAGGGTCCCGCACCACCTCAAAGATGCTGCTTGCAGAACTATTTTTCCCATCCTGCAAGCGCCTCAGCATAATTGGGCATGCTGATGTCATGTGGTTACTTTCCTGTCTTTTCACTGGATGTTAGAGATCATAGCAGAAGTTCAGTGTAAGAAATACACAGGAGAAAATGTATATTGACAAGGGGCGTGTAGAGGTGGTCGGGGAGTCTACTGACATCACGACTCCACCCACCGAGCTCCAGACAACAGACCCACCTACAGAATCTGCAGTTTTTCGGGTCTCATAACAGACAGAGGGGAGACATTTGACAGGTAAAGATACATGCAGGAGGCATGTATATCCTTACAGATAACCCCTATGGCAGTAGTTTGGAAAGGATGACTTTGGGTTTACATCCACTTTAAGCTCCTTTGTCACCTCCTCTCTTGCTCACTTCGAGGACCTCTCCAAAGCCTCTCCCTTCCTCTGGAACCCCCTACCCCAATATGTCTGGCTATCTCCCATGCTTTCTACATTTAGGCAATCCCTGAAAACTCATCACTTCAGAGAAGCCTATCCAGAGTCTATCTAGCAACTGAACTTTTATTTTCTGCATCAGCTCTTTCATTTACTTATACTCATACCCCATACTATATTATTATTATCTTTCGTATCTCTTTCCCTTCATTTTACATTGCAAGTTCTCCTAGCCCTTGTCTTTAATTGTATTGTAACTGTACTGTTTCCCTTTATATTTTAAAATGTTACACAAATGATTGCCACTATATAAATCCTATATTATAATAACAATTACATCTTGCCTAAAGTTTGCCAGAAGGCACCCTAGACTGAAGGCAGTGAGAAGGAGGTTCTATGGTCTGAAAAGACCAAAATAAACCCTTGCGCTAGATGGGATCTATTCAGACCGCTGCACTTTTCTCAACCCTGAAAACACCGGAAATAACGGTATATAAAAGAAAATAATTGCGCTGTCTGGTAAAAAAAACTATAAATCAGGAATTGTTGAATAATCCTCATTAAAGCAGAGGTCCACCCTAAAGTGGACCTTCCGCTCATTGGAACCCTCCCCTCCTCCGGCGCCACAATTGGCACCTTTCAGGGGGGAGGGGGGTGCAGGTACCTGTACAGTACAGGTATCTGCACCCACTTCCGGCGTAGATTCTGCAGAAGGTATGCCCCTTTCTGCAGAATCTACGCCCCTTTCCGAAGGTCCCCTGCTGCCTGCTGGGAAACACGCAGATCCCAGAGACAGCGGGGACCATCCTTATTGCGCAGCGCGACTCGCGCATGCGCAGTAGGGAACCGGGAAATTAAGCCGAAAGGCTCCACTTCCTGATTCCCATACCCAAGATGGCGGCGGCAGCACCCGAGAGACGATCGAGAGATCGGCTTCGGGTGCCGACATCGCGGGCGCGCTGGGGCGGGTAAGTATCATTATTTTAAAAGTCAGCAGCTGCAGTATTTGTAGCTGCTGGCTTTTTAAAAAAAGAAAAACGGCGGACTCCCGGCGGACTCCCGCTTTAATCATAAAAAGTCATAAGTGTCTTCAAAAGTTATCATAAAACTTATTAAAAAAATTTGCAAAACAATAACTTCTCTGCAAACATATAAAAAATATATATAACCATACCAATCAATATGAATTTTGGTTCACCTGCGTGTGAATAAATTGATATCTCGTGATTAAATACATAAAAAGTTCATATGAAATTGTTTCTGGAGACAAATATAAGTGTGCTTCTTCCAATGCTAAGTGCTTCAATCTCATAAAGTGCTTCAGTGCTCCAAAGTGAATTAAGCTATGTTATACTCTTACTAGTTTGCAGTGATCTCTATGTTATAGGAGATCAAACCACCACACTAAGCATCTTGTTTGATTAGACCAAACACTACTCATCATTATTAATGTGCCATCCCCACTGAGAAACATAGTGGTGGCAGAATCATGCTAGGGGATGTTTCTCTGCAGCAGATCCTAGACAGTACGGTGTAGAATAAATTCATAAAAATACTTGAGAAAACAAATGTCTTTTGGCAAGACAATGACTCGAAGAATAAGGTCAAAACCACACAAAAATATCTGAAAAGAATATTATTGTGTTCAGTATCAGAGACCAGGTCTTCATTCAATCGAGAATTTTTGTGAGGATTTAAGAAAAGGATGTTCAGTCATATCCAAGCAACAGGTCACAGCTAGAACAGTTTTGAAGAAATAAAAATAAAAATTGCAGGGCCCAGATGAGCAAAGATGACTGAGACCTATCCGCACAAACCCAATGCTTTAAAATCAATTAAAAAAAGAAGACATCCTCTGTGTTTCAATGTTCCATGGCAATAAATCATGCACACTTCCAAGGAGATGAATACTTTTTATAGACACTATAAATCCCTGGCAGTAAGTCTTTAGTCCTCAGCGTATCTCTAGCACACTGATAAATTTGCATAAAGTCCTCGTTCATTCAGCATGTGCCTGGCCGAATTGTCAGTGTACCTTACATGATCCTAGTAAAGCAATCGGCATTGTTGTTGCAGAGAAACTTATTCAGTTAGTGTATTATTGGCATATGTCCAATGGAGTCAGATTGCCCCTGACAAAATTCTCTATGTTTTTAATACTTCCCTGGAAAAGTGAATTTTGCATTCAAAATGTTCCTGACAGTGTCATGTCCCTAGTAGAATGGACATTGCAGTTTAATATGCTCCTGGCAGAATAGCGAGTGTGCTCTGTATGTCCCTGGCAAAATCGCCTCTAGTGCTCAGCATGCGTCTGAAAATATAGTCCTTGCAATCATCATTCCCCAGCAGAGTTCACACAGTTATCCAAATTGTGAGCTGCATGTTCAGAGAATCCCATGTGTCTAGCGTGGCCCTGGCAGAGAACCCATTGTCCTCATCATATCGGAGGCATACAACCCTTGTGCTAAACATGTTCCTGGCAGAGTTCTATGGAATTCTGGAATTGTTCTTAGCACTTAGTGTACCCCTAGAATCCTATGTGCTCAGTATATCCATGCTAGAGGATTTCACACAAACAGAATGTTTTTGTTGATGTGGTACTTGTGCTCAGCATGTACTTGTGAGCAATGTGGGACTGCACAGTCCCTGAGTTGAGCTACCATCAATTTTAGCTAAATGTTATGCCCTCCTATAAGTGTAAGTGATATCATTAGCCAAGCCTTGTTTCACTGTGAGTAACCCATCATAATACACAAAAAGGCTACCTCCAGCAAATAAAATAGATGGTACAGAAATGTTCATAGCTTTTGGGGTTGTGGCCAGCAGCTTCATGTGAATGGTTACTTAGACCCCATACACATTATTAGATTTTCTGCAGATTTTTGTCTTCAGATTTACCAAAACCATGTAGTGCAAGGGCCTGCCTGATTGCATACAAAGTGAAACTTTTTAAGGTTTGACCTCATATTATATGGTGTTGGTAAATCTGAAGACAAAAATCTGCACAAAATCTAATAGTGTGCATGGGGCCTTACTTGTCAGTGTTTAGGTATGGGGAGCCAAATAGCAGGGGTACACACCTTGGATAAGGATACTCAGGATGTGAATCCAGCACAGTTTCCAAAAACATTGTACAAAAAGGGAAAGTCCAATAATCAAAGTCAAACTTGGTATGAGGTCAGGACAGGCAGCAAAGGATCAGAGTGAATAAACGTAGCAAAGGTCAGGTAGCAATATCACAGGGCAAGCAACAGGTACACACTGTGGACAGCTTTAAAACAACTGAGCACTTTCTCTCTGGAACCCTTCAGCTTTATAGTGATTAAACAGAAAATTACCTCAGGAGGATGTGGTGGAAGTGATGCAATTGCTGTCTATAACAGGAAGCAATTCAGTGCTGCCATTTTGATATGAGGATGCCATCAGACATGTGCTAGAGGCCTCACCATACTCACACATGGGTGCCACAGGACACAGGCCACCGACAAGAGTGCCAAGTACTGAGATGCTGCAAGTGCAAAGACCCCTGCAGTTGGTACAGGTAGGTTGCGGATTGTGACATTACTAGACAAGCACCTGAGCTATTAGCCTGCAATTAACTTTGGTGCCACGACTGAGACTGCACCTCCTGCTCCTCTCAAATAGCTGTACTCTCAGGAACCCTCCACAACCTGCTTATCTATATCCTCAGAGGCCATAACATGGAAAAAAAAAAGGTCCAGGCGCCCATGGACTTGTGGAGCAATATGGAAACGGCATGGAGCATATAGTGCCGAAGGAAGCTAAGAAGTAGTGGGAATGTTTTGATATGAGGATGCCATCAGACATGTGCTAGAGGCCTCACCATACTCACACATGGGTGCCACAGGACACAGGCCACCGACAAGAGTGCCAAGTACTGAGATGCTGCAAGTGCAAAGACCCCTGCAGTTGGTACAGGTAGGTTGCGGATTGTGACATTACTAGACAAGCACCTGAGCTATTAGCCTGCAATTAACTTTGGTGCCACGACTGAGACTGCACCTCCTGCTCCTCTCAAATAGCTGTACTCTCAGGAACCCTCCACAACCTGCTTATCTATATCCTCAGAGGCCATAACATGGAAAAAAAAAAGGTCCAGGCGCCCATGGACTTGTGGAGCAATATGGAAACGGCATGGAGCATATAGTGCCGAAGGAAGCTAAGAAGTAGTGGGAATGTTTTGATATGAGGATGCCATCAGACATGTGCTAGAGGCCTCACCATACTCACACATGGGTGCCACATGGAAAAAAAAAAGGTCCAGGCGCCCATGGACTTGTGGAGCAATATGGAAACGGCATGGAGCATATAGTGCCGAAGGAAGCTAAGAAGTAGTGGGAATGTTTTGATATGAGGATGCCATCAGACATGTGCTAGAGGCCTCACCATATAGTGCTTATCTATATCCTCAGAGGCCATAACATGGAAAAAAAAAAGGTCCAGGCGCCCATGGACTTGTGGAGCAATATGGAAACGGCATGGAGCATATAGTGCCGAAGGAAGCTAAGAAGTAGTGGGAATGTTTTGATATGAGTGCCGAAGGAAGCTAAGAAGTAGTGGGAATGTTTTGATATGAGGATGCCATCAGACATGTGCTAGAGGCCTCACCATACTCACACATGGGTGCCACAGGACACAGGCCACCGACAAGAGTGCCAAGTACTGAGATGCTGCAAGTGCAAAGACCCCTGCAGTTGGTACAGGTAGGTTGCGGATTGTGACATTACTAGACAAGCACCTGAGCTATTAGCCTGCAATTAACTTTGGTGCCACGACTGAGACTGCACCTCCTGCTCCTCTCAAATAGCTGTACTCTCAGGAACCCTCCACAACCTGCTTATCTATATCCTCAGAGGCCATAACATGGAAAAAAAAAAGGTCCAGGCGCCCATGGACTTGTGGAGCAATATGGAAACGGCATGGAGCATATAGTGCCGAAGGAAGCTAAGAAGTAGTGGGAATGTGCTACTGCTGCCCCTGCTGAACTCATTTTGGATAAGTTACCTGTTCTCATCTTGGATAGCAAAGATTTTAACAACTGTATAGATGCCTTAATTGGCTGTTACCTAGCTATTCCAAATTAAGGGCACTCCACCTCAATCATATTTGGGAGGCTTTGCACAGAGTCTAAATGATCTACATATATAGGTCTACATGACCTGTGGAGGCAGCCGCACCCACAAGACTATCAATATTCCTATTTTTCCAAATACCATAATGCCCTCTCTAGAATTGACTTGGTCCTGGGCACAAATATATTTTCAAACAACTGAGATACTACCCAGAGGATTGCCAGATCACTTTCCTAGACTTGTTATTCTCCATATTTCAAGCAATGCCATGAAAAGGAGCTGATGCCCTAACCTCTTTTGGCTGATCCTTATAACATTTCAGGCCCACTTGGAACAAATCAGGATCATCATTTACCACGGGACCAATCCCTGTTGGATGTTTACCTGTTTAATCACAATCACAAAAATCACATTTTTTATTAACCAAATTATCATTAATTCCACTCTCGCGCTCAGGTGTGACAAAGCCAAAAAAGCTCCAAACCAGTGTTGCAGCCTACACCATATCAGGGTCTTAGCTGCCATCCCTTAAACTGTCAAAACAAGGACTGAAGGCAATCTAAAAAATAAAATAGAAGACCAGAGAAGTGCATGCCCTAGTAATGCAACAAAAAAGCAAAGATAAAATGACACATGATGCACTCGCATGCGCTCGAAATGACACCACCATCAGACAACTGTGAGAATCCACCTTCAGAATGCCTTTATGGATGCCACTAGATGTAATCCAGTCGGCTAAAGACTCCTCTACCTTTATTTGTCTGTTGGGGATGAAAGAGAAGACCAGGGAGCTGGCCGCAATATGTGGAAGCTACTTTGCTGCATTTTTAAGGTAGATGTTTGGGATTGTCTTTCTGATATTGGTTTTACTACCTAACTAGTCACTGATTTTAATCATTTAATGGTAAATATGTAGGTAGCCAGTACATACAGTCAATTTTTAGCTTCCATCTTGCATGCTTTTTCCAGGTCAGTGACTCGTTAGGTAGTATATTTAGAACCTACAACTTATAAAAACAGGTTAGCAAGAGCAGGTCCTAAATCTCTGTCCTCAGGAATTCCATTCAAAGCCTACATGTTTTACCCCCTTTTGTCACCCCTATTTTTAACTTGCACACACATGGAGAATGCCATCTGGATAAAACTATTTTAGGGGGAAACTATGTTTAGATAAGGTTAGATTAGATTTTTTTTAGGTCAGATATCAGAAACTGCACCATTAACATCTTTGACTCGGCTTTGCTATTCTGCTGACATTTTCACAGAAATATGCAGTTAGTTATTTCACAGAAGATTGTAAAAATCCCAGCAAGAAAAAAATTTAGTCTTTTACATTGTAGAGGATATCACAGTTTATTTTTGTTGTTATTCAGTATTCTACAGTGTAAATACATAATCCAGTGGAGGATGGTAAGCATATATATATTCTCCTGCATCCAAGGATTTTTCCAGAAATTTAAATTTTTATCACTAGGCTTCTCTTGTAAATCAGCTCACAGTGTCCCATTCAGTATGGATGAGCTTCTAGGTCAGTCTGAAAACAGGAATGTATTGAAGTTTGCTTGTATAGCGCATTTGTTTGAATATTAAACTTTCAGCCCATTTGGCAGGGATTGGACATTATCTATAGTACTGGGCTTTACTCCCACTACTATATATGACAGATTCCTATTTCTGCTGTCAAAGTTGTTAAGGAAGCTGCACCCCCCATGTCTTTAGCAACCAGTAATGTCACCCAGCTCTATTCAAGTACTGGCCATTAATTCCTGTCCATGTAATCAAAGTAGCCAGGATAGTTTATTAGAATAATAAAAAAGTATGGTGTTCCCCCCATAATTAATGCCACAACCCTTCCAGCCTGGTATCAATTTTAAGGATGACCCTGCACAAAAAATAAAAAATCTATGGGATCCCCAAATGTTAAAAGAAGCCCCATACAAGAATCAAGACAAAAAAGTCCCACTCTCAAAAAATTCACACCAGACCCTTATCGAAGCATGCAGCCTACAGTCTGGGAAAGAAGGGATGAGAATTCCCCCCCCCCCTTTCTTGAACCATATCAGGCCACATGCCATCAGCATGGGGAGTGACTCCCTTGGCAATACACCATGTCCCAATGTTGATATTCAACCCATGGTCTGGTTTTTGTGGAGGTCTGCCAGTAGGAGGTTTATCAGTATCTTCAAACTCCTTTAAAAACAAGGCTGTGCCCACATATGGTCCCCCTCGTGTGAATGAGTACCAGTAACACACACAACGTTTTTGGCAAGTACTTTAATTTAAAAAAAAAATCTCACAATGTAAATCCACCATCAATCACATTGTCCAGTGATGCAGATCCATGTTATCCATGTTAATCATGATGAGCAATGATGCTGGCGAACAGGGTTGTGAGGAACAAGCCCTTGTCCTCTTGACGGTAGTCTAAATGGTGTTTTTTAAAAGGATCAACTTAGTTTCTTCTTCAGGTATATGATACCACTCTGCAACATAAATAGACTTTTATAGTCCATGATAATTACAAAGTTCTTATACATATATCAATCTAGAAGCATATGTTTACAAAACAGACAACACTTACCGTATATACTCGAGTATAGGCCGACCCGAATATAAGCCGAGGCCCCCAATTTACCCCCAAAAAACTGGAAAACTTATTGACTCGTGTATAAGCCGAGGGTGAGACATGGCTGTCCATCCCTGTGTGTCCGTCCATCCCTGTGTGTGTGTCCGTCCATCCATCCCTGTGTGTGTGTCCATCCATCCATCCATCCATCCCTGTGTGTGTGTCCGTCCATCCATCCCTGTGTGTGTATCCATCCATCCATCCATCCCTGTGTGTGTGTGTGTGTGTGTGTGTGTGTATCCATCCATCCATCCATCCCTGTGTGTGTGTGTGTGTGTGTGTGTGTGTGTGTATCCATCCATCCATCCATCCCTGTGTGTGTGTGTGTGTGTGTGTGTGTGTGTATCCATCCATCCATCCATCCCTGTGTGTGTGTGTGTGTGTGTGTGTGTGTGTGTGTGTGTGTGTGTGTCCGTGCAGCCTTGTGTGTGTGTCCAGCCTACCTGTGTCCCAAGCCTCCGTCCCGAGCCGCCGTCGTCCCGAGCCTCCTCCGTCCCGTGCCGTGCCTCCTCCGTCCCGTGCCTCCTCCGTCCCGTGCCGTGCCTCCTCCGTCCCGTGCCTCCTCCGTCCCGTGCCGTGCCTCCTCCGTCCCATGCCTCCTCCGTCCCGTGCCGTGCCGATGGATCGCCGCTCTTCTCGGCGGCCATTCTACAATTCAAAATTCCGCCTCCGCCTGTGATAGGCGGAACACTCAATTTCCCAGCAGCCTGTGTTCCGCCTATCACGGACATCCTCTCATACTCGTCCGTAGTATGAGAATGAGCGGATGTCCGTGATAGGCGGAACACTGACTGCTGGGAAATTCAGTGTTCCGCCTATCACAGGCGGAGGCGGAGAAGGAGGCGCGGCTTTTGAATTTTAATGTCCGCCGTCTGTCTGCTCGATACGCTGATCGAGCAGTCAGACAGCGGTGACTCGAGTATAAGCCGAGGGGGCACTTTCAGCCTCAAAAAAGAGGCTGAAAATCTCGGCTTATACTCGAGTATATACGGTACACACTATGCTATCTTGTTAATTCTGGGTGTCCACGCATGTTTCCACAAGACCATGCTAAGATCATTCCCAAGGTGCGCAAGGAATTTTGCCCCAAACTCCCACCATAGAATAGGGGGAAAAAGAAAACATATATATGCATTTTAAGAGGGATACTCTTCAGTTCCACAAGATTATTATTTATACATTCAGGCTGGGTTCACACTGAAGTACGGAGTGACTCACAGCAGGGGTCCGGTGCATCCCCATTCACTGTTTCAGGTCTGATTTCAGCCCGAGTTTTGGGCTGAATTCAGACCTGAAACAGACCAGAAGACACATATGACTCCTGTGCAATTCGCACTTTAGCCGCTCTGGAGATGTGTAAATCGGCTCCATAGAGAGCTGGTTACAATCTCCTGACATGCAAATTGGATTGGGAAAAAGCCACATCCAATTCGCAATAGTGTGAACCCAGCCTTAGTCTCCTTCATACAGGAAAGAGCCATAAGTAATAAAGCGGTAAAGTAGGTAAAAAGCTAATAAAGATAAGAAGCTTTCCTTATCCAAGTGCCATTATACCCATTATATTTTGTTGATAAAAAATACATACTTAAAAATTACAGTTGACCAACTAGCACTAGCTATGCGATCACCACCTATACCAATGTGGACCTACCAACAGATTCAACATTTTATAAAACGCTCTGCACAATGCTCTGCACAACACTCAGATTATTCTAGACCACTGACCCCCTTTTAGAAACTTTGCTCCTCCACAACACCCATAACCCATCTTATTTCCTTAACACACTCTCTCCTATTTCACGGACACAACCCCGCGAACTCTTCAGCCTGTAAGGCGTGGGAAAAAGACCTGGAAACATCCTTCTCCTGCGAAGACTGGGAGAATATACTGCTCAACATCCATAAAGGCACGCTAAATGTCTCCACACAGGAAAACTGGTACAAAATTCAATGTCGATGGTACCGAACTCCAGTTTTACTTCACACTTGGGACCCTCAGACCCCAGACACCTGTTGGAGATGCCAAAGCCACAGCGGCACTCTTCTACACCTGTGGTGGTCCTGCCCAGCCATACAACCCTTTTGGCAGAGAGTTCATGAAATAATCAATAAGATCTCAAGCATGGACATTCCCTTTACTCCGGCCCAATACCTTTTACACCATAATATTTCCCTGAAATCCTCTTATCGTAAATCATTAACACTCCATCTCATCAGTGCAGCCAAGCAGTGCATTCCGATCCATTGGAAATCTTCTAATGTTCCCTCCATTAAAGAATGGTTACAAAGAGTTGACAAAATTGCAAATATGGAAAAATTAATACATATCAATAAAGACGCACCGACTAAATTTGGTTCGAAATGGACTCCTTGGCAACTCTTCATAACCTCTGGTACCTTTCACGACATAACACGATGATAAACATAACTCCATACTCTGTCTGTCAATATTGTCTGGACACACCACTTATATGTGTATCTCTAAGATATATATCAGAGACAGTAATTCACCTATCAGCATTTGACACTTTTGACCCCCCGCAAAGATTTATAGGCGACTATTTCATGTGAGCTAGATTCTGTTATCGACGAGTGGCGGAGCATCTATCTATGTCCCTGTCCCATTCCGTATCCCAATTCCTAAATTTCTATGTGACCCCCTCTCTCATCTATACCCTTCATATAGCTATGTTTGACATGGACTTTATCCACTTAAATAAAACAATATATCAATAGTAACATGCATACTAATAGAGCTCATAATTTAGCTTTAGATAGAACCATAAACTGTTTTTAATTGTACTCTTCTTTACATACGCTGAGTTTCATCACGACGATTATATGTTATATCTGAAATGTTTGTTAATTGAGAAACAACGAGTTAATTGTCCACCTCTTTTTTATAAGAACTGTACGAAATGAGGTTGTAATTCTCTGTACCTTGTTCTACTGA
The DNA here is from genome assembly GCF_037356315.1 of Lithobates pipiens. Classification (NCBI taxonomy): domain Eukaryota; kingdom Metazoa; phylum Chordata; class Amphibia; order Anura; family Ranidae; genus Lithobates; species Lithobates pipiens. Next base: position 132,794,378 of record NW_027507903.1, read on the forward strand.
AAATAAAAAAAATTTGGGAAAAAAAAAAAAAAATTAACCCATAAATGTTGTAAAAAGGTCTCCAAAGAAGCTGGCAGATGTCCATTCACATGGAAGAGTGCTTGCCATTTGAAGTATTCCTATAAGACCCCTTATATATTGCCTGAGGTGGCTCGTTGGAGTAATGTCTCCTCCAAGGGGAGTTGTGCAGAGTTTGCACTCTCCTATGTGGCAGGGGAGGAGAAAATGACACCCATAATGATTCTCAACATTCCAATGTATAGCACATGTGTGCCCTGATGATGCCATGAGTGATTGCATCACGTGCGGCTCATACAAAGACCAGCAGGAGCAATATTGGAGACATCCTGCCCACAGGGAAAGTCTGTATTTGCTGCTGGTGCGACACTGAAGCAGGAAAAGAAAGGCAGATCCACTGGGACATATCAATGACATGGGCTTCCCTTACACAATGTGGAATAAGAGAAGAGCCCCCCCATAAGGAACAAGGGGGCCTTTCCATGCTGGGTGTAACCAACACAAACCTGCACAGTCCACCAGTAGTGGAGGGGGACAACAAGGCATACATTTGTTAAAAAAGATACAATCATTATTACAACAATTCAACAATGAATTGAAACAACAATGAATTTAAATTCATTGTTGAGTTATATATTGATATTTTTCTGCCTGTTGTCTTTTGTACTAACAAATTGTAAAACATGTAGGGCGGGGCTTGGACAAGACATCAGTACATCATGGATATTGGATATTTTTAGACCCTGGGTTATAGACTGCTACTTTCCGGTACTGGAAAAACTTTTGAACACAGACCCCTATAACTCTACCACACTCCATGAAAACTCTCTTTTTTTGCTATTGTCATAAGGTAATAGATCTCTTCTGCCCAATGGAGAAATGTTTTTTTTTTTAAGTTCAACCATTTTCCAGATGGTTGGAGATCGCTGTGATTTCTGACACCAAGTTTCTATTGCCCAACTTTGTAAGGCAACCAGCTGGTCTTTGGTTCATACCTTCTATGAGTTCCAGGTGAATGTCCAAGCCCCTGTCGATGCAGCCTTCAGATGCAAGATATTTTCAGTGGCACTCTGTGTTGGGTCTTTGACCTATGTATGTTCTCTTTGTCCTGTTTGCACTGTTCTGTTTGCCTTGTTGCTGCTTACTCCTCTAAATGATTGCTTAGGGACAACTCACCATTTATGAATATCCAACCAGTTTCCCCTACTGTACAAATAGGATAAAAAAAATCTTGACTTATCTGTAAATTCCATATCTTGAAGTTTAGTACAGGATGCAGACCATTCTCCCCTCAATTCCTGTGTTAATCTGCACTGCTTGCGAAAAACTGAAGATCTTATGGAGTGTGGTAAGTTTATAGGGGTATGGTCAGGTTGATTATCCATACACTTTACCAGTGTCCAATCACCTGAAAATAGCAGCTTATAACCCAGTCTTTGAATAACCAGCCTGAGTCTTGTACTGTAATCCAAGATATGGAATATACAAATAAGTCAAAATTACTTTATTATAATGTTAAAATTTCCAAAGTTTTTCAAAGTACAGAAGAACCTTGTCCAGTACCTTTGTGAAAACTCTTGAAGTATAGGAGACACCAAAGGACAGAGCCACAAATAGATAGTGTCCTTCCCCACTGTGTACCGCAAAGTGATGATGACCTTGACATATTGGGATGTGTAGCTACACTTCCTGTATGTCTACTGACAACAGAAAATCTGCTTGATGAAGTGATGCAATTACTTATCAAATCATTTCCATCATTCAGGGGAAAGTAATGTACAGTCCAGCATACATAGAACGCCGGTGAGGACTATGACGCATAGAGCACAGTCTATATTGTACATTGACCACAAGTATGTTTCACGTACCTGGTAGATGCCCACTTGATGAGAGGGCTTCTCTTACACCTTCTGCCCAATACCCTCTGGAGTTGGTGAGCAAATGTAGGACAAGGAGTGGCGCAGGTCCCGTGGTAGGTCCTGAAACAGTGGGTGGTGAGATGACAGTCTTGATATTGTTGGGATAATGTGGATGTTCAGACTGGAACCTCTGCATCCAGTGCTGGCACAAGTGTAGCACAGGAACTTAGAGGGACATGAAGCAGAGCCATAGCCAAATTGAGCCAGAGAACGCAACAAGAGGGTAGCAGAGGCAATAAATCAGAAGGCATGAGCTTGGTCAGAAGTCAGGCCAAGGTCAATATCAGATGAGCAGCAGCAGTATAAAAACCGTAGGCAGAGAGTGAAGTCAGGAATAGGGATGAGCTCAGTGCCAATAACAGCGCCGGCAGCATGGTGAGCCATAATTGGCCACAGACAGGATGCCTGTGGCCAATTATAGCTCAGGAGGTTTAGTAGATGCCCCACACTATATAAGGCCGCCTGCGTGGTGGCCTTGTGTAGTGTGTTGCGGCGTTCATAGAGAGACAGATAGGCAAGGACATTGTCTTCATTTCTTGTGAACCTAGCGCAATTAGAGTCAGTGTATTGTGCCCCCTGCACAGTGTACACCTGAAGCTACCCCAATTGCTGGTGTTTTTCTGGTCCTATACCACAGGCAGCTGCAGTAATTACAGACAGTGTATTGTGCCCCCTGCACAGTGTACACTTGAAGCTACCCCAATTGCTGGTTTTGTTCTGGTCCTATACCACAGGCAGCTGCAACAGTTACAGTTGGTGTATTGTGCCCCCAACACAGTGTTTACCTGAAGCTACCCCAATTGCTTGTGTTGTTCTAGTCCTATACCACAGGCAACTGTAGCAGTTACAGTCGGTGTATTGTGCCACCTGCACAGTGTACACCTGAAGCTACCCGCAATTGCTCGTGTTGTTCTAGTCCTATACCACAGGCAGCTGCAGCAGTTACAGCCAGTGTATTGTGCCACCTGCACAGTGTACACCTGAAGCTAACCCCAATTGCTCATGTTGTTCTGGTCCTATACCACAGGCAGCTGCAGCAGTTACAGTCGGTGTATTGTGCCCCCTCCGCAGTGTACTTCTGAAGCTACCCCCAATTGCTGGTGTTGTTCTAGTCCTATACCCCAGACAGTTGTAGAAGTTACAGTCAGTGTATTGTGCCCCCTGCACAGTGTTTACCTGAAGCTACCCCAAATACTGGTGTTGTTCTGGTCCTATGCCATAGGCAGCTGCAGCAGTTACAGTCAGTGTATTGTGCACCCTGCACGGTGTACACCTGAAGCTACCCCCAATTGCTTGTGTTGTTCTAGTCCTATACCACAGGGAGCTGCAGCAGTTACAGTTGGGGTATTGTGTCACTTGCACAGTGTACACCTAAATCTACCCCCAATTGGTCGTGTTGTTCTAGTCCTATACCACAGGCAGCTGCAGCAGTTACAGTCTGTGTATTGTGCCCCCTGCACAGTGTACACCTGAAGCTACCACAATTACTGGTGTTGTTCTAGTCCTATACCAAAGGCAGCTGCAGCAGTTACAGTCAGTGTATTGTGCCCCCTGCACAGTGTACACCTGAAGCTACCCCAATTTCTGGTGTTCTGGTCCTATACCATAGGCAGCTGCAGCAGTTACAGCCGGTGTATTGTGCCACCTGCATAGTGTACACCTGAAGCTACCCCAATTGCTGATGTTCTCATCTTCCTGCAGGCCATTAGTATGTCTGGAAGGCCAACAAGGAGAGGCAGATAGTCGCGAGCCAATAAAAGAGGACAAGGAGGCTCTGTGTCTAGAGGCAACAGTGCTGGTCCTGGACGCGGTGCATCATCAGCACGCTTGTCCTTATTTTCGGCAGCTGAACGTGTTGAGCCGCAACATGCGTAAGACTTGCTAGAGTAGATGACCAAGCCCTCCTCATCCTCCTCATCCTCTTTAACCCAGGCTCAGGGTACTGGCAAAGCAGCTGCGAATGCGGCCTCTTTCCTAGTCTCAATGGCATCAGTCACTCCTTCCCACCATGTCCTCCTGAGGAGTCCCCCGAACTGTTTGAGCACAGTGTTGGGTACATGCTCCAGGAGGATGCCCAGGGTTTTGAAGGCTCTGATGATGATACCCAGCTAGAGAAAGGCAGTAGTCATGTTCCACCAGCTGCACCATATTGCCAGGTTTGCTCCAGTGATGAATAGGGAGGGGATGATGAGGTCACTGACTCCACGTGGGTGCCTGATAGGAGAGGGGAGGAGGAGGAGGAGGAGGCACATCTCCAACATGGCAGGATGCCCTCCAGGGGCCAACTTAAGGGCAGCACACTGACTGAATCCCACCACAGGGCACCGCCTGTGCAGGGCGCTGCCTCTGCGTGTTATTCCAAAAGTTCATTGGTGTGGGCCTTTTTTGAGACGAGTGCATCAGATCGCACTGCTGTTATTAGCAACATATGTCTCAAGCGTATCTCACGGGGCCAAAACATCAGCCGCTTGGGCACCACATGCTTGACCGGACATATGTTGACCTGCCATGCAGTTCGTTGGCAAGCGTACCTTAAAGACCCACACCAAATAACAAAGCGGACCTCTCCTTGCTCCTCATCAGCTGGGATATCCAACCCCACTATACCTTCAGTCCTCTCTGAAACCTGCACTGAGAGGGATGAAGGTGTAGAATTAGGTGTATCACAGCAAAGTACTTGCGGGCACTCTGCTTGCAGTACACCGACGTCCGATTGTACCAGGAAAATTTCCCTGCCCCAGCTGCTGGACCGTTGAAAGAAGTTCACTCCCAGCCATCCACATGCCCAGCAGTTAAATGCTAGCTTGGATAAATTGCAAGCACTTCAACTGCTGCCTTTTCGCTGGTAGACTCGGCCCCCTTCCTTGAGTTTGTGCAATATGCGGTTCCTCAGTGGCAGGTTCCAAAACGCCACTTTTTCTCACAAAAGGCGATTCCAACTCTCTACAGGCATGTGGAAGGCAATGTCCATGCCTCGCTGGACAGGACGGTCAGCGGTAAGGTGCATTTCACCGCTGACTCATGGTCCAGCAGGCATGGACAGGGACATTACCTATCTTTCACGGTGCAATGGGTGACTCTTCTGGCAGCTGGGAAGGATGCAGGACAAGATGCAGTAGTGTTAGAGGTTGTTCTGCCACTACGCTTCCAACATGCTACTACTGGTTGTGACACACCCCTCTCCCCCACCCCCTCCTCTTCTTCTTCCTCCTTGGCCTCTTCCTGTGCTTTGTCCTCAGATCCAGCGGTGCTCCGTAGGCGTTCAAGGGGCTACGCAAGTACGCAGGCAAAAAGATGCCATGCCATGCTTGCGCTGGTGTGCTTGGGGGACAGGAGCCACACTGGGGCAGATAGTCTTTCAGCTCTGCTGGGGCAGGCTGAGAGGCGGTTGACGCCACACCAGCTTAAGCCAGGAATGGTGGTTTGTGACAATGGCACCAGACTCCTCCATGCCCTCCTACAGGGACAACTGACCCATGTGCCCTGTGTGGCTCACGTGCTTAACTTGGTGGTGCAGCGGTTCTTGGGCAGGTACCCAGGCTTACATCCTGAGGCAGGCCAGGAAAGTCTGTGTTCATTTCTGATGGTCATATAATGCCAGTGCTCAGCTGGCTGAGCTTCAAAAGGAATTGAACCTGCCAAAGAACCGCCTTATCTGTGACATGCCCACCAGGTGGAACTCAACGTTGGCCGTGCTACAGCGGCTGCACATGCAGCAGAGGGCTATCAATGAGCACCTGTGCGACTATGGCACCAGGACGGGGTCAGGGGAGCTCGTTTTTTTTCCCCATGCCAGTGGGCTATGATCAGGGATGCATGCACTTTCCTGTCACCATTTGAGGAGGCCATGAGGATGGTGAGCAGTGACAGTGCATGCATCAGTGACACTGTACCTCTTGTCCACCTGTTGGAGCACACACTGCGTGGAATAATGGACAGGGCACTTGAGGCAGAACAGAGGTAAGAAGAGGAGGACGTCCTTGCCTCTCAAGGCCCCCTTTATCCAAACAGTGTTCCCGCTGTCCCGCCGATCACACATCAAGAGGAGGAGGAGGAGGTTTACAGTGTCATGGCACCAGCACCAGTGCCTAAGGCCCAATTTTTCAGCGCCTGTTTAACAGGGGCATGTAATTACAATTTTTGATGCAATACTTTTCAGCAGGGCTCATTCCTGCGCTCCAACTAGAGTATCTGTGAGGGGTTGCAGTGTCGTGGCACCAGTACCAGTGCCTAAGGCCCAATTTTTCAGCCCCTGTTTAACAGGGGTGTGTAATTACAATTTTTGATGCAATACTTTACAGCAGGGCTCATTCCTGCTCTCCAACTAGAGTTTCTGTGAGGTGTTGCAGTGTTGTGGCACCAGTGCCTAAGGCCCAATTTTTCAGCCCCTGTTTAACAGGTGCATGTAATTACAATTCTTGATATGATATTTCACAGCAGGGCCCGTTCCAGCGCTCACCGAGAGTAACTGTGAGGACTTACAGTGCTGTGGCACCTGCACCACCACCTCACCAAAGGCCCAATTTTTCTACCACTGTTCAACGATAGCATGCAATTACAATTCTTGATATAATAGTTCACAGCAGGGCATTCCAGCGCCCACCAAGAGTCCATTGAGGACTTACAGTGTTGTGGCACCTGCACCACCACTACACTAAAGGCCCAAGTTTTCTACCATTGTTCAACAATGGCATGCAATTACAATTCTTGATATAATAGTTCACAGCAGGGTATTTCAGCACCCACCAAGAGTCCATTGAGGACTTACAGTGTTGTGGCAACACCAACACCTTAGGCCCACATTTCTGTAGAGCATATAGGGCAGGTTCCTACTTTCAAACATCCAACTTAAAAACGTCTCCTACTTGCAAACGGAAGGAGACAACAGGAAGTGAGATGAAAAAAGATGGACGGGCAAAAAAATTATACAGGGATGATAACCCTTCCCTATGTTTTCCAAAAAGCTTAAAAATATATTTTTTGACTGGAGCTACACTTTAAAAATGTACCAGTTCAAAATTACAAACAGATTCTACTCAACACAACAAACCTACACAGTCCCTGTCTTGTTTGCACCGCCTGTATACTGCTGTTCTGAGTATATAGGGCCTTTCCTTTTTTAATTTGGGTACGGGGTTCCCCCTAATATCCGTAAAACGACCCAAATGGGCTGGTAGTGGGCAGGGGGGGCTACCCATGCAATTTGTCTCAATGATTTTCATCCATTGCCGGAACCAGACATTATATGCCACTTCACAGGCATACTATAGACACCCCCCAGGCATGATATTTAAAGGAATATTTCACTTTTTTTTCACTTTAAGCGTCATTAAAATCAGTGCTCCCAAAAAAAATTTTGTTTTTAAAAGTTTTTTTGCATTGATACATGTCCCCTGGGGCAGGAGCCGGGTCCCCAAGCCATTTTTAGGACAATAACTTGCATATTAGCCTTTAAAATTACCACATTTGATTTTGAACGTTTGAGTCCCATAGACTTTAATGGGATTCTAAAGTTCGTACGAATTTTGGGTCCATTCGCAGGTTCTGATGCGAATCGAACCGGGGGGTGTTCGGCTCATCCCTATTCAGAATACATGCCAAGGTCAGCAACAGGAGATCGGGATAAAGCATAATCAGGAGGCATGCCAGGTCAAACACTGAATAGCAGGATGCGGGATGGGTCACAAGTCGCAGAAGCTGGCAACCACCCTGGGGCTCTGGGTGGCAAAAGCCAGTGCCAGAATTAGCACATTAATTCATATGCACTGGACCATATACTACACTATGTGCATGTGCAGGTCTTGGGGCATGACCATGCACTTCATTTTCCTGACAGTATGTAATACATAGCAGAGGGTAGAAAGTACCCTCAGAAATATCTAATGTTGTCATTTGTGTGTTACATGTTACTGACCACTGCACTCTGTTATGTGCTTTATGTTGTATACTCCAGTCATGAATGCTGCATGCCAGTGGATAGAGTGCAATGGTTCTATGGCAGCACAGGTCGTAGAATTAAGCCATATGTATTGTATGACCCTCTATACACTTTGTGTATAGTACAGAAGTCAAGAGTACCCCCATATCCCATTTATCCCCCCAACCCCATCAACCCCCAAGTAAACATTCCTCCTCTTTCCCCAAGCAAGGCAAGGAGTGAAGCAAAAATCATATCAGACCTCCGAAACATAATGATGCTCTGTGGTATAATATCATTGCTTGCCTATATATTGTGTTGTCAAACTGAACATTTATTATTTAGTTGCTGCTTGTTTATAACCCATATCAATTCAATATATGCTTAGCAAAATATTATCTTTTTTTTTTTTTTTTTTTTTTTTTTTAAGTATTTTTTATTGAAATTTTAAAAAATAGATACAAAAGGAATTGTTGAAAGAAACATATTAGAAAAGAAAGTAGACATTTCAGTTGCCGTATATGTATACATAACTCAAACAATGGAATCATACAGCGTCTGCTTATTGTGCACGTAGGTTATACATAAGTACAGAAAAGGCACAGAGGATTCAGTTAGACAATCATAGTTCGTCACGAACAGTAACTGAATTAAGTACACTATTATGTTTAGTACAATCACAAATTTGCATAAACAGATATCTTTGAAGTAGATGAGTAAGTCATACATTGCAGAGTAAGGCAAGAAAACAACTTGTACACTAAACTTAGTTTGTTTTGTTATATTTATCCCATAGTGACCACTGGGCAAGGGCTTTCTTGTGATTGCCCTCCTTCCACGCAATTGTTTTTTCATATGCACACGAATCTTTAACCAATTGTAAAACCTCTTTGATCAGTGGAGGGGTTGTTGACTTCCAGTGACGGGCTATAACCAACCGTGCAGCACATAGAATATGTAGCACTACAAAGCGGCAATTACCCGGATAAATGTCAAGACCGACACTCAGGAGGGCCTGTGCGGCGGTCAATTTGTTTAGTATACCTGTTACACCAGCTATTAGGTTTGATAATACCGCCCAGAAACTTCTTAAGGAAAGACAAGACCATGCCATATGTTCCAGGTTTCCTACTAGACCACACCCTCTCCAACATAAGTTATTCTGCGTTTTGTCGAATTTCGCGATTATGTACGGAGTTTTATACCATCTAAGCATTAGTTTTTGTGTGGTTTCTTTATAATTTGCGCACTTTGTAAGTTTATTATTGTATCTTATGGCTTGAAGCCATTGTTCTCGAGAAATGTTAATTTTCAAGTCCGATTCCCATTGTTGAAACTGTCTAGGAATCTCTAAGAGTTTTTTGCTATTAAGTAGGTTGTAAAAGCATGAGATGCCTTTTTTTCTAGAGGGACCAGCTGCCCAAAGTTTATGTACTTCCCATGGGATATTAGTTACAAAAGAAGAAGGCGTTCTCAGAGTATGTGATACTCTAGCGAATGTCAGAAACTCTGAGGGTGGTAAAGAGTATTCAGCTTGTAGGTGTGTAAAAGGTTTCAGTGTTTGCTTAACATAAAGGTCAGCTAAAAAAAGAATCCCTGCCTTTTCCCAATTTTGGAGGTTCAGGTCTGGCGTGCATAAAAGAAGAGAACTAATAAGGATCTGTGGTGAAACGTGTTTGACGTAAGGATTTTTAACTTTCAAGAAGTAGACCCATGCATTATGAGTAGCATGAATCGTGGGGTGACTGTCACATTTAGGTAAGTGCGCTATTGTTGTGGTCCCCAAAAGGTTATGTATTTCTCCCTTCTGCACATAAGTTTGTTCAGCTCTGCACCAATGTATTGGGTCCGATGAGTCGTACCATGCCGCGGCTTGAGATAAAATAGCCGCCACATGGTAGTCTTTTAAGAATGGAACTCCCATACCTCCCGCTTCTCTATGTTTCGTAAGGAGATTTCGATGACATCTAGCCTTTTTTCCGTCCCACAGAAAATGTGACAAAGCAGTTTGCATTTTAGAATAGAATGAGGCTGGCACTTGGATAGGGAGCATTCTAAAATAGTATAATAATTTGGGGAGCAGGATCATCTTGTATGTCGCTAATCTTCCTGACCAAGATAGATAGTAACATTTTAATTTCCCCATTTCTTGTGTGAATTCTGCAATTAGAGGTTCAAAGTTGGCACGGTAGAGTTGGGAAATTTGTTTTGTAATAGAGATGCCCAGATACGGAAAGGAGCTGTCCACCCATGTGAATGGTAGTGAATTTTTCAATGAGAGTTCCACCTCCGAGGGCAAAGCCAAACCCAAGATATTGGATTTGGATTTGTTAACTTTATAGTAGGAAATCGCATTGAATTGAGAGAGTAGGTCTTGGATAGATGTGAGTGACTGACTTGGGTTGGACAGTGAGAGTATAATATCATCCGCAAATAATGTAATAGTGTGTTCTTCCTTTCCTATAAGTATACCGTTTATTTGTGGATGTTGTCTAATTAATTCCGCTAACGGTTCCATCATGAGCACAAAAATTAAAGGCGACAGGGGGCACCCCTGTCGCGTTCCATTAGTTATTGGAAATGACTCAGAGAAAACACCCTCTGTGAATACCATGGCTGACGGAGTGGAGTATAATGCGTTGATAGCTGACTTGATTTGCCCGTTAATACCAAATTTATCAAGCACTTTGGACATGTAACCCCAATGTATCCTGTCAAAGGCCTTTTCGGCATCTAATGACAGGAGAACAGAGGGTTGACTGGAAACATTTGCACTGTGTATAATATTAAGTATACGTCTCGTAGCGTCCGTGGTTTGCCTGCCTTCTATGAAACCCACCTGATCCTGTTTGATAAGATGTGGGAGAGCTTTTGCCATTCTGTTTGCTATAATTTTTGCGTACAGTTTAACATCTGTGTTTAGCAGCGATATGGGTCTGAAATTTTGGGCACTATTTGGTTCCTTTCCTGGTTTTGGTAAAGTAATAATTGTGGCTTGCAGCATTTCTTCAGGAAAGGAGGCCAAGGAGGCAGCGCTCTGGAAGACCTTCTGAAGGTGGGGAACCAGTATGTCTTTGAATTGTTTATAATATTCGGGGGAGTATCCATCTGGTCCTGGCGTTTTACCATTGGGAAGTCTAGCAATAGTGTCTTTAATCTCTAGCTCGGTGAATGGGGAGTTTAGTATGCCCAAGTCCCCAGGCTGAACCACAGGGAGTGAGATATCTTTCAAGAAAGAATTGATTAAGTTCAAAGACGCCTGGGAAACACTAGGGTCTTTACCAATATTGTACAAGGCTTCATAATAGTCTTTGAAAGCGTCAGCTATGTCTTTAGGGTTAATGTGTTTAGTTCTAGTCTTATGATGAATTATGAAGGGAATTTTTTGTCTGACAAGTTTATCCTTCAGTTGGTTTGCTAGTAGTTTACCTGCTTTGTTACCATGCATATAAAAGTCCGCTTTAATTCTGTGTAAAGTTCTGGTATGTTGGGAAATCAATAGGTTTCTGAGATCCTCTCTTGCCTTATATAGCTTGGAGCTAGTATCTATGGAAGGTGTCAATTTGTTTAGGGAATCTAAACGTTTAATGTCGTTCAGTATTTCTTCCAGTCGTTGCCTCCTTTTCTTCCGTAAGGCTGCACTATGTTTCAGCAAAATTCCCCTCATAAATGCCTTATGGGATAACCATAGGGTGAATGGGTCAACGTTGGGTTTGTCGTTAAATTGAAAAAAACTCTTTGATGGAGTTCTCCAAGTCCGATGCAAGCGCCGGGTCTGCAAACAGCAGGGTGTCATTACGCCATCTATTGGCTCTAGTAGAAAACTGTTGAGTGCCTACCGTTACAGACACCGGCGCGTGGTCGGACCAAGAGATTTGACCTATGTCGGAGCTGGATATTTTTTGCAATAAAAATGTATCCACTAGAAAAGTGTCTATTCTAGAGTATGACAAATGGACTTTTGAATAAAAGGAGAAATCCCTTTCGTTGGAGTGCTGGCATCTCCAAACATCATACAGACCATTTTTACACATGAAGTCACTTAAGGAAGATCTAATCGCCTTCCCGCCACCAGATCTAGACACATCCATCTGGTGGTCGGCAATGACGTTCAGATCCCCACAAAGTATAACATGACCATACAAATGAAGTCGTATTTTTTTCCATAGCTTATTCAAAAAAGCTATTTGATGACAGTTAGGTGCATAAGCATTAACAATAGTATAGGCAACCCCTCCTATCTCACATGTCAAAATAATATATCTGCCCTCTCCATCACTATAGTGAGCTTTGTATTTAAACTCTACTGACTGTTTAATTAGAATAGCTACTCCTTTTGATTTCGATTTTGCACAAGCTAGATAGCAATATGGGAATTGGTTGTGAGACAGGAGAGGATGCCCTTTTTCTTTGAGGTGAGTCTCTTGTAGACACAGTATGTCACATTTTTGGTGGCGAGCTTCTTTCCACAACATATGCCGTTTAAAGGGAATATTTAAACCATTTACGTTCAGGGATGTGATTTTAAACGCCATTCTCATGGATAGGGTAGCAATACAAGTAAAGAAGCGGGCCACCTGATACACAGGAAGGAAACACTAGGATTAGCGGCGAACCAGTAGTACCTTAGATGGAGAAAAATTAAGCGATACTGATGGGATAGTTCAGTGTGCCGTATCACCCTAGCAGGATGAGTGGCAGTCTCAGGGGTACGATGTACCTTTGTTCGGTAGTTCAAAGATATTGCCTTATGAGTAGTCTGTCGGTGATTGTCTTAATGGACTGAGAATCGTGATCCAGAAATGTCTGAAAAGGTAAAAGATGAGAAACAAAAGAAAAACTGGAGAACAAGTTAAACAAACAAATGTGCTTTGGCACTTAGAATAAAAAGATGCGATTTCTTACGAAATCTGAACAGGTATATGCCTGCTGTTCTTAGGGGAACGATGAACTTGACCATATCGCCGGTACAACTCTCCGGAGCAGATAAATGAAACAAAACTGTGGGCACCAACTTTAAGAAAGTTCAGGTGTAGTGATCAGGGCTACGCTTACCATCCATTACATCCTGCTGAGTTTCGTTCTGGCGGGGGAACAATGTTCCATTTTTCCAGCAGCTGGATGCCTTCTTCCAGATTAGAAATCATGTAGTCACGGTCGCCTCTCATCACCACCAATTTAGCCGGGTAGCTCCAACGGTATGGAATTTTGTGGTTCCTTAACGGTTTAGTGATCGTCACCAAATTACGTCTACGTTGCATTGTGTGGGCAGAAAGATCTGCAAAGAAAGACAGTCCTTGCAAGGTGTCTGGTAGTTGGGTCGCATTTCTAGTCGCTGCCATAAATTTTTCTTTGACATGGAAGTAATGAATACGGGCTATAGTATCTCTTGGAAGTTGTTCAGGAATGTGACGGGGTTTCGGTAATCTATGAATCCTGTCGATTATCAACTCTTCCTCAGATAAATCTGGCAACGCATCTTTCATCACTTTACTTAGGAAGGACACAAGCTCCTGCGGTTTAACTGTTTCGGGGATCCCCCTTATTTTAATGTTATTCCTCCTAGAGCGGTCCTCGAGGTCCACGACCTTTGATTCAGCCACTGAATATCATCATCACGATCATTGTGTGCGTCCACCATTGCATTAAAAGTTTCAGTAAATTCGCCCATTTTATTCTCAATATGGGACACTCTGCTGCTGACCCCTTTAACTTCTGATTTACACTGTTTGACTAGTTGCAGCATGTCCGTGTGGATTGCACCTCTCAGGGTTAACAACATCTCTTTCATAGTAGAATCCATTACTGGGGCGTTACTAGTGGGGAAGGCCGCAATGGTGTCTTTAAACTCCAAGGTATCATCTAATGCTGCATTTCTGCTTTCAGAGTCTGAGCCCGCAGGAGAGGCATCTGCCATCTTCTGTTTGGCTTTAGCGGGACTATTTGAAGCGGACGAGGCTCGGGAATCCGGGGAGCGTTGACTCTGCTCTGCCGCTGGGGAACTATCTCCTCTCCATCCCCCTCTGACTTGCGGGGAGGACGGACGAGCAGCGTTGGAGCTATGGCCGGCGCCATCTTGGCTGGCGGTGCGGCCTGCACGAGCGAAAAAGTTCGTAAGCTTACCGGGTTCCCTCCGGTCTTTTCTTTTCCTCGGCATGCTCGCTATGATCAGCGGTTCTTCCTCGGGCTGTACGTGCAGAAAATCGGTGCCCCACGTTGCTGTACTTCGCTCCGGAAAGAAGACACGGCGGGAGCTGTACGCTTACACAGCCATTCACTCCGCCGGCCGGCTCCGCCCCCCAGCAAAATATTATCTTAAGTTTATGAATACAGTAACTACAATTTATGCAAACTAGCAATGCATATCTATTGTAGTAGTGGAGTGTTGTAACATTGCATTTCAGTCCAGCCTACATTAAAGTGCAAATAAAGAAAATTTCTTTTGAAAGAAACACATTTATATAATCTTCACAGCCATTGTGAGGGTCTTCTTAAAACGGTATATTTTACTGCACAGTTTCATCATTATAGTCAGTCTTTAGCTTGAGTTAAGCTAGACCCACACTAAATATAGCATACAATGGAAATATAATTTAAGGTCAGATCTAGAAGTCTGTGGACGATAATTCAGCCATAGCACAATAGATGCTTTGCAGACTTCATACAATATATATTCTACATTAAATAAATAATCTGAAGGGGTGATCCTCACTTTTATGCCACTTGAGGTAAATTGTGATTTGCGTTCCATTAAAATTTGTCATTACCACCTCTGAGTTCAAGCAGGAAAACCACAAGAGTCAATCATGTCATGAGTAAGGACTAATGTTTATTTCCTCAATGAACAAAGGTGATAAAAAAAAGCATAAAATAAGTCAAAAATACCACAATGATTCCCATGGGCATTGAGGTGTTAATACCATCCAGAAGACCAGCTGATTGAGTATGAAGGGGCCCCAGTGTTCATGCTATGAGGGATGGAGGCCTAGTTCTGGGTAGGTTCCTGATGGCCAGAACCAGGGAGAACTGGCTTGCCTTGGAGGAGCCACTGCCAGTCGCTGCGAGATGGTGTGAACTGACTGGGGAACTGAGCTGAGGGCCTTTCTGTCCCTGCCTGTCGAGGTGTCTTTGCCAGTTGCTGGGAGGTGGTGTAAGCCGGCCAGGGAGCGGAGCCGAGGAATCAGCACACCTGGATGACCTACCTCTGCTGCACCAACAGGGAATGAGGAGAGGAAAATGAATGCCTGTCAACCAGCCTGGAATGCAAGCTCATCTGTTGCCTTGACAATGAATTTTGAGCTTGTGCACTTAGTCAAAGACTTTGCATCATTACGGCAGGGAGGTAAATCATCCGGGCATGCTGATTCCTCAGGCTGGCTCCCAAGTTGGCTCACACCACCTCGCACCTCGCAGCGACTGGCAGTGACACCTCAACAGGTAGTGACAGAGGATCCCTTGGCTCTGCTCCCCATTCAGTTCACCCCATTTCGCAGCGACTGGCAGTGAAACTTCCAAGGGACGTTGGTGCACCCAGCTTCCAGTCATTAGGGATCCACCCTTGACCAGTCCTCCCTCCCTCACAGCATGGACATTGGCACCCCTCCATGTTCAATCAGCTGGTCATGGTAATCTGTGTGGTATCGTTGGCTTATTTTATCCTTTTTATTTATCACCTTTGTTCATTGAGGAAATAAACATTAGCCCTTATTCATGACATGATTGACTCCTGAGATTCTCCTGTTTGGTTATCCAGTCCATTGAGCGCTGTCCACTGTTTTCTATGCTACATTTTCCACATGTTATTGGTCAGCTGCACTGGCTCTGGATGAGTTAAATCCCCTTGGTTGTTTCCCGTTAGTTATTGATCCACATTTTTTAGTGCTTGAGGACCAGTGAATCTTTTATAGTATTTGTAAGGGCTTACATTGGTTGGAGCCCATAGTGCAGAGATGTATGCTCACCTGTGAAAATACACACAGCCTGCAGTAACTAGGTAAAAGGCTACCTGGGCTGTGAATCTGAGCACAGGGGCTTGACAGGGAATTTACCAAAGGATTGTTGAGGTGAAGCCATAGTCAGGGATTCCAGAAGTCAGAGTTAACGATGAACAGAACCAGGGTAAGAAGCCAGGGTCAGTTTTGGAACACTGAAATTTAAAAATAAAAACACAGGAAAACAGGAGCCTTTGGCAATACAAAAGACAATGAACTGACACAGCCCTCAGGGTGAGGCAGTGTTTTATACCCAGCTGATTTGATAAACTGCCTCAGCTGAACCAGGAGTGACAGGTAGCCACACCTGGCCGTTTGGATGGCACAGTAGGGACCCCGTGTCAGTATTATTACATACTTGGTTAGATGCCAAAGTGAAGAGAGGGCTTCCCTTACAGCTCTAGTCCAAACATCCCTGGAATGGTGAAAAAGGGCATAAAGTGGAAGGGGCGCCAAGAGACCAGTCAACAAGAGATAATTTCTGGTAGGACACTTGGTGCTCTTGTAGACTACCACTGGGTAACAAGGTGAAGATACCACACAAGAACAGACTGGAACGGCAGCTGACAGGAACACAAGAACCCACAACAAACTGGAGGAAGGCTCTGAGGTGGCCAAGTGGCAGCTACCAGGCAGGACAGAAGGCAGTGGCATGAATGGGAGGCAAGCTGAGGTCAGTATAATGGATAATCATCAGGATCATGTTTAGGGGTGAACTAACAGTTTGGGTTGAACCTGCTCAGTCCCCTGTTCTTCAGATGCCAAGCATCATATATAGAAGCTGTATTTATACCCCTTTATGTATGACAGCAGTGCTTGCGCCTGCTGCATCTCAAGCAATCACTGACATTACTGGGAATCCCCACCACATAAGCAAAGGGATGGAGATAGTGTTTACATCATTGCCTAAATATGGTCACTGTCCATATTTGGGCAATGACATGACTAAATATGAACATGGTCACCCCTATCCCTGCCCTTTCCCTTATATAGCTGATGACAGCTGAAGGAGCTGTTATTTGTTTATGAGTAGTGTCGGCATCTGTGGTGTGCATGAGGTCATCTTTTTTTCAGCCAGCAGCGGCATCGTGATTGACTATGAATTTGCAATGAGGAAAACACTATGTAGAGCCTCTTTAGTAGGGATGAACTTTGAGTTTGAGTCGAACTCATGTTCGTCTCGAACATTGCCTGTTCGCCTGTTCAGCGAACAGTGAACAATTTGGGTTGTTCGTGGCAAATTCGAAAAGCCGGAACACCCTGTACCCTGTAGTCTATGGGAGAAATCTAAAGTGCTAATTTTAAAGGCTAATATGCAAGTTACTGTCCTAAAAAGTGTTTGGGGCGGGATCTGGGGGTCCCCTTGTTAAAGGGGGCTTCCAGATTCTGATAAGCCCCCCGCCCGCAGACCCCCACAACCACCGGCCAGGGTTGTGGGGATGAGGCCCTTGTCCCCATCAACATGGGGACATGGTGCTTTGAGGGGTCACAGACCCCCAAAGCATCCTCCCAATGTTGAGGGCATGTGGCCTGGTACGGTTCAGGAGGGGGAGGCGCTCTCTCGTCCCCCCCTCTTTTCCTGCGGCCTGCCAGGTTGCGTGCTCGGATAAAGGGTCTGGTATGGATTTTTAGGGGGACCCCACGTCAATTTTTTTTTAAATTGACGTGGGGTTCCCCTTAATATCCATACCAGACTTGAAGGGCCTGGTAATTGAATTTAGGGGAACCCCACGCTTTTTTTTATCAATGAATGAATTGTCGGCTCCCATAATACAGAGAACACTCATTGAGTGTTCTCTGTATTACGCTGCAAGTGATTTTAAAATACTTTTTTTCCTGCAGAAATGACACTTTGTGCAGGGACAGTTCTAAGCACGGGAAACATGCGCCCCTTTACAGGCATACTATAGACACTCCCCAGGTACGAAATTTAAAGGAATATTACACTTTTATTGTTTCACTTTAATTATTATTAAAATCACTGCTCCTGAAAAAACTGCCATTTTTAAAACTTTTTTTTGCATTGATCCATGTCCCCTGGGGCAGGACCCAGGTCCCAAAACACTTTTTAGGACAGTAACTTGCATATTAGCCTTTAAAATTAGCACTTTAGATTTTGAACGTTCGCGTCCCATAGACTTTAATAGGGTTCTAAAGTTCACACAAAGTTTAGGTTTGTTCAGGTTCTGGTGCGAACCGAACAGGGGGTGTTCTGGCTCATCCCTACTCTTTAGGTATGGTTAAGTCTTGGTCACTCACGCTGCCCCAATCAGGGTTATAGAGAGAGCTTTGGGCATTGGTTTGGCTTTACAGGGAAAGAAAATGTGAGGAGAGCCTTTTCCCAGAGAGAGAACAAAGTAAAAATATCAATGAACTTAGGCTTTCCCATTGGAGGGAAGTGGGACAACATTCAACTCTGGAGCAGGGGGTGGGACGGGGAGTTTTACCACCAAAGTATGGAGTGGAAGACTCCTGATGTGGGCACTAGTGTAATTATGTAAACACCCTGTTTATTGTTTGATGAAGTATGTACATCCCTGTTAAAAAACATTTTTCAGTTAAGTTTTTGTTGTTAAACAAGAGCAACTGGGTGCATCTCTCCTTTTAAGAGGCTGGAAACCTAATCTTCTGCAGTCTATACATTAGTGGCATGTTACCTGGGACAAGGTCTAGAAAGGATACTCTTTGGGTCAGCTTCCAGCACTTTCCAGTATCGGATGGATACACTTTGTGGGTGCTGGTCCACACACTCACTGAAAGGCAAATATCCTACTCACCAGATTGATCAGACATCCATGACAGATGTCAGTTAAACAGAAAGGTAAATCAAAATGTATCCACCAATGCAGACGCCTTTCACCAGCAATGTAACCAGACAAGATTCATAAGTAAAGGAAAAAAATAACTCCTCATAGCGTAACTTTTAGCCATTTATTCATAAAAAATAATTTCAATAAAAAAGCACATAAAATGGAGCCGGCACGCCAAACTGCATTCCACCTGCGCGCCAACATAATGGCGGAAGGGACGTATCATGTATTGTGTAAACTGACGCGTTTCGTCAGAACGTCTGATGTCATCAGGGGTCATGTGAGCAGATACGTCACTTCCTCCACAACCATTTATACAGTCATGGTGAATTGGATATCCAATCCGCTCCAACCTTTCCCAACGTCTCCAAATATGGAGTTGAAAATTTGCATAATTTGCCTAAACATTAATGGTCTATTTACTTATAAGATTATTTGTTAAAAAATATAAATGCAAAAAAATGTATAAAATATTTATTGAATTCCTCTTTATATGCCCTCTAGTGGCACTCACAGGTAAAGGTCCAAAAGAGGAAAGAAGAAAAAAGAAAAAGACATATTCAATGGGAATGCCATCTTGTGGATTAATATGGCACTGCCTTAATGGTCATCAACACACTAAATGCATCAAATAAAAAAAAAATGGAAAGTAGGACATGAGTGGAACTCCATAACAATTAAACATTTGAAATGTAACAATTCAAATCAGTGTCTGTATTGATACCACCAGGCTGTGAAGTGTTTAATTTGTAAGTCTATTCTGTTTAGTTTCTAAACACTTTATCTCGTGCCCCCCCCTGTCCTGGTATTGGTAGATTCTAAAGTAATTGGACAAGCTGTGTTTTGGAAATTCTTTTTTTTTATATTATTCAAGTGCTCATTTACTCTGACCCCCCAACTTTCTGGTCATGCGTCCCTCATACTGGAGACCGCATGGACAAGCGATCAGGTAAGTGACATGGGTGGAATCGCAAGAGATGAACTTATCTATCTCAAACTGTTTGCCATTACTTGAAGATCTAAAGGTTTGCACCATCCTCTTGGCTATGCTGGTTGTCCTACATGCCTTACACCTTTTGCAATGATAAAAGCCTGTTGTATTGAGGAAGGTGCAAATATTTTTGGGAGGGTTGTAAACATTGGGTGAAAGTCTATCCCTTAAAATGGGAGCCCTGCGATAAATACATTTAGATTGTTTTGGGAGTAAACTAGCTAAAGTGTTATCTCTTAAAAGAATGGGCCAGTGTTTTTTGATGACATGTTCTAGAGATTTATAATCCCTACTAAAATCCGTCAGGAACACTAATTTGTTCTTTTTATCATAAGATCTCTTTGGCTTGTTCTCCAATAAATCCCGTCGGTCCAAAATGTAATACTAGTGTCTGAAAAGATGTTAAAACATCCTCTCTGTAGCCCTTCTCTTTAAATTTATTCACCATCATCCCTGATTGTAGGGCATAATCTTCCGCACTGGTGCAATTACGCAGAATGCGCAAGAATTGTCCCTTAGTAATTGCCCCCCAACCATTTAGGGCGATGGCAACTGGCCGTTGGTTTATAAACGTTCCTATCGGTTTTCTTAAAAAATGTTTTTGTAGTGATACAACCACTAGACTTGGTAAGTACCAAATCTAAAAAGCTTATCTGGTGTAAATCCAATGTTACGGTGAATCTCAACCCGTATTCATTGATATTTATTTGGGTACGGAAATCAGATAGTCTTTCCATACTACCAATCCAGAGGATGACAATGTCATCAATGTACTGATTGTACAAAATCACCTCTGGAATGTGCCCAAGATATATGACCTGTGCTTCCCACTTAATAGAAGGTTAGCTACACTGGTGGCATACTTAGCCCCCAAAGCTACACCTTTGATCTGGTTGTAGTATGAACCCTCATGCCAGAAATAGTTATTGGTCATAGCCAGGTCCAATAAAGACATGATACATTTCTTCTGTCGAGTCTTAAGATCTATATATGTATCTAAAGCCTTCTTTGTGGTGGCAATGTCATCACCATGTTTGAGAATAGTATACAATGATTCCACATAAATGGTGACAATCACTGTGTCATCCATGATGGGAATATCCTGTAATACATTCATCAAATGTTTGCTGTCCCTAAGATATGAGGGGCATGCTTGAACTATGGGCTGCAAGAAATAGTCTATGTATTCCCCTACCCTGGAAAAAATTGAATTGATACCACTCAATATAGGTCTCCCAGGGGGACACAGACTATCCTTGTGGATTTTAGGAAGCTGGTAAATAACCGGTAGTCTGGGTGCCTCTGGGACAAGATATCTAGCTTCCTTCTATGTAACGATGCCCTCAGTTTGGGCTTTTTTGACCAGATGGGCTTTTGATCTATTTCCAGGGTTACTGCCCAATGTCTTGTACGTATCTTTATCTCCCACCAATCTGTTCAATTCTTTAGCATAATCCTTTTTCTTTATAACCACAATCCCTCCCTCTTTATCAGCCATACATATGGCTATATTTGTCTTTTCCTTTAATGCTTCCAACCCTTTTTGTATATTCCCTTTCCTCCTATTTGTTTTAGTTTTCATCAGTCTTATGTCCTGTTCCACAATGGGCTTAAAAACCTCCAAAAACTGATTGGAGGAGTTCTTAGTGTTAAAAGTAGAATATTTTTTAACCCACTGTTTTGATGT
This sequence comes from Lithobates pipiens, assembly GCF_037356315.1. Lineage (NCBI taxonomy): Eukaryota > Metazoa > Chordata > Amphibia > Anura > Ranidae > Lithobates > Lithobates pipiens. Next base: position 132,815,711 of record NW_027507903.1, read on the forward strand.
TCCATGGGTTCACTGGTCATAGATTCTTTATGGGGATTTTCTGAAAAAAGTTTTTTTTAATATTAAGCTTTCTAATTAATCTTTTCGTATCAATGAAAGCAGTAAACCTATCTAAACCTCTATCTGGTGTGTATTTAAGACCTAGTTCTAGAATTCTAAGTTAATTTGTGGTAAAAACGTCATTACTATGATTAAAAATTAATCTACCTGTTGGCCCCTCTTTCTTTTGGTTCTTCCTCTCCCCTCTTCTTCCTCTGGGGCTTCTTGTGGGGGCCCTATTGTTGCCAATGAGGGGTCTCCCACTGCTGCCAACTGGGAGGTTCTGGTGGGTACCAACTCCCTGGAGATCCTCCATGGTATGGGACCATGGTTGGCGCCATTGGACCCCCTGGGGCCATATGGCCCTTTGTGATGAGACCAACCCCCCTGCTGTAGGATCCCGGTGGGTCCCCATATCCCCTCCATGGAAAACTCTTATGATGGGGGTTTCCCCTAGGAGGATCATGATGTTGGAGGGGTTTAAAACGGTTCTGTGTGGGTACCCCATATTCTGTATTTTCTTGTTGATGTGTGTTCTTTGGAGTATGGGGTCTTGTGGGTCTTGTAGGGGCACCCCCTTTCCCCACAGTACCTGTTCTAGTGCCTCCCCTAGGTAAATTCGAGGTGGCTGTTAGAGACCCTCGAGGTTGGGTGGAGAAGGGTACACAAACTGTGCTAACACCTCCACTCCTAATACTATGGGCAGATGAGGATCCAACAGAAACAATAATCGCTTCCCTGTTCTCCTCTTGCCATTGATAGGCCATGTTGTTATTATAGTCTTTTAAATCTCTCTGGATTTTTTTAATCCTATTAGCCCTAATGTCTTTTTCCATCTTTTCAATACATTTCTGAATTTGGGAGGATTTCTCTGTATACTCTGTGGAATCTTTAAATGGACTCATGAGTTATTTCAATTTTACAATCTTATTTTCTAATTTAGTTTAAACATTCTCCTTGATATAATAAGGTCTATAACTTTGTGATCACTAAGGTTAAAAAAATGGTACCAATCTTTAGCAAGATCCTCCTAAGAGCCCATCATTGGGGCCCAGATGCCATCTGAGACATCTGGGTGTCATTTTTTGTCTGCTATATTGCTTCAGAGTAGCAATGTCCTACCCTGTGCAAATCTGTTTTTACAAAGTGTTTCTTAATAATTTGTGATCCAAATCTTTATGTGTAGAATTTTGGGCAGATGTGAACACTTCCTCAATATCCAACACTATTATTCATGAATTCAAAAATGTCGATTTCTGCAGGCTGTGACTTACAAGTGGATGTAAAAAATATGTGAACTTAAAGGTGAAACCTTTAAGCTGCACACCCTGAATACAACAATTATAAATATAACCAATCAAATAAATCAATCTAGCATTGCTCGTAGTACAACCAAAGGTCAAAGATATTGAAATGAAAATTAATGGTTAATTTCATACCGCACTCAAATGTATATAAACAATAAAACAAAAAAATAAAAATAATAATAATATAATCGATTAGTGTTCAAATATAAATGTTCTGATTTCCTTACCCAAATAAATATCAATGAATATGGGCTGAGATTCACCGGAACTTGGGATTTATACCAGATAAGCTTTTTAGATTTGGTACTTACCAAATCTAGTGGTTGTATCGCTACAAAAACATTTTTTAAGAAAACCGGAAATATCAGAACGGCCAGTTGCCATCACCGTAAATGGTTGGGGGCGATCCCTAAGGGACAATTCTTGCGCATTTGGCATACTTGCACCAGATTATGCCCTACAATTAGAGATGGTGGTGAATCAATTTAAAGAGAAGGGCTACAGAGAGGATGCTTTAACATCTTTTCAGGCACAAGTATTAAATTTGGACCAACGGGATTTATTGGAGAACAAGACAAAGAGATCTTATGATAATAAGAACAATTTAGCATTCCTGACGGATTTTAGCAGGGATTATAAATCTCTAGAATATGTCATCAAAAAAACACTGGCCCATACTTTTAAGGCATAACGCTTTAGCCAGTTTTCTCCCAAAACAAACAATATTTATTTATCGCAGGGCTCCCATTTTAAGAAATAGACTTTCATCAAATGTTTACAACCCTCCCAGAAAGATTTGCACCTTCCTTGATACAACAGGCTTTTATCTTTACAAAAGGTGTAAGGCATGTAGGACAACCAGCATAGCCAAGAGGATGGTGCAAACCTTTAGATCTTCAATTAATGGCAAACAGTTTGAGATAGATAAGTTAATCTCTTGCGATTCCACCCATGGCATTTACCTGATCTCCTGTCTGTGCGGGCTCCAGTATGTGGGACGCACGACCAGAAAGTTGGGTGTCAGAGTAAATGAGCACTTGAATAACATAAAAAGGGGTTTCCAAAACACAGCTTGTTCAATCACTTTAGAATCTACCACAACCAGGACCCTAGTTTGGAAAAATGTTTGTGGGATTGATAGAATTATGCCACATTGGGGGGGGGGCACAAGATAAATTGTTTAGAAACTAAACAGAATAGACTTATGAATTAAAAACTTTACATCCTGCTGGTATCAATGTAGACATTGCTTTGAATTTTTACATTTCATTGCTTTAATTGTTATGGAATTCCAATTATGTCCTACTCTCCAGTTTTTTGTTATTTTTATCTGATGCATTTAGTGTGTTGACAACCATGAAGGCGGTGCCATATTTATCCACAAGATGGCCCATTGAATATGTCTTTTTCTTTTTTCTCCTTCTCTATTTTGGACCATTACCTGTGAGTACCACTAGAGGGTGTATGAAGATGAATCCAATATATATTTTTTTACATTTATATTTTTTAACAAATAGCCTTATACGTAAATAGACCATTAATGTTTAGGTAAACTATGCAAATTTTCAACTCCATATTTGGAGATGTTGGGGAGGATTAGAGTGGATTGGATATCCAATTCCCCATGACTGTATAAATTGTTGCGGAGGAAGTGACGGATCCAATCCATTTTATGTGCTTTTTTTACTGGAATTATTTTTTACGAATAAATGGCTACTAGTTATGCTATGAGGAGTTCTTCTTTTTTCCTTTACTTACAAATCCCATCTGGTACATCGCTGGTGAAAGGCGTCTGCATTGGAGGATACATCTTGATTTACCTTTCTGCTTAACTGACACCTGTCATGGATCATTCTGGTGTGTAGGATGTTTGCCTAAATCTGGTGGAAGATGGCACTTTCCATTTCCTGTCACTGAAATAAATTATCACTGTGTACTTGATTGAAGAATCATTGAATCGATATCAAAGGAGTGACTTAGGGACAACTCTGTGAATGTCCTTGAGTGGTCTATCCAGAACCCCAACTTGACCCCGATTGAACATCTCTGGAGAGATCTGAAAACGGCTGTGCACTGAAGCTCCCCATCCAACATGAAGGAGCTTGAGAGGTCCTGCAAAGAAGAATGGGAGGAACTGCCCAAAAATAAGTGTGCCAAGCTTGTAGCATCATACTCAAAAAGACTTGAGGCTGTGATTGGTGCTAAAGATGCTTAAACAAAGTATTGAGCAAAGGCTGTGAATACTCATGTACATGGGGTTTTTTAATTTGTTATTTTTAATAAATTTGCAAAGATTTCAAACAAACTTATTTCACATTGTCATTATGGGGTATTGTTTGTAACATTTTGAGGAAAATAATGAATTTAATCCATTTTGGAATAAGGCTGTAACATAACAAAATGTGGAAAAAATGAAGCGCTATAAATACTTTCTTGCACTCACGTCTGGACAGGGACAAAAATTTGGCCCTGGACTTCATCCAGACCGGCCCACTTTAATTTTGCAAACATGCACAAAAACAGTATAAAAGCTATAAGCAATTGTGCAAAAAATATGTAGAAACATTCCACTGTAAGTGTAAACGGCTTTTTTTTCAGGGTTCCCAGAGTCCCCAACACAATATGGAAAAAGTGAAGTGCTGTGAATACTTTAAAGATGCACTGTTTGTGGTAACAAACCCATTAAAAAACCATGGTATAATTATAAATACTCCTTTTATTTTGTGACCAGAAACCAGCCCAAACTAATGAAACCAGCCCAAACTAATGTAGATTAACTTAGGCATCAACAGTGGTTTCCCTCCAATGACGGGTGGGCGGAGATCAATTTGCTCTAAAGTTTGATGTTAGACTATTGTATAAGCACTCAGACAGTAGAGTAGAGACCAAAGGCACAGCTCACTGTAAGGGCTCATTTACACTTGCTTCCTGGTTCAACACACATTAACTTTTGCTTCAAAACAAGGCTTCCAACAGGCTTTGTTAAAGCTCCCTGATGCTAGTCAAAGCTCCTGTCACTAAATAAAATGTTTAACTTACAGTCTTGTTTACACATTGCTTTTGCTTTTCATTTTTTTCGGCTTTGCTTCAAAAATTATACCCCGCACAGCTTTAGTGGTGCTTCAAAGTGTCTTCAAAGCCTCCATAGAAGTCTATAGCAAAGCCCCACCGAAGCCTCATCAAAGCTCAACCAAAACCTCATCAAATTCTCATCAAAGCTCCATAGCAGCCCCACCGAAGCCTCATCGAAGCCCCACCAAAGCCTCATCAAAGCACCGAGCAAAAACAAGGTATAAAACAGGACTGTAATCTAACCATTTTATTTAGTGACAGGAGCTTTGATTGGCGTTCAGAGAGCTTTAACAAAGGGTGTCCGAAGTCATGTTTTGAAGCAAATGTAAACTAGCCCTAATATATCTGGCAAAATAGTGCCATTTGACTTCACACAGAAATGATCAGTGGATATATGAACATGTCAGATGTAACCTATGGTACCTTTTAAACAAGTTTCCTTGAAGTAACTAGTAATTTCAAATTTAAGAAAAAATTTGACGTGGGGTTCCCCCTAAATATCCATAACCAGACCCTTCAGGTCTGGTATGGATATTAAGGGGAACCCCGCGTCAAATTTAAAAAAAAATTGACGTGGGGTTCCCCCTAAAAATCCATACCAGACCCTTTATCCGAGCACGCAACCTGGCAGGCCGCAGGAAAAGAGGGGGGGACGAGAGAGCGCCCCCCCCTCCCTCCTGAACCGTACCAGGCCACATGCCCTCAACATTGGGAGGATGCTTTGGGGGTCTGTGACCCCTCAAAGCACCTTGTCCCCATGTTGATGAAGACAAGGGCCTCATCCCCACAACCCTGGCCGGTGGTTGTGGAGGTCTGCGGGCGGGGGGCTTATCAGAATCTGGAAGCCCCCTTTAACAAGGGGACCCCCAGATCCCGCCCCCCCCCTGTTTGAAATGGTAAGGGGGTACAAAAGTACCCCTACCATTTCACAAAGAAAGTGTAAAAAATGGTTAAATAAAACAAACACACTTTTGAAAAATTCCTTTATTAAAAAAAAAAATAAAAAAAAAAAGATTCCAGCGGCGGTAATCCACTCTTGCTATCCAGCGACGGACGGTCATCTCTCCAGCGATGTCTCATCTCATCCAGCGCAGCGAATCCTCCGTCCTTCTTCTGTCTCCGTGGAGGAGACACTGCAAGGATTCCGGCGGCTGACGTTTCTTATATACGGAGGGCGGGGCCACCCGTCACCTGACCCCGCCCCCCTCTGACGCAAGGGGAAACCCGGGGTTCCCCGTGACGTATAGGTGACCCCGCCCCCCTCTGATGTAACGGAAACCTGCCTGTGTTACATCAGAGGGGTGCGGGTCAAGAGTGGATTACCGCCGCTGGAATCTTTTTTTTATTTTTTTATTTTTAATAAAGGAATTTTTCAAAAGTGTGTTTGTTTTATTTAACCATTTTTTACACTTTCTTTGTGAAATGGTAGGGGTACTTTTGTACCCCCTTACCATTTCAAACAGGGGGGGCCGGGATCTGGGGGTCCCCTTGTTAAAGGGGGCTTCCAGATTCTGATAAGCCCCCCGCCCGCAGACCTCCACAACCACCGGCCAGGGTTGTGGGGATGAGGCCCTTGTCCTCATCAACATGGGGACAAGGTGCTTTGAGGGGTCACAGACCCCCAAAGCATCCTCCCAATGTTGAGGGCATGTGGCCTGGTACGGTTCAGGAGGGAGGGGGGGCCGCTCTCTCGCCCCCCCCTCTTTTCCTGCGGCCTGCCAGGTTGCGTGCTCGGATAAAGGGTCTGGTATGGATTTTTAGGGGGAACCCCACGTCAATTTTTTTTTAAATTTGACGCGGGGTTCCCCTTAATATCCATACCAGACCTGAAGGGTCTGGTTATGGATATTTAGGGGGAACCCCACGTCAAATTTTTTCTTAAATTTGAGGCAGGGTTCCCCTTAATATCCATACCAGACCTGAAGGGCCTGGTAATTGAATTTGGGGGACCCCCACGCTTTTTTTTTTTATTTATTTATTTATTTTTTTATCAATGACTTTCAATGAGTGTTCTCTGTATTACGGGAGCCGACAATTCATAATAGCTGCGAGTGATTTTAAAGGACTTTTTTTCCTGCATAAATGACACTTTGTGCAGGGACAATTCTAAGCACGGGAAACATGCGCCCCTTCACAGGCATACTATAGACAACCCCCCCTACGAAATTTAAAGGAATATTACACTTTTATTGTTTCACTTTAATCATTATTAAAATCACTGCTCCCGAAAAAACGGCCGTTTTTAAAACTTTTTTTTGCATTGATCCATGTCCCCTGGGGCAGGACCCAGGTCCCCAAACACTTTTTAGGACAGTAACTTGCAAATTAGCCTTTAAAATGAGCACTTTAGATTTTGAACGTTGGAGTCCCATAGACTTTAATAGGGTTCTAAAGTATGCTATATACTAGCTCCGTCGAATCTTCTTTATACATTCGACAGACACCATAAGCCTTCAAAGACAGATTCGACCATGATTCATGTGGATTTTCGGACGAATGCAATTTTTGAACGAAAAACAAAATAAATAAAAACGAATTTCGGGAGTAACTAAATAAATTAAGTTTTCAGACGAAAACGAAATTCCGAAACAAAATATTTTACTCTGCACATGTCTAGTAATTTCCCACTGGGATTTTTCACACAACGGGGGACACTGCAGACGTATCACAGGGATACCTGCCAAAATGTGTCCCATTTGAAAAAGCTGGCACTGGGACACGGTAGACATTATGTACCTAATAGGTACCTGCCCACTGATATTCATCTAGTATCTAGTTGGCTAAAGAGAAAAGCAATCATCTTAGCTCCAATACTATAGGTGCTTAGCACATAATACCCCAGATGTGTATGTACCTTTAAGAAAAAATACACTAAAACTCCACCTAATCATACAAGACCTGTATCGCCTTAAGACAAATACTGACATTCATACAATACTCCCATAGTGGCCTAAACCCGTGTCTCTCAACTGTCAATTTCTAGTAATGTATTATCTACTGATTATAGCTGAACACATCCACACACTGAAGGAATGCCCCTTCACACACTGATCAAAAAAAATGCAAAGCAGAGTCATATACCCATAACTGTCTAGAAAAGCATATATACCACAACCTACAATGTCCAGAAGTTCACTCCAAGCAATCCCATTACAGAATATATTGTTGATATTTGGCAAGGATAAAATATAATAGGCATGGAGGAAGTCTAAATACTTATCAAATGCCTAGGTCATCCCTGTATGAAAAGAGGTACCAAATGTCTTTGTAGTCCTAACAAAAAATTATGTCCATCCAAAAAGATGATGACCCAATGTTGCTAAATTCCATAAGAGGCAGATTGGTAATACAGTCCCATGTTCAGGTCATAGTAAATAAAATTGTAGCACTGACTCCCGAAGGAGCCGCTGGTTTGATTTGGGCCTACACTCTGGTAATAACACCCCACTAACTTGGCTCTCTATCTATTGGATAATCCTCCATCCAATGTGGGAAAAAGAGGCACTTCCAACTCTTCTTCTGACAGTAAGGATAGAGAGCCACATCTGGTGACAACAGGGGCTAACAGCCACTTCATCAGATCTGCATTGGTCCCAACGATCAACGAACTTCTTGAGGACCCTGGCAGCCAGGGGCAATGGCCAGGGTTTCAAAGTTCTGGGGCTCCCCAGCCCTCAACGGATCACACAACAACTTGACCCGCAGATATCCATCACAAGGGTAGTCCTCTGCTTGAATACCCTGGATCTCTATGTCTCCCAGTTGCTTCAAGGGCAAGTATGACAGGTACCTCTGGTAAAAGTCTCTTTTCAGCAGGGTAACTTGAGCACCTGAGTCAAGGATGGCTCTGGTGTAGATCCCTTCAACCAGAACAGGCACAATAGGTTGGGGACCTACCAACTGGGTAGGAAGTCTGTTAGAAACATCTGTACCAGCAGATCGACATATTTGGATTCATGCTCTCTTCAGCTTCTGACGCCAGGCACACCGCTTCCATCATCGGCTTAGAGACTGATAGGCATTGCCCACTGAAACAGTATAAACAGCAGGTGTTCTCCATGATTCCCGTTCAGACTCAGGGAAAGTTTCCCTTGAAGGCGTGGATCTTCTCCTCATCCTTGGGTCACTTCTTTGAGGTCTCCGCCAATCTTCTGTTTTCATTCATGGACTAGGACATACTTGCTGGAGGCGACCTCTACCTCCACAGTTAAAGCAGACACCTTGACTCATTATCTCCTTCATCTGAGACACTTGCAACTTCAATGCGTCTATCTTAGACCTGAGATTCAATGATCCGGTCAATGTCTCCATCATCTTGGACATCTCATTATGTAGCTGGAGCGCCAGCTCTTCCACCTCAGGATCGCTCCTCCTGCTTTTTTGGATGGCTGGGGACCAAGATATTGTGTCAGTGGTCTCTCAGGATCCTGGACTGACACTCCTCCTCCCGAGCCTCTTCAGGGAGCTCAATGGTCATACTCACCTTCCTGCGGGCGATTTCTTCACCCCACCACTGAAGTATGGCGGCATGGTCCATATTGGCGTCAAGAGGTGGGGCTTGCTTGCAGAGTGACAGGATCCCGGACGACGCCCACACATGTAGCACTGCCTCCCGAAGGAGCAGATGGTTTGATTTGGGCCTGCACTCTGGTAATAACACCCCACTAACTTGGCTCTCTATCCCATTGACACAGCTGTGGTGCAATACAATACAATACAATATAATACAATTTTACTGTGAAAATATTCAAAGAGGTGATTACAGTAATTGCACTGTCATCCCAACACAGGACAACAGTACAATGGGATTCAATATAAACAATATGAATATATAAAATAATTCCTTGTGATTTATAATCCACAGGTTAAAGTAAATTAAGTTGAGGTAAAGGTGCTCCTGGTATAACTTCAGTACTTATACTACAAGGCTTGGGATGTCAAAGTAGGTAGGCCTCAAACCTGCTCAGTGTCAGTTGCTCTACTCCTCCTCTATGGAACTATAAATCCCAGTGAGGCCTGTGTATGTGTCTAACTGCATGTGAAAGTTAATAAACTGTGGGCCGTGACCCCCTCACCAACTGGATCGGAGCTCCGTGTAGTAGTAGCTTTGGTCTAGTGACTGCAACTTGCTTCTCCGTCAGCTGGGCCCGTCGCTCTGTTCCTCTCTGCTGGGTGAGCCCGGTCCTCTGACGCTCAAACGAGTGTCTCTGGATCTCTCTAATCCGGTCACTGTCTCTCTGGCACCATCAGATCACTCACACAAACAAGTGAGATTTGCGTTCTGCAAAGGCTGTGGGCCCTGTCTCCGGGAGGACCTTCACACAGATCCCCACAGGCTGGCCATGCGATCCCAAGAGACCTAAAATGGCCGCTCAGGGTCCTTTTATGTCCTACCCAGCATGCACTGCCAGAGAAAGTGTTCATGGGTAGGTCATCAAGCCTCCTGGGTAAACAGCATCTCCCTGTTCTGCCTAGCAACAAGTGACACTGATCTCTGCTCCCTGTGATTGGAGCAGAGATCAGTGTTCACTAACACACAGCCCAGCCCCCCACAGTTAGTAACACACCCCTAGGACACACTTAACCCCAACACTGCCACCTCGTGGTTAACCCCTTCACTGCCAGTGTCATCTGGCACAGGAATCAGTGCATTTGTATAGCACTGATTGCTGTATAAATGACAATGGTGTCAAAAATGTCCGATATGTCTGCCATAATGTCACAGTCACAATAAAAATCTCTGATCGCTGCCATTACTAGTAAAAAAAATATTAATAAAAATGCCATAAAACCATCCCTTATTTTGTAAACGCTATAAATTTTGCGCAAACCAATCAATAATCGCTTATTGCAAATTTTTTTACCAAAAATATGTAGAAAAATACGTATCGGCCTAAACTGAGGAAAAAAATGTTTTTTTTTATATATTTTTGGGGGATATTTATTATAGCAAAAAGTAAAAAATAATGTGTTTTTTTAAAAATTGTCGCTCTATTTTTGTTTATAGAGCAAAAAATAAAAACCACAGGGGTGATCAAATACCACCAAAAGAAAGCTCTATTTGTGGGGAAAAAAGGACATCAATTTTGTTTGGGAGCCACGTTGCACAAACCACGCAATTGTCAGTAAAAGTGCCGCAGTGCCGAATCGCAAAAAGTGGTCTGGTCTTAAGCCAGCAAAATGGTCTGGTCTGAAAGTGGTTAATAAACAAGCATGTCAGTGCTACACACTGTATAAGGAAGAAAAGTAAAGCCTTTACCTCTGTGCATAAATATCACACTATTACTATTTTTTATTGTATATTTTTTGTTATTAAAAGCTGACAGGTGTCTGTGCTGTTCAAAATGCAACCTAATACAAGTGTAGTATTGTGCATAGAGTTGATAAAATATTTTCCTTTTACTGAAAAATAAAATACTAAAAATTGTATGTCTCCCTGTGATACTGTGGCTTACTAAACACACCAAATAGAGCACATGGACAGGAAATGTTCCTGTCTTTTTCTGTGAAAAAATATTACTATTTTTTTCTTGATTAAAACCTGCCTGGTGTTTTGCCCTTATTCTGCAGCCTACTGCTTGCATAGTATGCCTCGTGTTTGTCCAATATTTCAGTATTTTTTATGTGAGATAATGTACTCTGATTTGTATTTCTTAATTATAAACCTGTCTAGTTTCTCCCTCTTAAATTGTAAAAGTGCTTACACTGTATGGAGTGAATCTGCACAATCTTCTGGCTGTTGTTTTTGAAATAATCAACTGTAATTTTTATTTTTACAATGTAATTAATTTTATTTTATCTGTGTAAATTTGTGTTTTACTATTTTACTATTATTTTTTTTTAACTTTGTGATCAATAGATCGCATCAAGCAATTGTTGCTGACAGTCTGTTACCTTTATTTCTTCCTGCACCACACTGCATTCTTTGAGACCACCCAAAAAAATAAAAGAAAACACTCTGCACTTGAAAATTCATCCTTCTGCATTGAGGGCCCTATTTGACATTACACATGTAGCAGGGTAGGCTAGTCTTTAACCACTTGCTTACCTGGGACCTTTTACCCCCTTCCTGACCAGGCCAATTTTCAGCTTTCAGCGCTGCCATGCAACACTGCCCATAACCGGCCTCTGTTTACTTCTGTGATCAGCTGTCATTGGCTGACAGCTGATCACATGCTATAAGGCCTGCCGTGATTGGCCCTTTACCCTGATCAGTGATCAGCCAAGTCCCAAGAACTCAGCAATCACAGAGCGTGCTGTTTCTCTGGTGAGTGCCCCCATTAAAGGCCAGTTTCTATGGGGGCATTTATGCGGGCTCACTCTGGAACTTTGCTGTTTGTGTCTATGGACACAGACAGCAGGGTCGGGCCTAACCCTCCACTCCCTTGTCGCTGGATTTGATTGATAGCAGCGGAAGCTAATGGTTCCTGCTGCCTCAGCAAAGCCTGTGAGACCAGGAAGTGAGGGGAGAGAGAGGCTGCACATTGGGGGGTGAGGGTGGATACTAATACCTAAACATTTTTGCCTTAACGCAAGAAATGCATTAAAGTAAAAAAAAAAAAAATGTTTAGGCTTTACAACCACTTTAACATTAGAGACATTCCTTTCTCTACTCTTACCCACAAGGTGGGATTCCTTGAATACATCACTTCTGCCAGGCATGTGTGCTGGTAGCCTTATCTTGCAAGGAACCCCTTTTTAAATAGGGGCATGGTGGTGTTTAGGCAAAAGGCTTTCTTTTTTTAGGTAGGTCTCAAATTGCATTGTTGTTGTCCCTGCTCATATTTGTTTCAACTGAGGTGAGGGATGACCATAAAGCGAACCAAGAAAAAAACCTTAAAAAAGTGCACCAAATGTAACTGAGTTAAAGAGGAGCTGCACCTAAAAAAAAAATATTAAAAGCCAGCAGCTACTAATATTGCAGCTGCTGACTTTTAATAAAATCACACTTACCTGTCCCAGGTTCCAGCGATGTCGGCGGCAGATGACGAGCGATCGCTCGTCTCGCTGCTGCCACCGCCGCCATCCTCTGTCAGGGAATCGGGAAGTGAAACATGACGGCTTCACTGCCCGGTTCCCTACTGCGCATGCGCGAGTCACGCTGCGCGTCTCTTATGGTCCCCCGCTGTGTCTCTGGGAACTGTGTGTTTCCCAGAACACAACGGGGGGGGGGCGGAGCGTCTGCGGGGGTCTGCGGCGGTCTGGCCGGAAGTGGGTGCAGTTACCTGGATTATCCAGGTAACTGCACCCCCCTCCCCCCTGAAAGGTGCCGATTGTGGCACCGGAGGGGGGGAGGGATAAGATTAGCGGAACTTCCCCTTTAGGGTGAAGAACCGCTTTAAAGAGGAGGTAAATCCGGATGGGTTTTACTTCCTCTTTTTTCGCGTGCAAAGTAAAAGCCTAATGGGCTAGTAAGCGTTGCATACTAGACCTTTATGTGGCACTTACCTGCAAACAAAGCCCACAATGTCTCCGCTGGTGGCCACATTTATCTGCACCCATCTTCCTTATGGGGCCACGGACTCCGGCTCTGTCACTGTCCGAAGTCGCGTGATGTCACTCCCACGCATGTGCACGGGAGCTGTCAGTCATGGCACTTGCTAGTGAAGAAATGGCACAGAGATCCGTTTCTTCACAATACATGGGCCAATGACATTGGCGCAAGCGTCTATGGTAAATATCTCCTAAACCATGCAGGTTTAGGAGATATTTACAGTACCTACAGGTAAGCCTTATTATAGGCTTGTGGTAAAAGAAACCACGCTATTATTATCAACTAATGCTGCAACTCAAAGTGATATACAACAACAAACATACAGTAAAAACAAATGGAGCTACGCTGTGACAAAAAAAGTGTGAACAAGCCAAACATGTGAATAAATGAATAAATCACCCCCCCCCCCCCCCCCGGTACACCGTAGTGTAATTATCCCAAAGAGTCTATGTAATAAATTTATATTACACAAATATAAAAGTCCACTCGTTGAAATAAACCAGGTGCGTGAGTATTGATAGACACCCAGTGACGGCTCTTCATATACTGTGCAATAATGTGTATCCACCACCTTATTAGATGTAGGCTTACCAGATAGCCAAGAATCAGAGCATATCTCCCAGTTAAGGGTGATGTGATATCCCGTTGGTATGGCTCCCCTGTTGTAAAGATAATGGGTCCCACGTCCTCCTATCAGAGATGATCCACTATGGTGCGGTCACTCCTGCAGTGCTGCCCGATCGGCAACGCTGCACTCGATCCAGAGAGTAGATGATGGAGAGACCAAAGGAGCATTTGGATATCCAGGACCATAAAAAAATACCAAAGGGACCAACATAGGTAAAATCCGAGAGTTTAATGTTTAAAATAAGACTGATACAAACCAATCAATGCACTCAATGTGCCAAATAGCAAAAAAAATCAAAGAAAAACAACAACTCGCCCGTGCAGTACGGAGCGAGACAACACACAGTGATGTCAGCACGTCGCTCACCCTATGCGTTTCGTCACACAGAGGACATTGTTTCGGGGCATGGGCAGCGTCCTGATGCACTGCTTTGAATAACAACACAGGAATCCAAGCCTCATTCTGAGTCCCGGGCCACAATGATCTGAAGCCATCTTTAATTTGGGAAAGCTTGAATGGTAATCTATATTAACGCTAGTATTCATAAGGGCAAATAATTAAATACACTATATCAACTTATATTAAAAATTTTCTAAAAAACTTAACAAAAAACTATTTTAAATTAATATAAAATTAGGGGAGGCATGACTCACTGGCAGTTGAGGGGGGACAAAATCAAGGGCAAACCCAATCACTCCAAATGTCCCACAGACGCCCCCAACAAATCCCCTGCCCTAACCTACCCCACATAGTAGGCCGTACACTTGCCAGTATTATAACTGAGCGTACTCCACATAACCCATTAATATGAGTTATTATTATTATTATTACATTGTTACTATGCCATAAAATAAAAACGGCGGCCTGACTCTCAAGGCAAACTCCACCGTACATCACAATAGGGGTTACATCGGCCTAAAAGCTTCAACAAAGAAAACTTTTCTGCCCAGGGCTCACATCGAGTTAACAATATGAAATAATAATATTATCAATATAGCCTTATTTCAGGCATCAACCATCTACCTATTGTACGCAATAATAAAAACATTTAAATTAAAATTAAAATTAAAGGGCCACCACCACAAATTGACAATTTATGAATGGTCAATATAAGAATTTGCATCAATATTGAGACCATAGGGGGTATAGTATTTGATTTTATGTACCCAGGACATCTCTAACTTGGAGATACTCCTCACAAGACAACCCCCCCTCCATTGAGGCCTATACTTATCAATGCCTAAGAAAATTGTATTACTTGAATCACAATTATGTACTGTCAAATAATGTTTGAACACAGAATGTTTGGTGAAACCCCTATGAATATTATTAATATGTTCATTCAATCGTACCTGCAGAGGTCGTTTGGTCCTGCCCACGTATTGTAATCCACATGGCCATTGGAGCAAATAGACCACTCTCACCATAGAGCAGGTGATAAATGGCTCTATGGTGAAACTTTTAGAGGTGCAGCTAGAAATTAAACTAGTGGTCCTCCTGGTTCTACACCCAATCAGTGAACAAACCTGGCACTTCCTGTACTGGTAATACCCGGTCAACTCTGAAAAAAAAGCTTGATATATTCCCAGGAGGGTTCAATATATTAGGTGACAATTTGTCTCTCAGAGAAGATGCCCCCCTAAATACCACCCGAGGTACATCTGGCAAGAAGGTTTTAAGTATCCTATCATTCTTCAAAATGTGCCAGTATCGCCTAAAAATATGTTATATACTAGATTGTTGTCTTGAATAATTTGGCATGAAGGAGTTCCTAAATATATCATTATCCTCAAGGTTATGTGACTTATCCTTCAGGAGTTCTGACCTATCAGCCTTCCTAACCAGATCTAAGGTATGAGTAAGGGACTCTTAAGAGTATCCTTTATCTAAAACTTTTTCTGAGTCAGAATCTGTGCCTGAGACATGAAGGCCTCGTCATCAGTGCGATTAAGTTTCAAACGCAAATACTGGCTTTTCGGCACAGACTTCAGCCAAGAAACATGATGGCAGCTATCACTGGGGAGGAAAGAGTTTCTGTCAGTGGATTTAAAAAAGGTTGATGTAACAAACCTGTCACCACCCACAGAGATAGTGAGATCCAGGAAATTGCCTCATAATTAAATTTAATACCCCCTATTGTTATTATTCAATGAGGTTATTAAGTGTATAAGGTCAGTCTCACTCCCATCCAATAGGAGGACGTCATCTATATACCTGGCCCACAAGACCAACTGGGGTCTCGACTGGGCATAGATGACGTCCTCCTCCCACTTGGCCATGAATAGATTTGCCAGGCTGGGGGCATATTTGGCCCCCAATAGCGACACCCCTATCCTGTCCGAAAAAGTTCCCATCAAACCAGAAAAAATTGTGGGTGGCTGCATATTCCAGCAATTCCATAATGTACATAATCTGTTCATCCGGCAAATTAGAATCTCTTTTTAAATACGTTAATACAGCATCAAGGCCTAAATGGTGAGATATTACAGTATATAAGGACATGACATCAGCAGTAACCAGCCACATCCCTTCACAGGGCTTAATATCTGACAAAATATTCATGACATGTCGAGTGTCCTTAATAAAGGACGACATTTTCTGTACAAGAGGATGTAGAAAAAAATCAATATACTTGCCCACCGAGGAAGTAATGAAATCAATCCCACAACAATGATGCGTGTTGGGAGAAAGACTCTTATGAATCTTGGGTAGATAGTATATAACAGGTACTCTAGGAGCTTTTGGTATCAGGAACGCCCTCTATTTTTTGTTAAGTATGTAAAGATCAATGCCCTTTGAGACGATCTGTTCTAATGCCATCTTATACCCCACACCAGGATTACAAGGTAGAGGGGTATATGTATCTCTGGCACTCAAAAGTCTGCACATCTCCTGCATGTAATCAGCTTTGTCCAAAACAACAATACCACCCCCCTTATCTGCAGGGCGGATGATAATTGATACAAACGGACTCCATGCCCTACTCAAACTTTTTTTGTTTCTAGCCTGTTTTACCTGCAAATCCTCCTGCAGAGCCAGGTCCCTAAACACCTTAAGGGAAGGTGGTAATTGACCAGGGGGGTTGAACAACAAAGAATTTGAAAGGCCAGAATGTAAATAACTGTAAGAACTTGTCCTCAAGGTATTAAAGGGATTCAACACCATGTATCTCTGAACATTTAACTTTAATTTCAGAATCTGTAAGAGTTTGAGTATTCAAATTAAAATTACCAGCACCACTTACACCTTTGTCCTTTTTGGACTGAGCACGCCTCCCCCCTCTAGTTCCTCTCTTAATTCTACAACTCTTTTTAGCCCTTGGCTGGACCTGGGAAAACCCCAATTCTGTTGTCTATAGACATCAGCCTGGCTGGTATCTCTACAGTCTCCAGAATAGGGGACAAAATTTCCCTGGGGACCAGGGGTATCCCCAGTGTGGATTATTGGTTAATATAACCCACTATTAGCACTCTCCAAATCTCTCAGGGGAAAAAACTATTCTGGGTAGGAATATTATATATACTAACGCTGCAACTCAAAGTGATATACAACACTAAACATACAGCAAAAACAAATGTAGCTGTGCTGTGAAAAAAACTTACAAATTAAGCATGCGTGTATAGAGTGATCAAGCCACACATGTGAATAAATTAATAAGTCACCCCCCGAAACACCATAGTGTAAATTATCCCAAAGAGTTTATGTAATAAATTTATATTACACAAATAAACCAGATGCGTGAGTATTGATAGACACCCAGTGACGGCTCTTCATATACCGTGTAATAATGTGTATCCACCACCTTATTAGATGTAGGCTTACCACCAGAGCATATCTCCCAGTTAAGGGTGATGCGATATCCCGTTGGTATGGCTCCCCTGTTGTAAAGATAATGGGTCCCACGTCCTCTTATCAGAGATGACCCACTATGGTGCAGTCACTCTTGCAGTGCTGCCCGATCGACAACACTGCACTCGATCCAGCGGGTAGACGATGGTGAGACTAATGGAGCAATCAGATATCCAGGACTATAAAAAAATACCAAAGGGACCAACATAGGTAAAATCCAAGGGTTTAATGTTTAAAATAAGTCTGATACAAACCAGTCAAATATATCCCCCGTCTATCAATACTCACGCATCTGGTTTATTTCAAGGAGTGGACTTTTATATTTGTGTAATATCAATTTATTACATAGACTCTTTGGGATAATTTACACTACGGTGTATCGGAGCTGGATTTATTAATTTATTCACATGTGTGTCTTATTATAGGCTTACCTGTAGGTAAAAGTGGTGTAACAGGGTTTACAACCACTTTAAGGCAACAAGCCTATGTTCTTTGTTTTTTTCTCTGTAGCTATACCTCCAGTTTGGTGGAGCCAGACACCAGGTTTAATACATGTGAAGTCGCAATGGTAAGCATGGTGGA
Organism: Lithobates pipiens; assembly: GCF_037356315.1. NCBI lineage: Eukaryota > Metazoa > Chordata > Amphibia > Anura > Ranidae > Lithobates > Lithobates pipiens. Next base: position 132,833,682 of record NW_027507903.1, read on the forward strand.
CAAAAGAAAGGGTGCTTTGGGGCAAACCATTGTTGTGCATGTGTGTGCAGTGATGCGCCTTGCACAAAAGGCAGCTTTTAATATTTCAGCAGCAAGTGTGAAACCAAGGCCACATTGAGAGAGAGGGTGCTTAACCTTATCCCATGATGTGTTCCCCCTTAGCTATGACTTCAAGTAACAACAGATGTGTCAAAGAGTTTATTGTCCCTTATGTCCTCTATGAAGCCACCCCTTTTTTCCTTCTCCTCACCACCAGCACTACGATGCCCCTCCTTACCAAATGTCGGTGGTTTAGCCTTGAGGATAGCATCTACAAATTCTACAGACTTCTCATAGCCATTTGTGTGAAATTGGGGATAAGGCAGGTTAGTCAAAATGGAGGAGGAGAAGCAAATTACCACATTAGCAGTCCAAACAAACAGCTTGAAGTTGAACTCCAGGAAACCTAAAAATTCTCCCTTGCCCGGGGCTGTCGCTGCAAGGGTTATCTGTACATTTCCTTCTAACGGATTTGGAAAAGCATATTTACTTACTCAATCCTCTGCTTTTTCAGGCTCGTCTGCACTGTTAGACCAGTCCCTGCAGCCTTTTCTTCTCCGTGTTCCAGCAGTCTAAGGTACTTTGTCATTGCCATGTCTGATGCAGGTACCATATCCCTGCACTGGATGTGGGGATGCTAAGGGACAGTTTACCCCTGAAGCATGGGGAAGTGCTGTCTGCTAGAGGAGCAAAGAATAAGGAAGATAAAAGTGTTTTTCCTGCCCCCACGCTAAATGAACAGTAAGCACTTGCAGTGTGGCCACAGCCTTGCTGCAAGGAAATATTTGCAGGTGGCTGCCATGCACTTTTAAGGTTCAAGGAGGAGGAGCCTTTTACTGACAACTGACACTTTCAGGTGCTCCTGCTTAGTCAAGTGTTTCCTCATGCACATGTTACCCAGATGGATTTTAGTTTTACTTTTTAGTTTTAGTTTTACTATAGTCATACTCTGCACACTGTGCTTTCATGGTCAACCTCAAAGTCGCATACATGAAGAACCCTCTCCCACTGGACATTTTTTGAATTGGTTCATGTCTTCCAGGGTGGTGCCAAACTCCCCATACCTTTTGTTTGACAATACTTTACCTTTTAGCCTAGAAGAAGGACAGAATTGATTTGCCAGACCACCCCCCATAGAATTCAGTGAGGTTTAGACTTAAGTTTGTAATGTTCGATATTTTTGATGATTTAATAAAGGGCTCAGGAACTAAACCCATCTACATCCCCTCAGCCTTAATGATCTTCTGGTATTTGGCAGCACTGTTGAAGAACATGTCTGTAATATAAAATGCTTGAAAGATTCAGAGAAAAAGAAGTTAAATATTGCAATATTGCAGAAAATGCTTACTGAGGGAAGCTAAATATTTTTGACAACTTTTTTAAGTATTGAAATGTAATCAAAATAAAATTTCAGAAATCTTTCTTGAAATTACCCAGCTAAAGCCAGAAACTGTTTCTTGGCCGACCAATAACTTTTCAAAATTCTCCTCTATGAGGGGTTTAAATAAAAGACTTTTAGGAGGTAACTAAACAAAAACAAAATATTTGATATAATAAATCAACTCTTTGTGGCACATCAGCATACATAACATCAAAAAGGGCCATTCAGTACAACCCTCCAAATACTTGCCATTGCATTACCACAGTAATGGATGGCAGGCATATATTCTTCTATATCACAGAGGCAGACAGAGATTGCCAATTACAAGAGATAAATGTCATTGGTTTTGGATGTGAATGTTTTTTACCTATACATGTATACGGCACAACTAACCATAAAATTCAAATTAAAGCCCTTGGAAATATACATGAATAAGAGCCTCACATCTTCTCCAGCTAGGTGACGAAGGGTAATTCTATGCTTACAAAAATATGATCCTTATCAGGCTGTCACTCACAGGGACACTGCAGATAAAGCATTTAAGAATCAAATCCATTCAATTACATCCAGTTCTTTCCATTTCAGACAAGGAAATGAGACAAATGAAAGATCGTATAGCAAATGACCTTCAAATGCTAGCACGGAAACATGTCATATTAAATGCCAGGTCAAGGGCAAAAGAAGTGGCCGAGTTTTGGAACTTTTATAAGGAACTGGTTATTATGGATGCTCTTATTTTCAAAAATAAACATCTTCATGCTCTTGTATGGTTTAAAATGTAATTGATAGAAGACATATGAAACAATTTTTAGGAATGTGTAACCCCACTTTTGCTTAGAAAATAATAATCCCAACTGGGTGATCTATATACAAGTAATTTCTGTTCTGAAGATATAGCTTGTTGTTTTCACCATGTCCCTTTGCAGACCTCTTTCTGAATGGGGGAGCGGGGGGGGGGGGATGAGGGGACTGGGTGGTTTGTTAAAACCTGGTGCACTTTCAGTGTTTTGGTGAGGGAAGCTACATTGTCTGCATTCCTTTAGAGATATTTTCCCACTTTCTGTTAAGTCTATGGGACAGGAAATGTCTAAAATCACTAGAGATTTCTAAAATGAGACAATGATGGCAAATAAATCTGGGCTTTAAAACAATCCCTACTCTTTCCAAAATAAAAAATGGAGCAATGAAGATTTTACTGTTGTTTTCCAACAGAAAAGTAATTTCGTTCCACCATTGCAACTGGACATATGTTGACTAATTTAGGACATAGGTGTGCGCAGCCTATTGCATTAGCGTGTGCACCCTAAAGCTCAAGCACACATGCATGCCATTCATATAGATATACAGTATCTTTACAAAAGTGAATACACCCCTCACATTTTTGTAAATATTTTATTATATCTTTTCCTGTGACAACACTGAAGAAATTATACTTTGCTACAATGTAATTCTCTGTGTTTACATGTGACCAGTTGTGATTGGACACAGCCGATCACATGGTTAAGGAGCTGCGGCCGCGGCTCTTTACAGAGATTGGGGTCGTGCCATGTCCTAGTAACACGGTGCGGCCATTCTGGGACAGCGTCATATGACGTCGTCCCAGAACGAGAGTCGCACCACCCCTCCGTCATTTGACAGTGGGTGGGCAGCAAGCGCTTAATGTCTAAACTGCTGGCAACAAAAGTGAGTACACCCCTAAAAGAAAATGTCCAAATTGGGCCAAAGTGTCAATATTTTGTGTGGCCACCATTATTTTCCAGCACTGGCTTAACCCTCTTGGGTATGGAGTCCTCATCCACTCCTCCATGATGACATCACAGAGCTGGTGGATGTTAGAGACCTTGCAATTCTCCACCTTCCATTTAAGATGTCCCACAGATGCTCAATAGGGTTTAGGCCTGGAGATATGCTTGGCCAGTCCATAACCTTTACCCTCAGCTTCTTTAGCAAGGTAGTTGTTGACTCGGAGGTGTGTTTGGGGTCTTTATTATGTTGAAATACTGCCCCACGGCCCAATCTCTGAAGCAGAGGGGATCATGCTCTGCTTCAGTACATCACAGTACATCTTGGCATTCATGGTTCCCTCAATGAACTGTAGCTCCACAGTGTCGACAGCACTCATGCAGCCTCAGACCATGACACTCCCACCACCATGCTTGACTGTAGGCATGGCACACTTGTCTTTGTACTCCTCACCTGGTTTCTGCCACACATGCTTGACACCATCTGAACCAAATAAGGTTATCTTGATCTCATCAGACCACAGGACATGGTTCCAGTAATCGATTTCCTTAGTCTGCTCGTCTTCAGCAAACTGTTTTTGGGCTTTCTTGTGCATCATCTTTAGAAGGGGCTTCCTTCTGGAATGACAACCATGCAGACCAGTTTGATGCAGTGTGCAACATATTGTCTGAGCACTGCCAGGCTGACCCCCCACCCCTACAACCTCTGCAGCAATGCGGGCAGCACTCATATGTCTATTTTTCAAAGAAAACCTCTGGATTTGACACTGAGCATTTGCAACTTCCTTGGTTGACCATGATGAGGCCTGTTCTGAGTGGGACCTTTCTGGTAAACCACTGTATGGTCTTGTCCACCATGTCGCAGCTCAGTTCCAGGGTATTGGAAATCATCTTATAGCCTAGGCCATCTTCATGTAGAGCAACAATTCTTCTTTTTTCAGATCCTCTGAGAGTTCTTTGCCATGAGGTGCCATGTTGAACTTCCAGTGACTAGTATATAAGAAAATGAGAGCGATAACACCAAATTTAACACACCTGTTCCCTATTCACACCTGAGACCTTGTAACACTAACGAGTAACCTGACACAGGGGAGAGAACATGGCTAATTGGGCCCAATTTGGACATTTTCACTTAGGGGTATACTCATTGTTGTTACCAGCGGTTTAGACATTAATGGCTGTGTGCTGTTATTTTGAGGGGACAGCAAATTGACACTGTTATACAAGCTGTATACTCACTTCTTTACATTGTATCAAAGTGTAATTTCTTCAGTGCTGTCACATAAAAAGATATAATAAAATATTTACAAAAATGTGAAGGGTGTACTCACTTTTGTGAGATACTGAATATGTGCATGGAGTGATTAGGGTGTTCCCAGGCACATCCAGCACACCCTGTGTGCACGCCTATGGACATAGGGGTAGATTTACTAAGGCTGGAGCACTGTGCATGGTAGCCAATCAGCCTCTAACCTCAGCTTGTTCAATAAAGCTTTGGCAATAAAACCTGGAAATGGATTTCTTTCTATGCCGAAGTGTGATTTTGCACTCTCCAGCTCTAGTAAATAAACCCCACAATTTAATATCATCATAAATATTACATATTTTTTCCTTTTTTATTGTAATGATTTCTACAAATTTCTTCCTACCTAGCTGGAAATAAAGTTTCCTATACGCATACATATCACAAGTAATGCTGAGCATGCATACAATTTTATCAGCAATGGTCTGCAAAGTAAAAATGTCTAAATGTATCTTCATACACCTAAGAATGGAATTTGCTGGAGTGCTAACACTCCAAATGCATTTTATCTATAATGAGAAGAAAGGTGAAAATGAATGTATATTTCTGTCTCTGCTTTGGATAGAACTTTTTTGTCAAAATACTGACAAAGTAGATTGCTTTGAGCATGTATTTGTTTGTCTGTATATAAGCGTCAAAATATTTTTATTGTTCTTGGACTGAAATGTGCTAGAATCACTGATATATTAAATGTAACATTCTTACCTGTTATGTGCTGCAGAGGCAAACAAAAGAGTGAATATATCAGGAAAAATATGCTGAATTATTCTGTAACCCCCTACTGCAGTAAGAAGGGTCTGAAAATCCTTTATTCAATGTACAATACAAACTAAATGTATTACATTATGATTGCTGACTAGCCATCTCTTGGGGTGAGCGGTAATCCACTGTTTAAGCTGCTTATCACAAATGGTATGCAAAAGGATAGCAAACTGAGGAAAATATAGAATGTTTAATCACTGTATGGAAATAGCAACGGTATTATGTTTAATCATAATTATTATTATTTTTTTATAGGAACTAGAAGTGGAATTTGCAGTACCACTTGTAGTATTTGATCGTACTTCTACAAGACTTTGTACTATAGGATGTATGTAGCACTGGTAGAGAATCTGAGTTACAAGCATTGTACTGACATAGCCCTTGTACACACGGTCGGACATTTCAACAACCAAATCCGTCGGATTTTGTCCGACGGATTTTGTCTGACGGATTGTGTCCGAAACTGTTGCATACACACAGTCGGACCAAGTTGTCGGAATTTGAGGTTGCCAAGAACGCGGTGACGTAAGCCGTGTACGGCGGGACTAGAAAAGAGAAGTTCAGCACCACGTCCGGCACCTTTTGGGCTCCTTCTGCTGATCTCGTGTTAGTAGAAGTTTGGTGAGAGACAAGTCGCGCTTTTCAGATTAGTGATTCAGATCGCTACTGCTCTTTGGTTTGTGCTTGTGTGTGCGTATCTGATAATCAGTGCGTGCAGTCAGTAAGTATTTGTTTATCATTGTGGACTATATCTTGCTATAGTACACTTTGAAAGGCATTTCTTATTGTCTGCTTGCTTCTGCTATTCAGGTCGTTCTTTTTCAGGCCTTGCTGTTTATCGGTGCTTTCTGGTGTCCGTTCTGACGAGCCGACTGTTTTGAAACCATGTTTCGTCTACGTACTCGTCGTAGAGTTTGTGCTTTGCAGGGGCTACGTGTTGGGGTTCTTACTTTGACACAAGCCCGGTCCATGAACAGGGAGGGAAGGCGTTTGTGGACCAAGAATTGGTTGCGCCAGCGTGACCAGTTCTCGCACATGCCTTTGCTCCGTGAGATCCGGGAGAATAATCCTGATGATTTCAGGAATTATCTCTGGATGACGGACCCCGTTTTTCACCGTCTGCTGGTTTTGCTGACCCCTTATATCAGCAGGCAGGATACCTGCATGTGGCAAGCCATCACTCCAGAGCAGAGGCTCATCGACACGTTGCGCTACTTGGCGACAGGGAGAAGCCTTCAGGACCTCAAGTTCTCTACAAGCATCTCCCCCCAGGCTCTGGGGATCATTATTCCAGAGACCTATTCTGCCATCGTTCAGGTCCTGCAGAAGAACTATATGAAGCTAAGTTTTCTCCTTAAACATCACATTCTATGTATTTCATGATTGCTAATGTCTTGCATTTCTTTCCTCATTCCCTAATTACCATCATTGCAATATGCTCTAATTCATATACTCTGCCCCTTTGTCCTCAGGCATATTTGCCTCACTAACTTCCCCACCATGCTCTTCTTGGCCCATAAAACTATAGTCTAGTCACTTACCAATGTCTTTTGTCAGCTCCATAGTATTGCTTTCCCCTAAACACCCCCTATAATGTCTACAAATGTGATGTGTGTGCTTCAATTCATGCAGAGTCACCTTTTTGGAATTTTTGGGGTTGTACCAAACTCATTAGGAACCCCCCTCCCCCCAACTGCTAGCTCAGCTGATGGCAATCCTCTATCTGATGACTTTACCAAACCCAATATACACTATACCTACCTTTTTGATGCTCACATTTATGGATGAATTCACCAAAGCATGTAGTGCAAGGGCCTGCCTCAATACTTTCAAATGCTAGTTTTATTTTGTTGTTTAATATATTAATTATCTGGATATGTAATAGCAGAATGTCAAAATGTGCTTCCATTTTGTTCTCTTTTTGGGTTTATGACACTTCTTACTTGTCCGGTGGGCTGCCAATAGTGTAACTAAGGAGGAGCTTCCCAAAGTATCACACATTATTTAGGCATTCAGCTCTCAATCAAGTGGAGAGGGTTACCTGTCCAAAACATCCCCCCTCATTTTTTAGCAAGGGCCCATCAGATGGGGGGGTGGTGGGTGGGGGAGGGATGGGGGGGTGATGACTCTCATAAGGGGACCTTATACTTTAGGCTTTAAATACTCAGTTCCCAAAATGTTATACTAATTTTGTCCAAAAATGTTGGTGTCTAATCTGCTTGCAATGTTGATTTGTCAAATTACTCATTTTTCTTCTTGTTTCACTACACAGTGTCCTTCAACGCCACAGGAATGGCAGACTGTGGCCTCCCACTTTGCCAGTTTTTTTCAAGTTGTGCCTTTTTCAACAACAGTGCAAACCCAAGTTCAGAGCGAGATGAGAGGACAGTCTCTTCTTCAAATAATCTTATTATGTTGTGGGTCTGCTACACACACAGCTTGTTTTTGTAACTAATGTATGTAGTGCATTACTGACCAAAATTGTGCTCATTTTCAGCACCATGGCAGGAAAATGGCATGGTTGTCCAAATTTACACCACACTGTGGGTGTTTTTTTACTAAAGGCACATTCATTATGCACTACAAGTGCACTGCAAAAGTACACCTGAAGCTGCACTTGGAGTGCAAAGTGGAGTTTCCTTTAGTAAATCACACTCCTTCTCAGCACAAACTAAAATTTTACAACAAATACATTTTTGGCGCAATGAAAAAGGAAGCCACACATTGTTGATAATTAAACTTTTTAATACAAGCACATTCACATGTGCGTTTAGAAAAGGTTTTTACAACAAACCAAGAAATTGTGTGTATCAAAAACAGTCTTCCAGCTAATTTTTGTGTACTTGGTGTTTTTGTATAAACAGGCATGTATCAAAGCATAACATACAGAACACAGGAACTTACAAATTTCAACTTTGAAAAGTGAAGGCAATATCAGACATGAGTATGTACAAACTGGGCTGATATTGCCTTCATCACATGGGGTGTGACCCCTGAAAAATCCATGCTTTGGGGCTGCAACCCCTTCATCTCAGCCACTTTACCCAAAATGTGTACATTGATCCCCCATGATGGGAGATAGCGCATGTTTACACACTCTGTGCATCTTCCAAATTTGTAATTTCGATAAATACAAAAGTGGTGTTTTAAAATATCAAAAATAAAACCCTATCTAGTTTTTTCTGTTTCACACTCTCCCCAAAACATCAATGATGTTCTTCATTTTATTTTTAACATCATTGATGTTTTGCTGTATATTTTCCAAATCCCGATTGCACCCCATTATCTCCCCAATCAGGATCTGGGCACTTTCACTGGTAAAACTGGAATCTTCTTCCACATCACCTACAAAACAAAGCAAAAAAACACACCATGTAATAAAAATATGGTGACATACATTGATGAGCTGTGTTCTCCGACACTCACCTGTTGTGGTGACAATTTGCCCAACCTCGATAATCTCTCCTTCCTCCTCCTCCTGCTCCTCTGTTTCTGGTTTTCGAAGTTGCCCTTCTTTGGGAGGGGTGTGGTCCCTGGTGTCCTCATACTTCCCGAGTCTTCTCTCCCCTATGAGAATGTAAAAATAAAAAAATTAGCACACAGAGGGCAGAAATAGGAATATGAAACAGTGCTTGGAAGTGTTGTACAATTGTTTTTTGGCCGAGTTCAAAGGTGAGAACATTATTGTGAACACTTTGTTAAGCTGCAATACTTACCTGCAGAACGATGTTTCTTACGAACGATTGAAACCATGAACTTGAAAGTGGCCATTTTAAAATGCACTACATGAAATCAAAGCACATGGAGCAGTATGCAAGCAAGAATAATCATATGAACACACGACAACTACTTACTTTTTTTAAGAACACGCTTGATCCTTAGGTACTGCTTGTGCTCCCTCAGTTTCAGGTCTGACCAGCGTTTTCTCAGTTGATCCTTGGATCGTCGTACCCCAAAATTCTTATGAAGACTCTTCACAACTTTAATCATGATCTTGGCCTTTCTGATATTTGGGTTTGGGTAAGGTCTGTGACAGTGAGGTCACTTTGGACACAGGGTGAATAAAAGAAACCCCCGATATGGTCTGTGATAGCCATATTCAAGGCTGTATATACATTGTATATAGATTGGATGTATACTGTATATGGGGGTTAAGTATCATTGCTGTGAGGAATTAAGTTGTTTTGCATTTCTATTGTTCATTTAAGTCTGTCCTTGTGTGTATTGTAAAGTGCCAGACAGACTGGCTGCCACCCCTTTGTGAAAAGATGTGTATTGGGTGGGATCGTTTGAAGCCTAGCAGACGTCAGGATGAGGTGTTGAGTCTTGGGATGTGTGGGTGGAGCTGGGCCCTTGTTCATGTTAAAGCATGTGCCTTGAATTGTGTATAAAGTGACAATGTTTCTCATTAATAAATTCCTTCCTACTACAGAAGAGACAGAGTGCGTCTCGTCTTTTTGCCAGAGGGGTCGGCTCCTATAGGAAAGGGTCGTTTAGCTGTGGATATTGGTAGTGAGTGGATGTGTGTCTAGGAGAGGGAACATCGTAAACGGCGTTAACCCCCTTTATATTAGGGGTGCTGTTACAAGGTCCATACTTCCCATCATAGTCGGTCCTGTTCAATATGTCCACCATCTCCAACATCTCTCCAAAAGACATATTTGAGGCCTTAAATCTTCTCTTCCTGGATCGGGACGTTTCAGGCTCCGGGCTTTCCTCACCCTAATCCTCGTTAGTGGAACTATTATTAGTGCGCACCTGCGTTCTCTCCACCATGTGCTCTCCCCACTGCGCCGGAAGCGAAGGGGCAGGGAATAGTCTAGAAAGAACATCAGGGGCGGGTGGAGTTTTACGCATGCACACTGTAATTAAAACGCAACACGCGTGAATCGTCCGTACGATCTGGGAAGAGAGTGAGGCGCGGACACGACGGTCGTGCAAACGAAGGTAAAATTTTTTACTTGGTGCATCGCTAGACTAGACTGCTTCTATCTAGGCCAATGTTGGGACAAGATTAGGAGGGTTTTTAATGGCATTATTAATATTTGAGGGTTTGTCTTGTGTTGTGTCTTGCAGACAATATGGATCCATTCAAAAACCAAAATTTTATGGGGCTATTCCTCGAACTAGACAAGGAGATGCCCTGCCTGTGGCAGTTCCACAACAAGTTTTACAACGACATAATAAAGAGGAATGCAGCGCTGGAGAAACTTCTTTCTTTGGTGCGGATCATGGTCCCCACGGCAGACATGTTCTATCTGAAAAGGAAACTTGGGGCCATGAAGATTACATATCTCAGGGAGAGAAAGAAGCACCTGGAGTCCTTGAGAGCAGGAGATCCAGATGCTGTTTATTACCCCAGGATGGTTTACTTTGACAGGCTGCATTTTCTGGTAGACCAGGGGGTACCCAAGCCACCACTCAGGCCACCACTCTCCAGTCTTACTTCAAGGCATCCTTCACCCCCAGCTGAGGCTTCTGATGTCCAACCTGGGCCTTCCAGGCAGCAACATGTGGTGGGGCCCAGCTTGAGACAGGTATTGCATTGTTGAACATATTTCTTGTGTTACATTTAATGATGTTAACTAGATGTTCTTATTGATCAGTAAGTTGTGGTTTAACAAAGTCGTTTACATATCAAGAGACAGTAGTGACCAAAAATGATTGGGAAGAAAAATGCTGGGCTCAGAAGGATAGTCTGTTCTATTTGGTAACATTCAATTTGCAAAAGCCAGGAGCACAAAATGGTGTGATTGATGAGCAAAAAACTAAAACTATGTCCCCTTTTCATACACAGGAAGACCTCAGTCGGAGGGAGGCTGTGGCACATGGCAGCCAGGAGGTCGACCAACGCCCTCCTTCTCCTCCTCCTGCCCCAACTACAGGAGCCGAGCCACAGCCTCGAAGGATGCCTGGAGGGAAGTGCCTAAGGAAGACGAGTGAGTGATGGCCTGGGTTCAGTCTGGTCTGCCAGAAGATGCAGCCTCTTGAAGAACCACATCCTGGGGACATAAATGGCATCTGAATTTCCTGTTCTCTAGGACTTCTGGACCAGACTTCTCTCCCTGACATATGTACTCCTCAGGCCACCAATTTTTCTTATTCTAATTTGTTCCTGTCTGCCCTGGGTGCCAAAGGCTGCACCAAAGTAACAAGTTTCTCCAGCGCTGCGTTCCTCTTTTTATTTTATTGCGACCAAAATAATACTTGTGTATGTGTTTTCCTTCCAAAAGGCCAGTTTATTTGTGAGCAGGCAGGTACATTTCAAAAATACAAAATGAAATGAATAACAAGGGGTACCAACACTAAACAACCTCCTGTAGATTAAAAACGAAAAACCAAAGATAAAAAATACAATAATGTTGTTGTGGTAAGTTTACACACAAAAAACACACCAAAAAAAGGAGAAATGAGCAAACTGTCTTTAACCACTTGACCACTGGGCACTTAAACACCCTTAATAACCAGACCAATTTTCAGCTTTCGGTGCTCTCACATTTTGAATGACAATTACTCAGTCATGCAACACTGGACCTATATGAAATTTTTGTCCTTTTTTTCACACAAATGGAGCTTTCTTTTGGTGGTATTTAATCACCGCTGGGTTTTTTATTTTTTGTGCTATAAAAGAAAAAATACAGAAAATTCTGTAAAAAAATGAATTTTTCTTCATTTCTGTTATAAAATTTAGCAGATTAGTAATTTTTTCTTCATAAATTTTGGCCAAAATTTATACCACTACATATCCTTGGTAAAAATAAGTACAAATTGGTGGATATTATTTGGTCTTTGTGAAAGTTATAGAGTCCACAAGCTGTGGTGCCAATATCTGAAAATTGATCACACCTGAAGTACTGACGGCCTATTTCAATTCTTGAGACCCTAACATGCCAGAAAAGTACAAATACCCCCCAAATGACCCCTTTTTGTAAAGAAGACATTCCAAGGTATTTAGTAAGAGGCATGATGAGTTTTTTGAAGTTGTCATTTTTTCCCACAATTCTTTGCAAAATCAAGATTTTTTTTTACTTTTTTTTTTTTTTTCACAAAATTGTCATATTATCAGTTTATTTCTCACACAGCATATGCATACCACAAATTACACCCCAAAACACATTCTGCTATTACTCCCGAGTACGGCGATACCACATGTGTGAGACTTTTACACAGTGCGGCCACATACAGAGGCCCAACATGCAGGGAGCGCCATCAGGCGTTCTGGAGCACCCAGGACAATTCTGACATTTCTCTCCTACATGTAAAAATCATCATTTATTTGCTAGAAAATTACATCGAATCCCAAAACAGTATATATGTTTTTTTAGCAAACACCCTGGAGAATACAATGGTGGTCGTTGCAACTTTTTATCTCGCACGGTATTTGCGCAGCAATTTTTCGAATGCTTTTTTTTGAAAAAAAAAACAGTTTTGTGCTTAAAAAAAAAACACAGTAAAGTGAGCCCAATTTTTGCATAATGTGAAAGATGAAGTTACACCAAGTAAATCGATACCTAACATGTCACTCTTCAAAATTGCACAGGCTCGTGGAATGGCGCCAAACGTCGCTACTTAAAAATCCCCATAGGCGACGATTAAATTTTTTTTTTACTGGTTATATGTTTTGAGTTACAGAGGAGGTCTAGGGCTAGAATTATTGCTCTCGCTCTAACGTTCGCAGCGATACCTCACATGTGTGATTTGAACACCGTTTTCATATGTGGGCGGGACTTACGTATGCGTTCGCTTCTGCATGCGAGCACATGGGGACAGGGGCGCTTTAAAAAAATATATATATATTTTATTGTTCATTTTACTTTATTTATTTTAGTTTGACATTTTTTTTCCCCAAAAATAAATTTTTTGATCACTTTTATTCCTATTACAAGGAATGTAAACATCCCTTGTAATAGGAATATGGCATGACAGGTCCTCTTTACAGTGAGATATGGGGTCAATAAGACCCCGCATCTCACCTCTAAGCAAGGAAGCCTGAAAAAAAAAAATAAGATTCTGGATTTGATAGTATTGGCAAGTCGGTAGAAGCACCGGAGGGCGGCAGGAGGGGGGGGGGGGTGTCTATGGCTGGGTATTGCAGGGTATCACCGACTATGGCTGGGTATGGCTGGGTATATAAGAGTATGGCTGGGTATCTCAGAGTATGGCGTTGCAGAGTATTGCGTTGCAGAGCATTGCAGGATATTGGAGGGTGTTGCAGAGCATTGCAGAGTGTTGCACGGTATTGACGGGTGTTGCAGAGCATTGCAGAGTGTTGCAGGGTATTGGTGGGTGTTTCAGAGCATTGCAGAGTGTTGCAGAGCATTTCAGAGTGTTGCAGGGTATTGGCGGGTGTTGCAGAGCGTTGCAGGGTATTGCAGAGTGTTGCAGAGTATTGCAGGGTAATGCAGAGTATTGCAAAGTATTGCAGGGTATTGCAGGGTATTGCAGTGTAATGCAGAGTATTGCAGGGTATTGCAGAGTATTGCAGGGTATTGCAGAGTATTGCAGAGTATTGCAGAGTATTGCAGGGTATTGCAGAGTATTGCAGGGTATTGCAGGGTAATGCAGAGTAATGCAGAGTAATGCAGAGTAATGGCAGGGTATTGCAGGGTATTGCAGAGTAATGCAGAGTATTGCAGTGTAATGCAGAGTATTGCAGAGTATTGCAGGGTATTGCAGGGTATTGCAGGGTATTTCAGGGTATTGCAGGGTAATGCAGAGTAATGCAGAGTAATGCAGAGTAATGCAGGGCATTGCAGGGTATTGCAGAGTAATGCAGAGTAATGGCAGGGTATTGCAGAGTATTTGCAGGGAATTGAGGGGTTAATTTTCGGTGAGCAGCGATGTGGGCACTGCAGATGCAGCCCACATCGCTGCTGACACCGATCTCTTCCCCCTCCGCTGTTCCGATCGGTACAGAGAGGGGGAGGAAGGAACCGGCGTCATAACATGACGCCGGTTTGTTTACAAGTGATCACTCCGTCATTTGACGGAGCGATCACGTGGTAAACGGCCGCGACGAGCGGCCGTTTACCGTGATCCGTGATGCGCCGGGTCCTGTGGACCCAGCGGTCACGGATGCTCTCGAGTGCGCGCCCCAGGGGGCGCGCGAGAGCGGAATTCTGGGAGGACGTCATATGACGGCCTCCCAGAGTTAAGAAACCGCCCTGAAGCCGTCATTCGGCTATAGGGCGGTTATTAAGTGGTTAAAGGAGATTTTTAGGAAATCAAAAAAAAAAAAAAAACATCCAAAAAAGAATAAACAAAATCTAAAATTGTGTAGATGTGACGAAACTAAAATTGTATTGCCGAAATGGTTAAAAAAGAGTAATGAAATACGTTCGGGAGAAGTGTGTGTGACTATGAGCATCAAAAGAAGTTCCTTCTTGCAGCATTGTAAAGAACAAGAGAATGCGCTTCATGAAATAATTTTTAACATTGCAGCGTGACGAATGTGCTGTATCACTTACGAGCAGTAGTTTTACCTGAACGAGCGCTTCCGTGTCGGAATTTGAATGTGAGCATGCGTGGCACTTTGTCCTTCGGAGTAGGCTACACATGATCGGAGTATGTCCGATCGGACCAGTTTGTCAGAAAATATTTCCAGCAAGTTGGAAAATTTGGTCCGACGGATATTCCGACGGAAACAGTCCGATGCATACCACACACAGTCGGATTATCCGACAAAACGGGCCGATAGGACACATTCCAAAGGATTCTCCGACCGTGTGTACAAGGGCATACAATATCTGAGTTGCTGAACAACTGTTTTATCACGGCCACTTGATAGTTTAAATTTTTTGGGGTTATAATCGATATGTGCAAAGAGAGATCAAATACATATTTCTAAGTATAACATTTAATAAAAGTAATAGCAGATACAGATAATAATATTAGAAAATGGAACAAGAATACTTAATGAAGGATTATGTTTCCACCACGGAGTCCCGTCCGCTTTTCATATGGCATGGCACACAGGTGATCACAGACATATGCATGATTGCAAGCTCTGATACAAGATCTTACATGTTTTGGCTGTAGTAATATAGGACTTGAATGTAAGGAAATGGCAATCATAAAGAAAAAGTGTACTGTAGGACCATTTGAAATAAAATAAAATAAATTATGTACTGTAGGACCATTTGAAATAATATTCTATAAAAAAAAGGCAGCACATTAACCAACAAAAATATTAGGGGTACAGCACCTCTAAAGACCAGCTACAGCTCACCATAGTGCTGAAACTGTATTTCAAATGCTGTGTACACACGACCAGACTTTCCGGCAGACTAGTCCGCCGGACAATCCGATTGTGTGTGGGCTAATCCGATCGTTTTTCAAATTAAAAAAATCAGACGGACCTAGAAATAGAATGTTTCAAATCTGTCGGATGGACTCAATTCCTATCAGGAAAACCGTTCCTCTGTATGCTGGTCCGACAGACCAAATACTACACAAGGGAAGCTATTGGCTACTGGCTATTGAACTTCCTTTTTTAGTCCCGTCTTACGTCATCACGTTCAAAACTAACAGACTTTCGAATGGATTTAGTCTGTACGTGTGTGGGCAAGTCCATTCGTTCGGGAAGGTCCGTCAGATCTCCGCCGAAAGTCCGTCTGGAAGACCGTCGAACCTAGTCTGGCAGAAAGTCTGGTCATGTGTATACCGCATAAATGTAAAGGGTTTTTTAACGTTATTATACAAGTCACCAGGCATATGGGTTGGTTTCCCCATGGCAGCTTCTTGCCATGTTTTGTAACACCTTACAGGTTTCTAGTATCAGTGCTACTTTGAGAGATGACCCCAAAGAGTATGCCTCTTCAAAAGTCAAAGAGATTTGGTAGGGCTCTATGGACCACCCCCCCCCCCCCCAGTGCCCATGAAGAGTTGAGGAAATAAAAATTAGATTTTTTGCTATCTGTCTTCTCCAGATGGTGTGGTCCACTGAACCCCTAAACATTTACCATGCATGTAGGCAAGAAAAAAGGTTAAAAAGAAACAACAGCTTTAAAAAAAAAAGTGGCTCAAATGCTTTGTGGAGGGTCTTATTTCTTCTAGCCCTTGTTGAATTATCTATTAGACAAGGGTAGAGGAAGGTGAACAATTGGGACCTGAAAAAACAGTTCACAAGGGAAGCTCTGTCTCCCCGATAAAGTACCATCTATGCTAAAGTACATGCAGGCTATTATCACCATGGCAGTAGAGCACTCTCTCAGTACCCCCTTGCCAAAGGAACACAAGCTCATATGCCTGGTGTTCCAGGGATGATAGGGACTAATTTTTGCATTATATTATTTGTAAAAAAAATTCAAAAAGCACTTTTAGCACTTTGGAGTTGGGTCTACACAAGCAATTTTTGCATTTCTGTTTCAACACAATGATTCATTGGGGTTGATTTACTAAAACTGAAGAGTGCAAAATCGGGTACAGCTCTGAGCTCTGCATAGAAACTAATCAGCTTCCATATTTTATTGTCAAAGCTTAATTGAACAAGATGAAGAAGCTGTTTGGATACCAGGCACAGCTGCACCAGATTTTGCACTCCAGTTTTGGAAAATCTACCGCACAATCTCTACAAAAAGAGTTATAAATACCCATAGCAGATTTCCTGTGCAGAATCACGTATATATATATGTGATTCTGCACCTCCACCTACAGGGGACCTGTGCGTGCTGCCGGCAGGCTGTCTCTACTGTGACTACTCACAGCAGAGGCCGATCTAGGCACTGGATGGCCCCCATCACCCACTGGCCGTGGGGCAGAGACTCAGAATGTAAACAAGACAGAGCTTTGTTCTGACAGGGGGGAAGAGATGGATTTTGTTTCCCTGCAAAGCAGGGACTAAAATCCATCACTTCCCTGATTAAAAGCAGCACACAGAGTACACCAAAACACTAGTTAGGTACACGTTTAACTCTTTGATCCCCCTAGATGTTTAACCCCTTCCAGCCAGTGTCATTATTACAGTGACAGTGCATATTTTTTAGCACTGATCACAGTGTCACTGGTTCCCAAAAAGTGTCAAAAGTGTCAGTTAAGCCCCATACACACTATCAGATTGTCTGCTGATTTTTTCCTTCAGGTTTACCAAAACCATGTAGTACAAGGGCCTGCCTGATTGCATACACATTAAAATCCCTAAGGTTTGACCTCATATTATATGGTTTTGGTAAATCTGATGGAAAAAATCAGCAGACAATCTGATAGTGTGTATGGGGCTTTAGTGTCTGATTGGCCACTGCAATAATGCAGTCCCGCTATAAGTCGCTGATCGCTGCCATTACTAGTGTAAAAAGTAAATAAATAACTATTCCCATATTTATACCACAGTTTGTAGCTGCTATAACTTTTGTACAAACCAATCAATATACACTTACTGGAATTTTTTTTACCAATAATATGTAGCAGAATATATATTGGTCTAAATTTACAATACAATTTGATATTGTATATGTTTTATAAACCAAAGGGAAAAACATTGGATTTTTTTTCACAATTGTCGGCTTTTTTTATTCATAGAGCAAAAAAAAAAACTAAAAATAAAAACGCAGGGCTGATCAAATATTATTAAAAGAAAGCTCTATTTGTGAGAAAAAAACGACATACATTTTACTTGGGTACAGCTTTGCATAACCGCGCAATTGTCAGTTAAAGTAACGCAGTGCCACACTGCAAAAAATTTCCTGGTCATGAAGAGGGGTACATCTTCCAGAGATCAAGTGGTTAAAGCATGTTTAACCACTTGAGATCCGCGCTATAGTAAAAAGACGTGTATAGCGCGGATCTCAATTTCCGGGACTATGTCTATTGACGTAGTCCCCTTTAAGAGTTCCCCGCGCGCTCCCGGGAGCGCGCATCGGGGAAAATCTGTGTTGGCCGTGTCCGCTGGACACAGCCAATCACAGATCGCTGTAAACGGCCAATCACAGCGGCCGTTTACAGCGCGATCGCCTCCTCCAATGGGTGATGATCTCAAATGTAAACAAATGAGATCATCACCCATTGCCGAACGTGTCTCCTCACACAGCGATAGCGTGTGAGGAGACCGAAGGTGTCTGTGAGTTGAAAAGTTACAGTAAACTGATAAAAAACCCACCTGTGCCCAGATCTACCCTGCCAGTGCCCAGATCTACCCTGCCAGTGCCCTGCCAGTGCCCAGATCTACCCTGCCAGTGCCCACCTGTGCCCACCTGTGGCCACCTGTGCCCACCTGTGCCCACCTGTGCCCACCTGTGCACCGCCAGTGCCCACCTGTGCACCGCCAGTACTCCATCTGTGCACCACCAGTGCCCGCCAGTGCCCCGCCAGTGCCCGCCAGTGCCCGCCAGTGCCAGCCAGTGCCCGCCAGTGCCAGCCAGTGCCAATCGGTGCCCATCTGTACCAATCGGTGCCCATCTGTGCCTCAGCAGTGCCCATCTGTGCCGCCTAAGCAGTGCCCATCTGTGCCGCCTCAGCAGTGCCCATCTGTGCCGCCTAAGCAGTGCCCATCTGTGCCGCCTAAGCAGTGCCCATCTGTGCCCATCTGCTGCCTTATCAGTGCACATCCGTGCAATAAATCAGTGCACATCTGTGCCGACCTATCAGTGCCCATCTGCCGACTCAGCAGTGCCCATCTGTGCCGATTCAGCAGTGCCCATCTCTGCCGCCTCAGCAGTGCCCATCTGCCGCCTCAGCAGTGCCCATCTGCCGCCTCAGCAGTGCCCATCTGCCACCTCAGCAGTGCACATCCGTGCAATAAATCAGTGCACATCCGTGCAATAAATCAGTGCACATCTGTGCCGACCCATCAGTGCCCATCTGCCGCCTCAGCAGTGCCCATCTGTGCCGCCTCAGCAGTGCCCATCTGTGCCGCCTCAGCAGTGCCCATCTGTGCCGCCTCAGCAGTGCCCATCTGCCGCCTCAGCAGTGCCCATCTGCCGCCTCATCAGTGCACATCCGTGCAACAAATCTGCACATCTGTGCAATAAATCAGTGCACATCTGTGCCGACCCATCAGTGTCCATTTGTGCCACCTCAAAAGCGCCCATCTGTGCCACCTCAAAAACGCCCATCTGTGCCACCTCATCAGTGCCCATCAGTGCTACAATGGCTAAACGCATCTTTTCCGCTGAGGAGGCGTACCAAATTATTTCCGCGGCCGACGAGAGCAACAGGGAGCTCTCCTCTTCCGATTCCTTTTCGGATTCGGATTCTGAAGCCGACGTAACTTATGAGCCAGTCCTCAGCAGTGAAACACTGACTGATGAATCCGAGGAGGAAGATATCCGGCCCATCAAGCGAAGGCGTTCTAGTGAGGCAGTGCCGTCCACCAGCACCGCAGTGCCGTCCACCAGCACCGCAATGCCGTCCACCAGCACCGCAGTGCCCCAGCAAGAAAGGCCAAGTACCAGTGGGGTGTCATCTCAGCCCCAAAGGGTTAGGAGCCATGCTGGCCTTCCCTATGCCCTTCAGAACCCCTTGTGGCTTCCTCCTAATTCAGGAGAGGCCAATGTTCCCCCTTTCACCGCCCAGCCAGGAGTCCAGGTGGACACGGAGAATTTTAGCCCCATCGATTTTTTTAATTTAATTTTTACGGAGGACATGTTGGCGTCAATTGTGGCCCAGTGCAACCTGTATGCACAACAATTTATTTTTCAAAATCCGACCTCCTATTATGCCCGTCCCTACGAATGGAGAGACCTAACGGTGGAGGAGTTCAAGCTTTTTTTAGGCCTCACATTTAATATGGGACTCAACAAAAAAAACCAATTACGTACCTACTGGTCAACCCACCCCCTCCACCACTCACCGCTCTTCTCCGCGGTAATGCCCAGAACCAGGTATCAGATGATCCTGAGGTTCTTACATTTCAGTGACAATTCCCAATGCCTTCCACGAAATG
Source organism: Lithobates pipiens (assembly GCF_037356315.1). Lineage (NCBI taxonomy): Eukaryota > Metazoa > Chordata > Amphibia > Anura > Ranidae > Lithobates > Lithobates pipiens. Next base: position 132,853,787 of record NW_027507903.1, read on the forward strand.
ATCCAAATTATGACCGCCTTTACAAAATTCGACCAATACTAAATTATTTTTCTGAAATATTCCCCAAATTGTTTACCCCGGACCAACACATATGTGTGGATGAGTCCCTTATTAAATTTAGTGGCAGGCTTAGGATGAAGCAATTTATGCCCAGCAAAAGGGCCCGCTATGGGGTGAAGGTCTACAAATTATGTGACCGAGCCACAGGGTACACATATTCCTTCAAGGTGTACGAAGGGAAGGACACCCAGCTACAGCCCCCTAATTGTCCGGATTATTTGGGATCCAGCGGAAAAATTGTTTGGGACCTCATATACCCCCTACTGGATAAAGGCTACCACCTCTATGTAGACAACTTCTACACATCTCTGCCCCTGTTCCACAACCTTCACCGGAAGAAGACGCCAGCATGTGGCACTGTAAAAAAGAACCGGAAGGGCTTTTCTCAAAGTCTGGTGAACAAGAAGCTGCGGAAAGGAGAAACCGCAAGTCTAAGAAACAAGGAGGTTCTGGCAGTGAAGTGGAGGGACAGAAGAGATGTGTACATGTTATCTTCTATCCACAACGATACCTTCGTAGAAATCCCCAGAAGGAATGGCCCCGTAAAGAAACCCAAATGTATTTCAGAGTATAATTTGTTCATGGGAGGAGTCGACTTCAACGACCAAATGATGGAACCATATCTGGTCTCAAGACGGACATATCATTGGTACAAAAAAGTAGTAATTTATTTTTTTCAATTGCCCATTTACAATTCATATGTAATTTACAGCAACGCCACCCAAAACCCCAAACGTTTCTTTGGCTACCAGGAGGAAGTTTTCACAGCCCTTTTATTCCCAAACGGCCCACCAGAAAATATCCGATCAGACGTTGTAAGTCGACTCTCCGAGCGCCACTTTCCGGATAAAATTCCCCCCACACCAGCAGGCAAAAGACGCCAAAAAAGATGTAAGGCGTGTACCAAAGCAGGAGTCAGAAAAGACACATCTTATTATTGTGCACAATGTCCTTCCCAACCAGGCCTCTGTATAGGCGACTGTTTTCGGCGTTACCATACTTCAATAAATTTTTAGTGAAGTATGGTAAACATAATCCTCAGTTCCTGCCTTCATACACCTTCACACCCCTTATGCCACTGCCTGCTCTGTAACGGACCCTGGCTTGTTATTTGACCACTCTTATGCCTGCCGATTCTGTACATACCGCTGCCTGATCTGGAACTGACCCTGGACTGTTATTCGACCACGCTTCTGCCTAACGATTCTGTACATACCTCTGCCTCATCTGGAACTGACCCTGGACTGTTATTCGACCATGCTTCTGTCTAACGATTCTGTATATATCTCTGCCTGATCTGGAACTGACCTTGGACTGTTTGACCACGATATTTGCCTGCCTCTTGGACTGATCTTGTATTCTGCAACTGGACTAGTGGGATTCAACACGGGGTCTCACATATGTGAGGGGCTCCAGTATAGTTTTTCTGGAAGAAGAAAACAATTTTCTTTGTTTTCTTATTCCTAGATTAGGGTCTGGAGACTCGGAGGCTTCAAAGAGATTTGGGAGGGAGAAGCCTCTACCCCTATCCCCATTCTGTCCTGAACGAGGCTCTACTTTTGTCTGCTGCCTGTAGGACTTACTGCCATCATGCCGCACTGACCACACCACAAGGACCTGCCTACTACCAGGACCAATATTTTTGGCACTGCTGACATCTCTGCACTAACCCTGGACTGTAATATGGACAGTATCCCTGCCTGCTGCCTGAAAAACTGTGTTCACTGTTGCTGACCAAGTCCCTGCCTGCTGCCTGGACCAGTGATATCCTCCTGTGGACAACTGCGCTTCTAAAACCACAGGTAATCTTTTCTTTACCCTTTGCTCAGCATAATGTATTTGGGGGTGTAATTCTTGGTATGTGCAGGCTATGTGTCCCTGGAACGCCGACGGTGTTTCTTGCATGTTGCGCCTCTGTATTTGGTCAGGCTGTGTAAAAGTCTCACACATGTGGTATCGTTATACTCAGGAGGAGTAGTAGAACGTATTTTGGGGTGTTATTTTTGCTATGTAAATGCTATGCGTTGGAAATATCTTATAAACGGACAACTTTGTGTAAAAAAAAAATGCGTTTTCATTTTTTTCCACATTTTCCGAAAACTTCTGGAAAAAAATGAACCATTGAAAAGACTCATTATGCCTCATAGATTATACGTTGGGGTGTTAGCTTTCCAAAATGGGGTCATTTTCTGGACGTTTCCATTGCCCTGGTGTTCCAGGGCCTTCAAAACTGTAATAGGTGGTTGAGAAATGAAATGTGTAATTTATGCTCCTAGAATGCCTGAAGGTGCTACTTCAAAATTAGGCCTCTGTATGTGGTCAGGCTGTGTAAAAGTCTCACACATTTGGTATCGTTATACTCAGGAGGAGTAGTAGAACGTATTTTGGGGTGTTATTTTTGCTATGTAAATGCTATGCGTTGGAAATATCTTATAAACGGACAACTTTGTGTAAAAAAAAATGCGTTTTCATTTTTTTCCACATTTTCCGAAAACTTCTGGAAAAAAATGAACCATTGAAAAGACTCATTATGCCTCATAGATTATACGTTGGGGTGTTAGCTTTCCAAAATGGGGTCATTTTCTGGACGTTTCCATTGCCCTGGTGTTCCAGGGCCTTCAAAACTGTAATAGGTGATTGAGAAATGAAATGTGTAATTTATGCTCTTAGAATGCCTGAAGGTGCTACTTCAAAATTAGGCCTCTGTATGTGGTCAGGCTGTGTAAAAGTCTCACACATGTGGTATCGTTATACTCAGGAGGAGTAGTAGAACGTATTTTGGGGTGTTATTTTTGCTATGTAAATGCTATGCGTTGGAAATATCTTATAAACGGACAACTTTGTGTAAAAAAAAATGCGTTTTCATTTTTTTCCACATTTTCCGAAAACTTCTGGAAAAAAATGAACCATTGAAAAGACTCATTATGCCTCATAGATTATACGTTGGGGTGTTAGCTTTCCAAAATGGGGTCATTTTCTGGACGTTTCCATTGCCCTGGTGTTCCAGGGCCTTCAAAACTGTAATAGGTGATTGAGAAATGAAATGTGTAATTTATGCTCTTAGAATGCCTGAAGGTGCTACTTCAAAATTAGGCCTCTGTATGTGGTCAGGCTGTGTAAAAGTCTCACACATTTGGTATCGTTATACTCAGGAGGAGTAGTAGAACGTATTTTGGGGTGTTATTTTTGCTATGTAAATGCTATGCGTTGGAAATATCTTATAAACGGACAACTTTGTGTAAAAAAAAATGCGTTTTCATTTTTTTCCACATTTTCCGAAAACTTCTGGAAAAAAATGAACCATTGAAAAGACTCATTATGCCTCATAGATTATACGTTGGGGTGTTAGCTTTCCAAAATGGGGTCATTTTCTGGACGTTTCCATTGCCCTGGTGTTCCAGGGCCTTCAAAACTGTAATAGGTGATTGAGAAATGAAATGTGTAATTTATGCTCTTAGAATGCCTGAAGGTGCTACTTCAAAATTAGGCCTCTGTATGTGGTCAGGCTGTGTAAAAGTCTCACACATTTGGTATCGTTATACTCAGGAGGAGTAGTAGAACGTATTTTGGGGTGTTATTTTTGCTATGTAAATGCTATGCATTGGAAATATCTTATAAACGGACAACTTTGTGTAAAAAAAAATGCGTTTTCATTTTTTTCCACATTTTCCGAAAACTTCTGGAAAAAAATGAACCATTGAAAAGACTCATTATGCCTCATAGATTATACGTTGGGGTGTTAGCTTTCCAAAATGGGGTCATTTTCTGGACGTTTCCATTGCCCTGGTGTTCCAGGGCCTTCAAAACTGTAATAGGTGGTTGAGAAATGAAATGTGTAATTTATGCTCCTAGAATGCCTGAAGGTGCTACTTCAAAATTAGGCCTCTGTATGTGGTCAGGCTGTGTAAAAGTCTCACACATTTGGTATCGTTATACTCAGGAGGAGTAGTAGAACGTATTTTGGGGTGTTATTTGTGGTATGCACATTCCGTGTGGGAGAAATAAGCTATTACAATGAAAATTTTGTGAAAAAAAAAAAAAAAAAAAAAATCGTAATTTTGCAAAGAATTATGGGAAAAAATGACAACTTAAAATAACTAACCATGCCTCTTACTAAATACATTGGAATGTCTACTTTCCAAAAAGGGGTCATTTGGGGGGCATTTGTACTTTCCTGGCTTGTTAGGGTCTCAAGAATGGAGATAGGCCTTAGTACATCAGATGTGATCTTTTTTTGCAAATCTTTATGATTTGCACCATAGCTTGTAGACTCTATAAATTTCACACAGATCATATAATATGCAAAAATTTGGGTTATTTTTACCAAAGATGTGTAGTAGTATAAATTGTGGCCAAAATTTATGAAGAAAAAATGCTAATTTGCTAAATTTTGTCACAGAAACGAAGAAAAATTCATTTTTTTTCAAAATTTTCGGTCTTTTTTCATTTATAGCGCAGAAAATAAAAAATCGAGAGGTGATCAAATACCACCAAAAGAAAGCTCTATTGGTATGAAGAAAAGGACGAAAAAATCATTTGGTTACAGTGTTGCATGACTGAGTAATTGTCATTCAAAATGTGAGAGCACTGAAAGCTGAAAATTGGTCTGGGACTGAGGGGGGTTTAAGTGCCCAGTAAGCAAGTGGTTAAAAACCCAAAACAAAAAAAATATTGCAGCTTGCTAATTATTAGATGTGTTGGCTGCATCCATTTTATTTTCTTTGGCTTATTTCCTTCTGTTCTCACCTTAGCATGTCCCTACTCTGAATGAATGAGCACAATGAGCACCATTGGAGAGCAACATTGTCAGTCTGGGGGGGGGGGGTGTTAGATGGACTAGCAGATTTAAATACACTAACAAAGTGAAGCCAAACTCCAGCTAATACTTTTTCTGGTTTTTCTAACTCTGCAACTGATGCATTCTGCTGGTGAGCTTGTTTGTGCTTTTGAAAGACAACAGACTTGCTGGCAGGATAACCAGATGAAAATACACTATAGAAGAAAGAATGCCTAAAAAGAAAACAAATGTAGCCATCACATCTAGCAATGGTAAACTGCAATAATCAATGTTTGTATTTGAGTTTAATACCACTTTAAGTCCCATTTACCATTAAAGAGCAGATGACATGAAGTGCTTTTTTTTTTTTTTAAGATTTTATTGAATTTTAACAAATTACAACAGGGGAAAAATAAAGACAGTTCTCTTCCATGTTGAAACAACTAGAGACCAAAAAAGAAACAGTAGTTTTTACAGGACAATGTCAATCACAATCTTACAGGTTTCATGTATCCATGGCCATGTACAAGTGTTAAATCGTAGGGTTACAACTTGGGCAGGGGCACATTAAAAGGGCCGGAGTGAGAGGCCGCGTGCCTAGCTTTTCCTGGCGGAGTCTGGGAGCTTGTATTCTAGCGTGCTCTAAAGAGGCTGGATGACTTCCTGGGCTCCGGTCAGTTTGTCCGTGTAAGTGATGTATTGTCCATGACTATTTGGGAGTCGTCTGTATCGCTCTGTAGGGATGGGATGCAGACCGTAGCTTAGATTTTGGAAAAGTAGTTGCAATAAGCTCGAAGAAGTGCTTTTTATTTGGCCAATGTATACAGTGCTTTGAAAAAATATTCATACCCCTTGACATTTTCCACTTTTTGTCATCTTACTACCAAAACCAGAAAATGTATTTTATTTGGATTTTATGTGAGAGGCAAACACAAAGTGGCACAGAATTGTGAAGTGGAAGGAAAGAAAACTTATTTTTTTTCAATTTTTTACAAATAAATATGTGAAAAGTGTGGCGTACATTTGTATTCAGCCCCCCGAGTCAATACTGTAGAACCACCTTTTGCTGCAATTACAGGTGCAAGTCTTTTTGGGGGTGTCTCTACCAGCTTTGCACATCTAGAGAGTGACATTTTTGCCCATTCTTCTTTGCAAATTAGCTGAAGCACTGTCAGATTGAATGGAGAGCATCTGTGAACTTTCAAGTCTTGCCACAGATTCTTAATTGGATTTAGGTCTGGACTTTGACTGGACCATTCTAACACCGAATATGCTTTGATCTAAACCATTCCATTGTAGCTCTTGCTGTATGTTTAGGGTCATTGTTTTGCTGGAAGGTGAACCTCTGCCCCAGTCTCAAGTCTTTTGCAGGCTCTAATGCTGCGTACACACGATCAGAATTCCAGCCAGAAAAAGACAGATGAGAGCTTCATCGGAAAATGCCACCGTGTGTATGATCCATCGTAATTTAGCTGTCCGAAATTTCCGCAAGCCAAAAATTTATAGCATGTTCCCAATTTTCTCAATGGAAAAACTTTCTATCGGAAATTCCGATTGTGTGTATGCACTTCCGACACGCCAAAAATCACGCATGCTCAGATTCAACTACGAGACAGAAGCTATTGGCTACTGGCTATTGAACTTCCTTTTTCTAGTGCCGTAGTACGTGTTGTACGTCACCGCGTTATAAACGATCGGAATTTGTTGTGACCTTGTGGAGGCAAGACAGCTTTAACCAAATTCTGTTGGAATTCCATCTGGAAAACCATCAGAGCTTTTTCCGATGAGAATTCCAATCATATGTACACGACATAACAGGTTTTCTTATAGGAATGCCCTGTATTTGGCTCCATCCATCTTCCCATCAAGGAGAAGGGATCTCACCGCTCCAGGAGCACACATGCAGGCTGTAAACTGTCTCTTTGGCTGGGAAGCCACAGGTGCTGGCTATTAAAACTAGCAACAGATGAAAAACAAGCTCTGGTCAGCAATTTTTCCTTGTTCGCTGTGTTTGTTGAGCTGTGATGTGATTTTCCAATAAAAGAAAGTGGTCTTCTGAAGAGTGCGGCAGTCCAGAGCTTGTTTTTCATCTGTTGCCATCTCCCCATCAACTCTGACCAGCTTCCCCGTCCCTGCTGAATAAAAGCATCCCCACAACATGATGCTGCCACCACCATGTTTCACGGTGGGAATGGTGTGTTCAGGGTGATCTGCAGTATTAGTTTTCCGCCACACATAACGTTTTGCTTGGTCTCATCTGACCAGAGCACCTTCTTCTACATGTTTGCTGTGTCCCCCACATGGCTTCTTGCAAATTGCAAACTGGACTTATTATGGCTTTCTTTCAACATTGAGTTTCTTCTTGCTACTCTTCCATAAAGGCCAGATTTGTGGAGTGCACGGCTAATAATTGTCCTGTGGACAGATTCTCCCACCTGAGCTGTGGATCTCTGAAGCTCCTCCAGAGTTACCATGGGTCTTTTGGCTACATCTCTGATGAATGCTGTCCTTGCTCGGCCTGTCAGTTTAGGTGGACGGCCATGTCTTGGTAGGTTTGCAGTTGTACCATACTCTTTCCATTTTCAGATGATGGATTGAACAGTGCTCCGTGAGATGTTCAAAGATTGGGATTTTTTTTATATCCTAACCCTGCTTGAAACTTCTCCACAGCTTTATCCCTGACTTATCTGGTGTGGTCCTTGGCCTTCATGATGCTGTTTGTTCACTAAGGTTCTCTAACAAACTTCTGAGGGCTTCATAGAACAGCTGTATTTGTACTGAGATTAAATTACACACAGGTGGACTCTATTTACTAATTAGGTGACTTCTGAAGGCAATTGGTTTCAGTAGATTTTAGTTAGGGGTATCACAGTAAAGGGGGCTGAATACAATTTCACGCCACACTTTTCAGATATTTATTTGTAAAAAAAATTGAAAACCATTTATCATTTTTCTTCCACTTTACAATTATGTGCCCCTTTGTGTTGGTCTATCACATAAAATCCTAATAAAATAAATTTACTTTTCTGGAAAACATAATGGAAAGTAGCACAAGTATTATTGCTTGGCGAGCCTTTTTTGTTAGATAATGTAAATGCACATTACTATATAAGCAAACAAAAAATACATAACTAAGGTATATTTATATTTGAGCATTTTTGGGAGAAAATTTAACATGATATACAGTAAAATAGTGAATGGAGGTAATAACAAATCTGCCATCGTGTACTAAAGCTAATATTTAACATAACACTGCAGCAGCAAATCATATTATTCTACACATGACTCTGCACCACAGACCTCAAAGGGAGCAACACTTCAGTGGGGCAAGTTGGCAGCAAAAGGCACACACTCCTTTTCCTCCTCAAAGGGCTTATAGCTGCCACTTTCTTTTATAGTGCTGTTAATGTGTCATTTTCCTCTTACTCCTCCTCAAGAGCATATAGCAGCCTTTTTTATTGGATTGCTAATGTATTCTTTTGTTCCTCCTCCTCAGGGTCACATAGCAGTCATTTTCACTAATGCACCCCTTCCTCCTCTTTCTCAAGGGTGCATAGCAGATATGTAACCAGTTTATTGGACACCTGTAACTAACAACTGTATAATCCTATTACCTGCTGTGTGCTGGCAATGGGTATTGCCCATTTAGTTATATGATGATGGATTTTAACATGGCCTCTTGTTCCCACACTTTTCTTCAGGGTCACTGCCCTCTGCAGGTCATATCATAAAAATAGGGCTCCCTAAGTGCCCGCCCTAGAGAGTTTGGTTGAGGAAAGATTGCCAAAATGTAGCTGTCTTTCTGCCAAAGTAGAATACCCCCTGGGGGGGGGGGGGGGGTGATTAGAGCCCAGTGAGTTCCCAGGGGGTCTGGAGCCAAATCATGGACTCAAAAGAACAGGTCTTACAACTAGGAGCCTGAAGTTTAGATAAGTTAGAGAAGATACAAGAAGATACAGTACAGACATCTAACAATTTGCTGTTGCTGTTGAAACTGCTATGTTGCTGTTGTTAACCACCTCGCGCCCGCCCTATAGCCGAATGACGGCCGTAGAGCAGGCGCGTTCGTCCGGGTGGTCGTCCCTGGACGTCCTGATGTTTATTTCCGCAATGCGCGCCGCCGCGGGCGCGCATCGTGGAAGTTCTGTGTTCGCCGTGTCCCCCCGGGGACAGGCAAACACAGATCGCTGTAAACGGCCAATCACAGCGGCCGTTTACAGCGTGATCGGCGTGTCCAATGGGAGATAATCTCATATGTAAACATATGAGATCATCTCTCAGCGCCGCTCTCCCTCCTCACACAGACAGTGTGAGAGGGGAGAGATGAACGGCTGCAGCGGCAGCCGTTCTGCCTCGAGTAAAAAAAAAAAGTAAAAAATAAAAAAAAGTGCCATCCTCCCCCAGCAGTGCCATCCTCCCCCAGCAGTGCCATCCGCCCCAGTGCCATCTGCCCCAGTGCTACCTGCCCCCAGTGCCATCCACCCCAGTGCTACCTGCCCCCAGTGCCATCCACCCCAGTGCTACCTGCCCCCAGTGCCACCTGCCCCCAGTGCCACCTGCCCCCAGTGCCATTTGTCCCCAGTGCCATCTGTCATCAGTGCCACGTATAAGTGCCATCTGTCATCAGTGCCACGTGTCATCAGTGCCACATAGTGCCATCTGTCATCAGTGCCACGTATTAGTGCCATCTGTCATCAGTGCCACCTGTCAGTGTCACGTGCCATCTGTTGTCAGTGTCACGTGTCATCAATGCCACTTATCAGTGCCATCTGTCATCAGTGTCACGCGTCATCGGTGCCATGTATTAGTGCCATCTGTCATCGGTGGCACGTATTAGTGCCGCATATTAGTGCCATCTGTCATCGGTGCCACGTATTAGTGCCACGTGTCTTCAGTGCCACGTATTAGTGCCACGTGTCATCAGTGACACGTATAAGTGCCACGTGTCATCAGTGCCACATATTAGTGCCATCTGTCATCAGTGCCACGTGTCATCAGTGCCACGTATATAAGTGTGTCATCATTGCCACGTATCAGTGCCATCTGTCATCAGTGTCACGTGTCATTGTCCTGGTGCTTCAAAAGTGTAATAAATAGTCAACAAGTTAGATGTGTAATTTATGTTCCTAGAACACATGATGGCCCTACCTGCATGTTGGGCCTCTCTATGTGGCCAGGCTGTGAAAAAGTCCCAAACATGTGGTATTGTAATACTCAGGAGGAGTAGCAGAATTTTTTGGGGGGTGTCATTTGTGGTATACACATGCCACGTGAGAGAAATAACCTATTACAATGACAATTTTGTGGAGAAAAAAAAAAATGAAAAATCTTAATTTTGCAAAGAATTGTGGGAAAAAAAAGGACAACATCAAAAAGCTCACTATGCCTCTTACTAAATACCTTGGAATGTCTACTTTCCAAAAAGGGGTCATTTGGGGGGTATTTGTACTTTCCTGACTTGTTCGGGTCACAAGAAGCGAGATAGGCCACCAGTACATCAGATGTGATCAATTTTGTGCGATTCGCACCACAGCTTGTAGACTCTCTAACTTTCACAAAGACCAAATAATATCCACTAATTTGGGTTATTTTTACCAAAGATATGTAGCAGTATAAATTGTGGCCAAAATTTATGAAGAAAAATTAATAATTTGCATAATTCTGTCACAGAAACAAAGAAATATGCGTTTTTTTTCAAAATTTTCGGTCTTTTTTCATTTATAGCACAAAAAATAAAAACCCCAGAGGTGATCAAATACCACAAAAAGAAAACTCTATTTGTGGGAAAAAAAGGACAAAAAATTCAATTGGGTACAGTGTTGCATGACTGAGTAATTGTCATTCAAATTGTGAGAGCACCGAAAGCTGAAAATTGGTCTGGGCAGGAAGGGTGTTTAAGTGCCCAGTAAGCAAGTGGTTAAGGACCACCATATTTGTATCACACAATAAACCAGCCAAACAGCCAAGAAATGGGTGACATGTCTAAGGCGATGGTTACTCTGATAGTGAAGGGGTGTCATGCTTGGAACATTCAGTAACAACCAGCTCCCCACATTCTGGGACCATCCCCATGGCACAGAGTACCTAGGGATCCAGCCTGGAGTTACAGGGGAGAGAGAGATGTAAAGGGGCCCAGTAACGAGTACAGGCATTGGGTTTTGGAGAAAGTGCATTTCCTGTATCCAGTAGCAGCAGTGGGACCAGTCATTGTTCGGGAGGTGACGGGATTGCAGAGTAGGTGAAGACTGGTACATGCTTCGCGGCACTGTCTCAGAAATGCTGCACACCTGGGGTGTGGTGTTTTCCAAAAGAAGTGTGTCCAAAGTGCTTAGCGTTAACATAAGTATGGCCACAGAAGCAGTTAACTGTAGGTTTCTGCTCACTTCAAAAGTTATATGACTGCAGCTCCTGCCTGTGATTCAATGAATGCAGTTTCACAGTGTCCCCACTAGGGCGTTTTGGCTCCGCCCACAGGCAGATAGCAGAATATAAATGGGGAAAAATGATATGGTTTGGGGAAAAATTATATATAAAAAAATCATAGAATCCTATCTTCAAATCTTTCTATGAGAGGATGAAACAAATCAGAAAGATGGTCTGGATCCTGATGTCATACACAGTAGGTTTTATATGTTGTGTTTGTGTCAGGTATATAAAATTATTTTGCAGAGTTTTCTATTCCCATATTAATAAAATGTTTTAAACGTTTTATTTATATTTAACTTTTTTTGTTCTTTATAGGGTTGTCCATGTCCCAGTGCACATAAGAAAATGAATTCCAGCACTATAATTCAAAGAACGCAAGCATAGATTAAAGTAAATATAATCCATACCAATAAACTTTTATATAAGTTTTAATAAATTAATGATACTGATATAAAAGTCCTTGTTTAGCCACTTTTTTGTTATGGAGCAACAAAATTCTGCCCCTGTCTCACACAATCTCCCACCTGTACATAACTTTGTCACATGCTTTCCCAAAGGATAAAACAAGCTTCTGATGAACAGTGCCCAGGAATGGAGCACTGTTTTAAAAAAAAATGTATTTGAAATAAAAGAAAAAATTTGGCCAGCAATAGTTAGGAAATATGCCCTGTTGTTAAAAACACATGCAGCTGGTTATGACTGAAGTGCATGTGGACAGGGGCAGGCTGTTAAAAAAATCAATTGGAGCCAGCAAAAATTAGGAAATATGTCCTATGAAAAAACATGTGCATCCTGCTAGGACTGCAGTGCACGTGAGCAGGGACAGGCTGTGAATTTTTTTTTTAAGTGCCTACAAGTCCTATGCTAATCTGTCTCTATGCACCTTAGCAGCAGGTGTGTAGATGCTACAACCTTTCCACATAACAGCTCCGTTCAGTGCTCAGGCCTCGAGGCTGCCGATACCAACTTACCAGAGTAAGGAAGAGGATGGTTGGCACTCAGAATGGCATCCAAAACATGGTATTCCTTTATTTAAAAGACATGTACAACTCTGTCAAAACAGCCTACGTGTTTCAGACATTAGTCCTTAGTCATGGCTGTCCTTAGGGATAGCCATCCCTAAAGGACTAAAGTCCAAAATGCATAGGGTGTTTTTACAGCATTGCACATATCTTTTCAATAAAGAAATACCATTTTTTGGATGTCATCTTGAGTGCCGACCATCCCTTTCCTTAGTCAGAACTTCATATCCTTTCACCATTACAGGTAAGCACATTGTCAAAAAGGCTGTTGGGAACACAGATTTTTATAGTGAGGGGGTTGGCTTAAAGGGTCTTAAATCCACATTTCAAAAAAAATAAAAATAACAAACATGCCTATACTTACCTGCTCTGTGCAATGGTTGTGCACAGAGCATCCCCAATCCTCTTCTTCCGGGGTGCCCTGTTGGTGCTCCAGGCCCCTCCTCTTTATTAGGTGCCCCCAAGGAAATCTGCTTTTCCCATTGACACAGACAACGGGACTCAGTTTCGCCCCCCACTCCAGTGTCACTGGATTTGATTAACAGCAGCAGGAGCCAATCAGGGCCGGACTGGGAGTAAAAACCAGTCCTGGAAAAAAATTCATACCAGCCCCACAGCATTATTATACCAGCCCAAAAGCATAACGTCATTATTTTCTTGTTCATGAAAGGGAAAACCATACATTTTAAAGCACATTTGATGACGAGAGTATTATATATAGATATGAAATCACATAGGGATATATATATATATATATATATATATATATATATATATATATATATAAAAATATATATATATGCAAATTCCAGTTAAAAATGGTAAGTGGACACTCATCAAGGGGGACCGTAGGAACTCAGAACGTGGGGGGGTGACCCCCTTCCACAGAAAGAATACACTAAGATAAGGGGGGTGGGTAACCACCAAATGCTGCTTTACTCTGCCTGTGAATGCAGTCTCACTGTGCCCACAAATGCGGCCTCACTGTGCCAATTATTGCAGCCTCACTATGCCCATCAAATGCAGTTTTACTGTGCCATGAATGCATTCTCACTGTGCCCATCATTGCAGCCTCTCCTGTGCCCCATGTCCCAGTCTGCAGTCCCTGTCTGTGGGAAGGTGTGTTGTTGATGCTCGGTACGCTACCTTGCATGCCAGCAGGATATCCATGACGGGCAGCAACAGGCAGGGTCTGTTCTCGTTTTGGATGGGGACGGTGCTCCTTCCAGAGGATCTGTTTGCTGTGAGATGAAGTGGTCCCATGCACCTTCAGCCATCCTCATTTTCCGGCCCCAGTCAGCCTGTCCTCTGGTCCTGGGGAAGTGGAGAGCGCTGGGTGGGAGTTGGAGAGAAGGGGGAGCAGAGAGTATTGGCGGGTTAGAGAGCACATGTATGGGGGAAAAGAGCAGGGGGTAGTGGAGATCACAGGGGTGGGGAGCGGAGAGCACTGGGGGGGAACTTGAGAGTACTGGGGGGGCCAAAAAGAACAGGGGTGGAGAGCATGGTAGGCAGAGAGCACTGAGGATGCTAAGAGTGTGGGGTGGCGAAGAGCACTGGGGGGGCAGAAAAATAGGGGTGGAGAGCACGGGGGCTGGAGAGTACTGGGGGGTACAAAGAGTAGGGGGGAGAGCTTGAGAGCACCAGTGGGGGCCATAAAGAATAAGGGAAAAAGCACGGGGGACGACTGCAGAGCATTATAGGAGGTGGAGAGCATTGGCAGGGTTGGAGAGCACATGGGTGGGGGCAAAATGCAGGGGGGAGTGGAGAGTGCAGGGGTGGGGAGTGGAGAGTGCTGGGGGGAGCCAAAAAGAACAGGAGTGGAGAGCAGGGGGGGTAGAGAGCACTGGGGGGGGCGGAGAGCGATGAGTGGCGCTTGAGAGCACCAGGGGGCCAGAAAGAACAAGGGTGGGGAGAATGGAAAGCTGGAGAGTACTAGGGTGGGGGCTGGAGAGTGATGGGGAGAGCTGGAGAGCACTGGAGGGTGAGAAAGAACAGGGGGGAGAGCACTGGGGGGAGTGCAGAGCACTGGGGAGGGAAAGAACAGGGGGGAGAGCACTGGGAGGAGAACAAGGGGGGGGTAACAAGGGCGGAGAGCACTGGGGGGAGTGGAGAGCACTGGGAGGTGAAGAACGGGGGGAGAGCACTGGAGGAGGGAAGAGCACTAGGGGGGAAGACCAGGGGGGAGAGCACTGGGGGGAGTGGAGAGCACTGGGGGGGTGGAACGGGGGGGAGAGCACTGGGGGAGTGAAAAGAACTGGGGGGAAGAAAGGGGGAGCACATAACACTGGGGGGAGAACAGGGGGAGCACTGGGGGAAGTGGAGAGCACTGGGGGGGGAACAGGGGGGAGAGCACTGGGGGGAGTGAAGAGCACTGGGGGGGAATACGGGGGAGCACTGCGGGAGAGCACTAGGGGGAGTGTAGAGCACTGGGGGGGACAGGGGGGAGCACTTGGGGGAGTGGAGAGCACGGGGGGAACAGGGGGGAGAAGAGCACTGAGGAGAAGAGCACTGGGGGAGGGTAAAGAGCACTGGGGGGAGAACGGGGGGAAAGCACTGGGGGTAATGGAGAGCACTGGGGGGGAAGAACAGAGGGGAGAGCAGAGCACTGGGGGGAAAGAACGGGGGGAGAGCACTGTGGGGAGTGGAGAGCACTGGGGGGGACATGGAGGAGAGAACTGGAGGGAGTGGAGAGCACTGGGGGGAGGGACAAGGGGGGGAGCACTGTGGGGAGGGAAGAACAGGGGGGAGAGCACTGGGGGGAGAACAAGGGGGGAGTGGAGAGCACTGGGGGGAGAACAGGGGGGAGAGCACTGGGGGGAGAACAGGGGGGAGAGCACTGGGGGGAGTGGAGAGCAATGGGAGGATGGAACAGGGGGGAGCACTGGTGGGAGTGAAAAGCACTGGGAGGAAGAATGGGGGGAGCACTGGGTGAGAGCACTGGGGGGAGTGGAGAGCACTGGGTGGGAAGAACAGGGGGGAGCACTGGGGGGAGGGGGTGAAGAGCACTGGGGGGAGGGTGAAGGGCACTGGGGGGAGGGTAAAGAGCACTGGGGGTGAGAACAGGGGGGGGAATGGGGGGAAGAGCACTGAGGGTAATGAACAGAGGGGAGAGCAGAGCACTGGGGGGGAAGAACGGGGGGAGAGCACTGTGGGGAGTGGAGAGCACTAGGGTGGGGGACATGGAGGAGAGAACTGGGGGGAGTGGAGAGCACTGGGGGGGGAGAACAAGGGGGAGAGCACTGGGGGAGGGAAGAACAGGGGGGAGAGCACTGGGGGGAGAACAAGGGGGGAGTGGAGAGCACTGGGGGGAGAACAGGGGGGAGAGCACTGGGGGGAGTGGAGAGCAATGGGAGGATGGAACAGGGGGGGAGCACTGGTGGGAGTGAAAAGCACTGGGAGGAAGAATGGGGGGGGGGCACTGGGTGAGAGCACTGGGGGGAGTGGAGAGCACTGGGTGGGAAGAACAGGGGGAGCACTGGGGGAGGGGGTGAAGAGCACTGGGGAGAGGGTGAAGGGCACTGGGGGAGGGTAAAGAGCACTGGGGGGTGAGAACAGGGGGGGGAATGGGGGGAAGAGCACTGGGGGGGAAGAACAGAGGGGAGAGCAGAGCACTAGGGGGAAGAACAGGGGGGAGCACTGTGGGGAGTGAAGAGCAATGGGGGGGGGTGAAGAACTGGGTGAGAGCACTGGGGGGAGTGGAGCGCACTGGGGGGCAGGGGGGAGAGCATGGGGGAGAGCACTGGGGGGAGTGGAGAGCACTGGGGGGGAGAACAAGGGGGAGAGCACTGGGGGCAGAACAAGGGGGGAGTGGAGAGCACTGGGGGGAGCACTGGGGGGGAGCACTGGGGGGGAACAGGGGGGAGAGCACTGGGGGGAGTGGAGAGCAGTGGGGGGGTGGAACGGGGGGAGCACTGGTGGGAGTGAAAAGCACCGGGGGGAAGAACGGGGAGAGCACTGGGGGGAGTGGAGAGCACTGGGGGGAAGAACGGGGGGAGAGCACTGGGGGGAGAGCACTGGGGGGAGAACAAGGGGGGTAACAAGGGCAGAGAGCACAGGGGGGAGTGGCGAGCACGAGGGGAAGAACGGGGGGAGCACTGGGGGAGTGAAGAGCACTGGGGGGAAGAACAGGGGGGAGAGCACTGGGGGGGAGAACAGGGGGGGGAGCACTGGGGTGAATGGAGAGCACTGGGGGATGGGGGAGAGCACCGGGGGAGAGCACTGGGGGGGGGCAACAGGAGGAAGAAGAGCACTAAGGGGAGGGGTGAAGAGCACTGGGATGGTGGCTAGAGAAGGATGAGGAGAACTGGAGAGCAGGTTGGGGGGCAGAAAGAACAGGGGTGGAGAAAACTGTGGGGGGGGGACTGGAGAGTGTGGTGGGGGAGGGGGGCAGGGAGCAGAATGTGAACCGGGGGGCAGTAAAAGAAGTTGGATAGGAGGATCAGCAGCTGCATATAAAGGAAATGAGCTTTCTATATTCCTCCATGCTGCCGCTGAATGCTTGATTCTCCTCTCCCTCCTGCAAGCATTCAGTGGCTGCATGGAGGAATATAGAAAGCTCATTTCCTTTATATGTCGCCCACCCTGCTGATCCTCCTATCCAGGCACACACGGCTGTACGGGTGGCATCTTCTCCTCCTGATCACAGCACTGGCTGGCTCTGTGTTCGGCGGCCGCTTTGTAACATGGCCCACCCCCCCAGACCATCTCACGTGATAGGCAGAACGTTGATTCTATCTACTATCACACAAGCCGGTCTGAGGGGGCGGGGCCGTGTTACAGAGTGGCGCCAAAGACAGAGCCAGCCAGCGCTTTGATCCGCAGGAGAGAGCGGAGGATGCAGCCGCAACCAAAAGCGGCCCTAGGGCAGTCGGCCTACCGGGAAATCTCCAGGTATCCCGGTAGGCCAGTCCGGCCCTGGAGCTAATGGCTTCTGCTGCTATCAATCTGTCCAATGAGAAGAGACAGTGGCTGGAGCTGCTGTGTTTGTGCACATCTTTGGATCGGATCAGACTCAGGTATGAAAAAAGTGGGGTCTGGGGGGAGCTGCAGCACAGAAGGTTTTTCACCTTAATGTATAGAATGCTATGAGGTGAAAAACCTTGAGGCTTTACAACCACTTTAATCAAGTATACCCTTATTGCCCATTCTAAAATATCTGACCAAAGTTCAAGGGCCACAAGGTGCATTATTGGTAGCTGATTGCTATGGCGACCAATGGCTGCATTCGTTTGCTGTTTTTTCGCAACTGCAAACAGGTTCAACCCATACTCAGCATGAAACTCGTCCCTATAGCCCAGCAGACTCTAATAGCCAAATCAAAAACAATGGCTGGGATATATCAGAGCAGACATGGCACATTAGGTTACTGCGCTGCTGACTTGCAGCTTGACTAGAAAAAACAGCTATCACATCCAGCAATATTTCTCTGGAGTAGTGTTTATGTTGTCACACATTTATGAAGTCTTTCTACCTGGTGCTACAAGTAATGAATCATTGTTCATTAGACTGAAAGCTAGAACCTTTTCTATGAGGTGAGTCACCAATTTTGTGCATGACTAATAGCTTGTGCTAACCTCTTTAGAGCTCAAAGGGGCTTGCAAAGCAATTTGTGTATCCTGTATCAATTGTGAGAACAAATGTACGCAGGGCTAGAGGAATAAAAACACATTTATGTATTTCTTAAGGCGGATTGAGTACTGCGAAAGGGTTAAGCTATCTCTCGTCTACCTTCGAGTGTTCTTTTTTTATTTCCCCTTTTTATCAAGGAAAACTTTTCTTTGCCTTGATACATAGCCCATAAAGACACATCAGCTACATTTTATGAAACTAAAGCAAAATACTCTGTGAGCTAACTGCAAAACCAAGCGATATTTCATACCTACAGGAGATGATTCCTACAGAGGGTAAAAAAACAAAAAAAAAAGCCGCAGTATAAATAGTTCTTCTAAACTAGAGGGTATCCAATAATCTGAGATCCAGACAATGAGAGGAGCAGAGGTGGCGGACTTACAATATGCAATTTATCTATGTACAAGAGACTGGAGAAAAAAAAAAGTCCAAATAAATTAGCTATTGCATCTTCCTACTTAATCGTTGTAATAGGTAGAGAGCTGTAGCTGAGAGATGGAAATCAGTCTTTTGTGCAATGTTCACAAGGAGCTTTGTGCTACAAATATCCTTATTTAAGCAGTTGTAATGAACAGACAAAGACCTGCTCACATTTCTGACAACAGTAAAAGTAATCTGTTATGGTGGAGAATATAGATAAAGATCATCATTTGTTTGACCAGCATGTGCATACATAGCTTCCTGGGAAATTACATTGATTTTTTTTTTACCTTGAATGGAAAATCTTGTAGCATGGCTTTAGACCACTCTGTGAAGTCACAAGTGGAGGTTTTGATATCTTAAACCAAGCAACAATGAAACTCTTAACCACTGTTGTTTACCATGCTAGAATGATTAAAGTGGGGCACCAAGCAGTTAACCGTATACATAATTGTTCAAGTACAAAATTGTAAAATTGTACATGAAACATGAAGTATATGTAAACTGCTTTACCTGTCAAAATATGTGTATTTCTGTTCTCTTGTTATTAATAAGAGGGGGTAGCTGCACAGGAGAGGGGCAGTGTTACATAAGGGAGGCAGCAGGACAGGAGGTGGGCAATGGGACAGGAAGGGGGCAACAGTCCTTCCAGATCTCACCTGTTCTGCAGTGGTGCCTCCAGATATTGTTAGTGTGTATCTGGTGCCAGGAGGGGAAGCTTTGCTCCAGGCATGTAGAAATTCTCTGGCGGCTGCTGCAGCATAAAGTAGGCGAGGGGGCGCTTTCACCCTGACCTCCTCCTCTTCTTCATTCTCTTCCACAAGCCCTTCGCCCAAACCCCCTCACCTGATCCCCCCTCACAGCCAGGTACCCTCCGCCATTCCTCGTTGGAGACAGCAGGCCCAACTGCTCCCAGCACATCTGTGTCCATCTACCGCTCCGCCCTCCTGAAGACTGCCTGCTTGCCTACTTCTTTCATCTCATTTTAGAAGCAGCTACCAGGAGCAAGGTGGAAAATTTGGTTTGCCTGCTGCTGGGCACAGAAGGTGGATGTGCCCCCCCCCCCCCCCCGACTGATGTGCACCCTAGGCCAGTGCCTACCTTGCCCATAGGTATCGCCAGCCCTGTTTGTAGGAGTGCATATTATTTTAAATGTCCCCTGGGGATTATAGAAGCTCTTTCAACAATACTGAATCCATTCTTGTTCCAAAAACCTGACCCTTATTTAAAGCATTGTTTCAAGTTTTTAAAAACAAAATTTATATAACAGAAAGTGAAAATAGTAAAACAAGACACGTGAAGCAACCATGCACACATAGCCATCAAATACACAAAAGAGAAAAAAATCTGAAATCTAAAGAACACTAATGCCGCGCACATACGATCAGAATTCTCGTCAGAAAAAGCTCTGATGGTTTTCCCGATGGAATTCGGCTCAAGCTGTCTTGCCTACACACGGTCACATCAAATTCCGATAGTTTATAACGCGGTGACGTACAACACATACGACGTGACTAGAAAAAGGAAGTTCAATTGCCAGTAGCCAATAGCTTCTGTCTCGTAGTTAAATCCGAGCATGCATGATTTTTGGCGTGTCGGAATTGCCTACACACGATCGGAATTACCGATAGAAAGTTTTTCTGTCGGGAAAATTGAGAACATGCTATAAATTTTTGGCTGGCGGAAATTCGGACAGCTAAATTCCGATGGAGCATACACACGGTCGCATTTTCCGATGAAAAGCTCTCATCTGTCTTTTTCTGGCCGGAATTCCGATCTTGTGTACGCAGCATAAGGGGTAAATGTATCAATGTCTTTCCCAGAATTCGTTGGTGAACATTGTCCAAACCAAAAACAGTTCACCATGCATGCTGGACTGAAATAGTATAAAACAAAACAGTGGCAGTAACATGTACAAAAATGTTTGTTATTCTGTATTAACTAACATTAACTAACACAGTGTCCTGTGCTGTTCCAGTTTCAGCAGGAAAAAAGAAGGAGCAAGGTCCCCTTCCCCCACCTCTTAAAGTGATAACCGACCTTAGTTTTTTAAGCACTTGCAGCAGCAGATTTAATTACTTACTGAGCATGTGGCATCTTTATCTTTTAACCCTTATCTGTTCCAGTGTAAGCTAGTGCTATGACCACCAACCCAGGTTTTCTGTTTCAGACTGGGCCTTCTCTCATGCAGCACTAAGAGCCAGCAGCATTGAAAGCTGTAAAATGCAAGAGCTGGGGTAACAATGTAAGACATTCGTTTAATGGGGAATGTTTATTTGATTGTGTTTAATGTGCTAGACTAAAAAAACAACTGGGGGTTTAATATTACTTTAAACTCCCATTTGAGCAATTATGAATTTCCTGTGCTTGGTATGGTTTTAAGCATGGCGTTCCCTGTGAAATAAATTATTTCCCATATTTGTACTTAGACCAAGGTTTCTCAACTAGAGTTCCTCCAGATGTTGTTAGGGTTTCATTGAGCAATGAGCAAATTCTGCCTCTCAGTTAGTTCCCACTGACACCAATGATCTTTTTAGCTATCTGTAAGGAGGTAATATTCACAATCACCGCAAGTGCAAGGAGAATTTTCCCCCATGACCATCACACTAATGTATCACGAGTTAGTAGATATAATCATTTTAGTAGGGGTTCCCTGAGACCGGAACATTTCTTCAAGGGTTTCTCTGTGTTGAAAAGGTTAGGAAAGACTGACTTTGACTGTTTCCACAGAGTTTCAGCACCATGGACAGCTAGTACTCGCCATTTAGAATGCAAGGTATTCAAATCTCCGCTGATACTTTTTATGTGAGATTCAGTCTTCATGGGCAGTTGTGTTTGCCTGGTACACATTCATTCTATTGTAAATAGGGTGAATGTGGAATGCAGGGTGAAATCCACTGAACGTCAGTCAGGCAAATATCTGTTATTTTTTCACTGGCTGAATTGTGTATAAACTGACTATATTGTGGTTGATGATGTAATTTGAAAATCTCAATAGCCCCATTAGTTCACTGTGTCTGTGAACTGAAAACAGATGTATTTGCATAAACCTAATCTTGACCAGAAATCTGAAGCTCATCCCTAAATAGCACTTGTACAGAGGACCGGACTTTTCGACAGCAAAGGTCCGACGGAACAAATCCATCGGACAATTCAATCGTGTGTGGGCTCCATCAGACCTTTGCTGTCCATAAATCTGACGGACTTTAGAAATAGAACATGTTTCAAAATTTTCCGCTGGAACTCTGCAGGACCCAGTTCCTATGGACAAATCTGCTCGTCTGTATGCTAGTCCGACAGATGAAAACCGACGATAGGGCAACTGGCTATGAACTTCCTTATTCTAGTCCGGTTGTACGTCATACCTTTCAAAACCGTCGGACTTTGATGTGATTGTGTGTGGCCAAGTCCGTTCATTCAGAAAGTCCGTCGGAACTCTGCCAAAAGTCCGTCGGGAAGACCGTCGGACCTAGTCTGTCGGAAAGTCTGGTCATGTGTACGAGGCATTAGGCACCAAAAACCTGCAATATAGAGAAGCAAGGAAGAGGGTCAAGTACTTCCCCTAATATACAACAACCAAATTTCTATTTGGGCTTAGTTGAGCTAATGGGTAGTTTGTGAAAGGAAAGCAAAGGCTACTTACCATGCACACTATGGAGGGAAAAGAATCAATGAGATCGCTAATTCCTGACACCACAGTGTGCATGCATGAACTCCAAACAGTGCCCAATCACCATAAATGTAAGTTATGCTCACCAGATAGCAAGCATTAAGGGCAACTGGCTAAACCCAGCCTAGGGCCTTTATGCTTGCAGATGTCCACACCAGGAAACAGTATACACTAGGTCCGTTCGGAATCCATACATTCTCACAATTATCTCAAAAAGAAGAAAATGGCTGCCATAGTGTAGCATATTAGATAATAACGAATACATCTATTTAAAAGTTGCACTTACAGTGCCGTAAAGCATAAAAGGCATATACACAATAATGCCGGCCGGGATAAACAAACTAAGCCTGTCCTCCTCGAACAAGCAGCGTGGTGATGTCACTGCATACCCTCCCAGATGTGTTGCATCACTAATTGGACTTTTCAATGTAAACGTCCGGTTAGTGATGAAACGCGTCTGAGAGGGTAGATGGCAGCCATTTTCTTCTTTTTGAGCTAATTGTGAGAATGTATGGATTCCGAACGGACCTAGTGTATACTGTTTCCTTGTGTGGACATCTGCAAGTGTAAAGGCACTAGGCTGGGTTTAGCCAATCGCCCTTAATGCTTGATCGGGCACTGTTTGGAGTTCATGCATGCATACTGTGGTGTCAGGAATTAGTGATCTCATGAATTATTTTTCCTACAAATATTTGAACAACGTTTCCTTCCTTGGGACTTGAAATTTAATTTGGACTTTAGTTTAATATTTGGATAAGCGCAGTTTGTTTTTATTTATTGTATTTTGGTGTTGTCGCACTATATGCTGCTGCTGTTCTGTGCATGTTTGTTTTATCTTAATATTTTTTTACTTTAGCGCTGTTGCACTGCCTTTTGCTCTACACTATGGAGGGAACTTGACACTTTGTCTTGAATTGTCAGGGAACAGAGTTTACTTAAAACTTTGTGCAGGGGTGGTCATTCTAGGAATCCACCACATAGGTGCCTAACAGCACAAAGGTACAAAACCAAAAATGGCCTGAGCTCACTGATATGCAGTTGTTTCTATATATATTATATTATTATATTACTTATATTATATTATATTATTTTATAGCCTCCATGCTCTCACACGCTTCACACACATCATCAGAGTTGGTCTTACACAAGTTTATGAAAACTCTAAACTTTTTTCTTTGGCATTTTTCTCATTTTAAAACATGCTGCAGCCTTCCAAATTACCCACTCAAAATTGTCTTTAAAATAGGCTTCCCGTTACGCCCGCTATAACATAATCCTTGTCAGTCATCATCAATTTCGGTTTATTGATTTTTTGAGGAAGATTTTATGCATTTACTAACATACATCTCGTATCACCTTTTACTGCCACGTTATTTTTGTAGAAGTTGTTTTTCTTTCTTTTTTTGAGTCTCTTTATTACTTTTAGTAACCCTACCCTGCTGTATTGCTGTTAACACTTTCTATCCCCAAGCCAATTGCTTCCCTTTCTCATCTGCTTTTTTCTCTCCCTCTCTCGCCTTAGGATAGGGGGGATTAGACTGAGCTCAATTTAATCTCAATATTATTGTCACCATTGTCACTATCCAAAACTTAATGCCACTACTCTCAGTGTGATTGTCATGATTGCCCATTTGTTGCTCTCATATTGTCACAATTACCTGTTTGTTGCTTATGTATTGTCATGATGGCCTATTTGTTATCCACATATTCTGACAATTCTTCTGTAGTTCATATATCATCAGTGGTAACCGTTTTGCCTCAATATTGTCAAATCAGTGCTGTCTGATTAGAGGACCATATTAATACTGTATATAATTGAATCCCCTGAAAACTTGTCACAATGAATCCAAAGCACTGTTAGTCCAATATTTGGCATTGGTGCTGCTATTAAATAATTGCCTCCCTTTCTACCTGTGCAGTGTATTGGCCCCTCCCATTGCCCCACCCCAGTCTCAGACCCATTGACTTTGGAGATCTCTCCCTATATAAATGCTTTATTTGTATGCTTACACTGATCCCAACCTTTCTTCTTCATCTGGATGCTTGAATAAAGAAACAATTCTATTTACACATTGCTGTAACTGATTTTTAAAAGTATATGTGTATATGTAATAAAAAGAATATCATAGCCTGATTCAGAATTGATGTCTGCTTGTGTGTAATTAAGCCTATAAACAATTATTTTACATACTGTATATATAGTTACATAGTTACATAGTAGGTGAGGTTGACAAAAGGACACAAGTCCATCAAGTCCAACCTATGTGTGATTATATGTCGGTAATATATTGTATATCCCTGTATGTTGTGGTCGTTCAGGTGATTATCTAATAGTTTTATGAAACTATAGATGCTCCCCGCTGCGACCACGGCCTGCGGAAAAGAATTCCACATCATTGCCGCTCTTACAGTAAAGAACCTTCTACATAGTTTAAGGTTAAACCTCTTTTCTTCTCATTTTAGAATCCACGTGTATTGTTAAACTCCCTTCCGCAAAAAAAGTTGTATCCCTATTGTGAAGTCACCAGTACATACCCTGTTTCCCCAAAAATAAGACCTATCGTGATTGTCGGTGATGGCTGCAATATAAGCCCCACCCCCAAATAAGCCCTAGATAAAGTCCTTGTAGGTCTTATTTTCAGGGAAGGGCTTATTTTCAGGGAAACAGGGTAGGGCTTATTTGGGGGGTAGGGCTTATATTGCAGCCATCACTGACAATCACGCTAAGTCTTATTTTCGGGGGGAACAGGGTAGTTACATAGTTAGTCAGGTTGAAAAAAGACACAAGTCCATCAAGTTCAACCTAAAAAAAAATTATACATAAAATAAAAAATATCATACATTCCCATATACCCAATCCTATACCCACAGTTGATCCAGAGGAATGCAAAAAAAAAAAAAAACACAGAAAAGCAGGATCCAATTTTCTACAGCAGGGGAAAAAATTCCTTCCTGATCCCAGAGAGGCAATCGGATTTTCACTGGATCAACTTTACCTATAAATGTTAGTACCCAGTTATATTATGTACATTTAGAAAAGAATCCAGACCTTTCTTAACCACTTGGGATCCGCGCTATTGCAAAATGACGGCAATAGCGCGGACCCACATTTCCGGGACTACGTCTATTGACGTAGTCCTGGTTACGAGCGGCCTGCGCGCCCCCTGAGGGGCGCGCGCGGTGCGCTCTGTGATCGGCGAGTCCGTGAGACTCGCCTGATCACCGATCCGTGTAAGGGGTCGATCCCGACCCCTTATCACGTGATCAGCTGTCAGCCAATGACAGCTGATCATGTGATAAAACGGAGCCGGTAATCGGCTAGTATTCCTCCTCGCGCTGACAGCGCGAGGAGAAAAAAAAAAAGCCGATCGCCGGCGGCCGTGTTCGGGACATCAGTCCCGATCACGGCCAGCAATATAAAAGGACACCTGCCCCCTGCCAGTGCCCACCTGCCACCCGCAGTGCCATCCTGAATAAAGTAAGTGCCCCCCTGTCAGTGCCACCCAGCAGTGCCCATAGTGCCCACAGTGCCACCCAGCAGTGCCCACAGTGCCACCCAGCAGTGCCCACAGTGCCACCCACAGTGCCACCCAGCAGTGCCACCCACAGTGCCACCCAAAATCTGCCTCAGGTGCTGCACCCCAGTGCCGCCCATCAGTGCCCAGCAGTGCCGCCCATCAGTGCCCAGCAGTGCCGCCCATCAGTGCCCAGCAGTGCCACCTATCAGAGCCACCTATCAGTGCCACCTATCAGTGCCCATCAGTCCCATCTATCTGTGGTACCTATCAGTGCCCATCCGTGCCACCCATCCGTGCCACTTATCCGTGCCACCCATCCGTGCCATCTTATCTGTGCCCATCTTTGCCCATCAGTGCCGCCTTATCTGTGCCCATCGGTGCCGCCTTATCTGTGCCTATTAGTGCCGCCTTAACTATGCCTATCAGTGCCCACCAGTGCAGCCTATCAGTGCCCACCAATGCAGCCCATCAGTGCCCACCAATGCAGCCCATCAGTGCCCACCAATGCAGCCTATCAGTGCCGCCTAATCAGCGCACTTCAATGAAGGAGAAAAATGACCCGTTTGCAAAATTTTATAACAAACTATTAAAACATGATTTTTTATTATTTTTTTTTGCATCTTTTTTTGTTTGTTTAGCAAAAAATAAAACTCCGAGCTGTAACTAAATACCACCAAAAGAAAGCTCTATTTGTGGGAAAAAAATGATAAAAATTTCATTTGGGTACAGTGTTGTATGCCCGCGCAATTGTCACTCAAAGTGCATCAGCGCTGAAAGCTGAAAATTGGTCTGGGACTGAGGGGGGTTTAAGTGCCCAGTAAGCAAGTGGTTAATGCAATCTACTGAGCTGGCCTGAACCACCTCTGGAGGGAGTCTATTCCAAATTTTCACAGCTCTTACTGTAAAGGAACCTTTCCATATTTGGAGAGGCAATCTTCTCTTTTCCTCTAGATGTAAACAATGCCCCCTTGTCCTCAGTATTGAACGTAAAGTGAATAACTCAATACCACATTCACTATATGGACCCCTTATATATTTATACATGGGGATCATATGCCCCCTTAATCTCCTCTTCTCAAGAGTGAATAAATTCAGTTCCTCTAATCTTTCCTCATAGCTGAGCACGTCCATATCTCTTATCAATTTGGTTGCCCTTCTCTACGCTTTCTCCAGTTCCCCGATATCCTTTTTGAGAACTGGTGCCCAAAACTGAACTGCATATTCCAGATGAGGTCTTACTAATGATTTGTACAGGGGCAAAATGATATCTCTCTCTCTGGAGTACATACCTCTTGTTTAATACAAGAAAGGACTTTGCTCGTTTTGGAAACCGCAGCTTGGCATTGCATGCTATTATTGAGCTCATGATCTACCGAAACCTCCATCTCCCCCATTGATACCTAGTACAGTATTTATAAATTGAAATCATATCCCCTCTCAAGCATCTCATCTCCAGAGAGAATAAGTTCAGGGCTCGCAACTCTCATATCAATGACAGTTAATTCTGAAATCCACCTGAGATCTTTCACAGTGATTTGCACATACAGTATGTAGCCAAACCTTATGCCTGTAAGGGACCTGGATTGGACATTGATTCCTGCCAAGCTGGCCCACATCCCACCCCACTTCTCTGAGTAGGGCAAAAACATACTTGTCTTTTATAAACGACCCATATTGTGTCACAAACACACCAGGTCTGAGGCCCATCATCTTCACAGTACTCACATATTTCCAGCTGAACGCCTGCTTCCCGGAATAAAGAATGTCTGCTCAAGATGCTTTTTCAACACTTCACTGTAAAATGATCTTGGCACAACAGATTTGTATCTTCATACACCTAGCAATCTCAGTGCAATGTACTTTAGGGCCTTTACATAGTTATATAGTTACATAGTTAGTTAGTCAGGTTCACAAAAGACACAAGTCCATCAAGTTAAACCAAAAAAAAAAATACAATCCCATACAGACAAACCTACACCCACAGTTGATCCAGAGGAAGGCAAAAAAAAAAACATTAAAGCATGCTACAATTTGTTACAACAGGGGAAAAAATTCCTTCCTGATCCCCAGAGAGACAATCACATCTTCCCTGGATCAACTTTACCTAAAAAAGGTTAGTACCCAATTATATATATTATGTACATTTAGGAAAGAATACAGGCCTTTTTTAAAGCAATCAACTGAGCTTGCCAGAACCAACTCTGGAGGGAGTCTATTCCACATTTTCACAGCTCTTACTGTGAAGATTTTTTTCCGTATTTGGAGATGAAATCTTTTTTCCTCTAGACGTGCGCTCATTATGCCTTTGTCTTGCAGGTTTTTATTTTTTTGTTTTTTATTTTGGGTTTACAACCACTTTAAATGAGATCTACTCATCCTTACCTTACTAATTGCTTTGGAGGCTTTTGTGAAGATTTGCTTATCCTTGTAGATTAAAAATACCTTTACATGAAGTATGAATGCTATGCTGTTAAATTTAAAAGTCACTCAGTTCTCACAGCTGTGAGCAGAGAGCTGGTGACTGTCAGTCACCGCTCTCTGCTCTGCCCCCTCCTTGCTCATTGGGGTGTTGAGCTGTGGAGGAGGCGGGAGCAGCCAGATCAGGCTCTCATAGGCTTGCTGAGATCCTGAGATGGGTGTTGGTCCAGGGATCTAAGCAGAATCTTGATTCTGTGGTCGTGATGATGTGGAGTCTGGACTGACTTCAGCAGAGAGCGGACTGCAGCCCACTCTCTGGTGAAAATTAATCACAGGGGTGCTGAATGAACTACACTCCTTTGCTTCACAGGAGAAGTAGAGCCAAACAAGTTTTGGCTCTACTTCTCCTTTAAAGATAATGAACAACAGTTCTTTTTATATCTCTGTGCCATCAATTTATTCTGCTGTTTTTATAGTTATTGCCTTTACTACTGTTTAACCAAAACTTCTCCTCTGGGCTTATTTTGGTAATACAGCCATTGATGCTTTGGGGCATTGTTGTGTCCAGTTTCAGGGCTGGTCCCCCATTGGCAGTAGGAGAACCTATCATATACTGTAACTGTACATGGTCTTTTTAAATCTGCAGTATTTATTAAAATAATACCTGGTGATCCTGCCATGAAGGTCCTCTTTCAGATACTTTTAATTAAGGTCCTTGACACAAATACCTCTGAGGGAGGCTATAAGTTTTACTGACTTACATACATACATACGGTGGGTATAGATAAGAATTACCCCCCTTTAAAATAATCACATTTTGTTGCTTTGCGGCCTAACGTGAAGACAGGCATGGTTTTTGTTTTATCTAGCTGTATTTACTAGTGCAACTTATAACATCCAAGTGAAAGATATAACACCAACATGTCTGAAAAAAAAAAAATTAAAAACAGAATCACTTACTTTGAAAAAGGCACACCCCCTTATGTCAGTATTATGTTGGACCACATTTTGCTTTAATTACAGCCTTTTGTCTGTTGGGATTCATCTCTACTAACTTTGCACATCTAGAGTTTGCAATATTTGCCCACTCTTCTTTGCAGAACTGCTCAAGTTCAGTTAAATTTGATGGTGACTGCTTGTGGACTGAAGTCATGCCACTGGTTTTTAATGTGGTTCAAGTCTGGACTCTGACTAAGTCACGCAAGGACATTCACCCTTTTCTCTTTCAACTACTGTGTGGTCATTTTTGCTCTGTGCTTTGGGTCATTGTCATGTTGGAAGGTAAACCTTTTTCCCATTGACAACTTTCAGTCAGAGGGCAGCAGATTTTCCCTAAGAATTTGAGGGTATTTTACTCCATCCATTTTTCTTCTATCCTGACAAGTGTTCCAGTCCCTGCTACAGAGAAACCCCCATGATGCCTTTAGATAAATATTGCAAAGTCTAGATGTGCAAAGTTAGTAGAGACATATCCCAGCAGTCTAAAGGCTGTAATTAAAGTGGCTGTAAAACCTTACAGACTACTTTGGCCTACAGGTAAGCCTAGATTAAGACTTACATGTAGGTCCAAGAAATATTTCCTAAACCTACACAGTTTAGGAGATATATGCAAAAAGGAAGGCTACAGCGCACTGAGCATGCCGCTGCTAATGGTGATATGCCGCTAGTGGCGGCTCCCGTGCGCATTGGCGGGAGTGACGTAATCACGGCTCTGGCCAATCACAGTGCCGGATGCCGGATGCTCCATGGAAGAGGGGACAGCTGTGACATCGCTGGCTCCTGCGTCAGGTAAGTGATACATAATGGGCTACTATGCAATGCATAATAGCCCATTATGCTTTTTACCTTTGCAGGGAAACAAAGAGGAAGTAAACCCATCAGGGTTTACTTCTTCTTTAAAGCAAAAGGTGGTTCAATAAATACTGACACAAGGGGTGATCCTTTTTCCTACTCAGTAATACTGTTTTTAATTATTTTTATTTTATTTCTTTATGACATGTTCGTGTTATATCTTTCACTTGGATACTATAAGTTGCACTAGTAAATACAGCTTGATAAGACCAAAAAGTACGTTGTAACAGGAAGTGTCTGAAAGTGGCTGGAGATCAGCAGCAATGAAAAGGGAAGAAGGTGAAAGCAGGATTTTATAAAAAAAAGTGTTTGTCACATAAAGTGGGCAAAGAAAAAATAGATGACGCTCAGGTATGGTTTAAACCTGGCTTAATTCAGTGTCTGTGGTGCAATGTATAAACTACAGGATATTCCTTTATTACTTTGTCATCATCACACTAAGCAATTAATGGTGCACATGATGCAGAAATGCGGCACACTCAAGGATTTAATAAGGCAAGCAATGCACATATGGTAACTAAGCATTGCTTTGAAGGGAAATCTTTTTTCAAGCTTGCTTACTGTGCCTGGAAGGGTCTCAAGCAGGGCTTTATTTTCTTCTTCAGAGTAAAATATTCTTACTGTGCAGCTATTAATATCTTAAGGGAAGCTTGTGAGGGAAACACATGGGCTACCATTGATAAACTCTTTCTAAAGTGCTCTTTGCCTTACTGTTATGATAATTCATTGGTTTTGGCAATTTCCGAGTCACTGACCCACAGCATGGGTGCTGCAGATTGGAAGTTGTGTTTTACTCAGAAATCAGCGAATGCCGAGCTGGCCAGGCAAGTAAACCAGTGCTCAGAGAAGGTGCTCATCCATAGCAGGCTGTAGTTTTCTTGTGTAATTTTAATGCAAATCATTACAGCTGCGAGAAGGCCCATTAGTACCAACTGCCATAGATCCTCAACTGTCCCTGATTTGGAAAAACTGTCCCTTTTTTGGAAACAAATCCCTATGTCTCTCTTTCCTCCTCAGTTGCCCATTTTTTTTTTTTTTGTCTTGATGTATAGAGGTCTTTGATCAATTTTCCTATTTAACTACCAGTAGTATTATATTTCATTAAAACTCAAGTTCAGTTTTGGGCACCAATTCATTTTGGAGAACTGAAGAAAGTGCAGAGAAGATCAACCATACTGATAAGAGGCATGGGTGAGTTCAGTTATAAGGAAAGGTTAGCTGAACTGAGTGTATTCTCTTTGGAGAAGAGGTGATTAAGGGGGGGGGGGGGGTGTATCATTACCATGTATAAATAGATAGGTGGTCCATATAATGAACTTGGTGCAGAGTTATTGCCATTAAGGCCATTACAAAGGACAAATAGGTACTCTCTGCTTCTAGCGTAAAAGAGATTTAACCTCCACATATGGAAGGGCTTCTTCACAGTAAGCATTTCTAAATGCAAAAAATATAACCAGATATTAATGATAAAGGTTGTGTATCCAGTGAATTTTCAACTGCCTTCCGGAGGATCAGGAAGGAATTTTTTTCCCCCACTGGAGCAAATTAGATCATGCTTAATGGGGTTTTTGTGCCTTCCCCTGGATCAACTGTGGGTATAGGATCCTTAATGAAGATTTTCTATTTATTTCTTCTATTTATTTATAGTTTTCCTATTGGTTGAACTATATGGACTTGTGTCTTTTTTCAAAATGGCTAACCTTAAACAGGTATTTAACATTTGCTATTTTGAAAGTCAATATAAACAAAAATTTGTGGTAAAAAAAGCCCTTGTAGGTTTAAAGTGGAACTAAACTCCCATCATTTAGGGCATAAGAGCTGGCTGCTTGCAACTGGAAGAAGGAACCAGCTGATGAAGACCAAAATGCTGGAGCAGAACACGCTGTATGGCTCCCAAACAGTAGTTTACAGTGGGACAATGCTGAATTTGCTGTGCAGGTCAATGTGCTTTGAAGAGCACTACAGTACTGCAGATAAGTGGGGAAAAAACATTTAGGAAGAGGAGCTGAATACCACGTTAACCAATCATTTTTATGCATTTCTTTTTCATGGCAGATGAAATTGAATTGGAGACATGGCAGAGTTGTGCTTTTTGCCCACATATTTTTTGTTAAAGGGCGTCCCTCTTTCTCATCTCAGAAAATTGGTAGGTATATTGAAAGAAATATTGTTTGGAAACATTCAGTTCCCAGCAGTTTGCTAACAAAAATACAAAAATACTTTAAGTGATAGCGCAACATATCTTGAGACTTAAGAAAGGGGCATGAATCCCAGAAACATGTTGCCTGCCATGTTCCTGTCTACCCCCCCCCCCCCCCCGGTCTGTATGAGTGGTGTCCATATTATCCAGTATACAGAAAAGGAGAGCACTGTGTTTGTGCTAAACTGGTGGCTTTAGCTCCAGTTATTCTCTCTCACTGAGTGTTGCCTGGTGACGTGTACCTGGTCGGAGGCCAAAGTGCTGAGAGGGCTTCCCTTGTGGCTAAGTACAGAGTGCCCCTGAAGGTGGTAACAGAGAGTGCTATGCTCAGAGAAGCAGGGGTTGCCAGCTCAGATGGGCTGAGAGATGAGGAGATGCCTGCGGGGTGGCGGTTGAAGAGCAGAATGCACTGCTGGGCAGGAGTCCCTCAGGAGTACCAGATAAGATGTGGCAGAAGGGAGAGCCAGCAGTAGAGTCAGGAGCTAGGCCAGAAGTCATGCATGGAAGATCAGCCAGGAGCAAGGCAGCAAGCAGAGTCAGGAGTAAGCTGGGGTCATATACTGGAAATCACACAGCAGTGGAGTCAGAAGAGCAAGCCAGGAGTCATACACGAATCAGCATACAGGAGCAGAGTCAATGGAAAAAGCCATGGGTTAAAGTCAGCAACGGAGAAAGGTCAAAGGAAAGCTGAGTCAGTAACAGGAAATCCAATAACAACAGGAACAGAAACTCAGGAACACACAGGGGAGATGAAGATCATCCATAAATTAGTGGCTGATGCTGCTGGCCTTAAATAGGCCACTGGGCAAGAGAATCTGTCAAGTATTGCGCACTGGCTCGTGAATCTTTGCAGCCGTTCATGCCCATGTGTGCATGCGCATTAGCATTGGCAAATTTCTATGTGCCAATCTGCGAATCCGCTGGGCATTAGCAGATGTGTCAGTTCTTCTGCGGACTGTTCTCTGACACCTGGACTGTATCAGAGTGTGGTACCCAGCACTTCTGTATGCCAATCTCTGCTAATTTAACTGTAATGCCCCACGCACATAATCGGAAATCCCCCCAGCAAAGGTCTGATGAGAGCTTTTGGTCGAAATATGCGATTGTGTGTATGCTCCATCTGACTGAGAGCAGGTTCTCAATTTTTTGGTTGGAAAAAAGTTCTGATCGCAAATTCAGATCGTCTATACAAATACAGATGTGCAAAATTCCTACGGATGCTCGGAAACAATTCTACGCATGCTCGGAAGCATTGAACTTTATTTTCTTGGCTCGTCGTAGCGTTATTGATGGTCAAGAGTTCAGTGTGACCGTGTGTATGCAAGCCAAGCTTGAGCAGAATTCCGTCGGAAAAAACCTCCAAGTTTTTTCCGAAGTAAAATCCGCTCGTGTGTATGGGGCATTAGTGAATACTTTGTTTGTACTGATTATAGAGTGCAAGATACTAATGCATCTATGTGCACTTACTGTTTTCTTTCATGTTGCCTGATGCTGGTGGATTTTCCCCAAGCCTAATTGTGAGGTGCAGCAGGAAGCATTACTTTGTAATATACTTGAGGCATCTACAATATTTGTCCCTCTCCTGTCTATTGTGACTGTTTTGGGAGCGCCATATGTTTGGTCATTTTAGTTCAACATATTTAGCTGTATAGACTAGTCATATATAGTATATTAGATTTAAAAAAAAATCTTCGAAGGGCCTAATCATTTCCACACAATACAGAAACTCTGAAATGTGATTAAAATGATTTATGTTGCTGTAAGGAGCTATGAAGGATATAGCACTGTATATATATGAAGAAAGAAGTAAATGGGTTAATGATATACAAGACCAGAAGTTATTTTCTATCACTCCCCTCTGCAAGTGTTGTGTGCACCCCTAGCTGCCGTCCTCCCTCCAAGTACTTTCACTCCAGCTGCCTCTCTGAAATGATGATTTAGCTTCATGCTGACGTCCCTGCAAACAATAGTCGCAGATGGGAGGCGGGAACCGGACACACCAACCAAAATGTCTATTATGTCAGGAAGCCGTTTCTTGCTCTTCCTTTTTCATCGGCTCTTTATGGTTATTAATATTTTCTGCTCTGTACTGAATTATCCCGAAGGGGCCTTTGTTAACCATATTGTAGCCACAAGCCCCATTTTATTTTATTTTTCGCCCTGTTAATTGTGTTGTGAAAATACAGAGGTCAGTCATAACATTGCAGAGCAGCTCAGGAAATGCATTAATTATCACTGCAATTGCAGTCGTTCTAAAAGCGTGTAAAGCGTCACATAGAGCAAGCGTAATCGTCTACAGTTTTCTGTGTTACAATTATGCAGTGAAAGGTCAGCGGCATTCATTTACAGGCATGTTTATACATACAGATTTTTCTTCAGATGCTGTGTGTGAATTTGCCGTATGGGAAGTTTATATGATGAAGTCATGTCAGCTGGTAATAAAAGAGATTATAACAACCAGGCAACACAAATGGAGAATTAAAGCAGGAATGGGATGAATCCTGGTTAACTCCAGTCAGTTTAGCTTTCAGATTCACAGTGAAGTAAAAATTAACCCATTATTTACATTACAGACTAGGTTAAAAAAAAATTGCAAAACAGGCAGATGAATGACAGGATCCCTTCCCCAATTTCGAGAACACGTTGAGTACTTGAAAAAAAAAATACAAGGAGTGTCGTGACTGGAGAAGAGGACCAGAAGAGGAGGGCAACCATCAGTTACATAGTTAGTCTGGTTGAAAAAAGACACAAGTCAATCTAGTTAACCAATAAAAGGATAAAAAAAATAAAATCATATATACACAATCCAATATGCACAGTTGATCCAGAGGAAGGCAAAAAACCCAACAAAGCATTATCCAATTTGCTCCAGCAGGTGAAAAAAATCCTTCCTGATTCCCCAAGAGGCAATCGGATATTTAACTTTACCCATAAATCTTAGTATATTCACTATATGGACCTCTTATGTATTTATTCATGTTGATCATTTCCCCCTTTAATCTCCTCTTCTCAGTCATGTCCCCTGGTGGCACGAGCCAGGGGACATGACTAAAATTTAAAGAGCTAGGGCATTTGTATTTTTCTCTTTAATACTACAACTCTGCATTGCTTATTGGATATTACATCTTTAGTCATTCCCCTGTTTGGGCTCCATGAACTTGTTTTTATCTGGACTTTTCACCCTCTATGGTTTGTCTGGTGACACTAGACGTATGGGGCTACTAAATGGCTGTATATCATCTGGCAGTGGTTTGAAATGGGTTGCTTGGTCTGGGTGTTTACATTTCTGATAGTAAGCATCGTTAAAATCCCTATTAACTTTCTTACTTATTTATAATTTATATTTTTGGGATGTGGTGCCTATCTTTATGGGTGCTTTGTTCTCTAGTTGAACCAAATTCACTATTTGAGAATAAATTCAGTTCCTCTAATCTTTCTTCATAGCTGAGCTCCTCCATGCCTCTTATCAGTTTGGTTGCTCTTCTCTTCAGTTCCCCAATATATTTTTTGTGAACTGGTACACAAAACTGAACTGGATATTCTAGATGAGGTCTATACCTCTCTTAATACAATACCAATGCACCTGCTTTTCAACATGCCACAACACCCAATATGGCCTTATTCACACAGGTGTACTGATCCCATACCTACACATGCAAATAACCATCTTCATCTGCGTAGGATACACAGGTGATCCATGCAGTTTTGTTCAGTCTGTTCAAATCAACACAGGCGGGCGGCTGCATTGACCTGCACAAATGTACAATCTCAAGCTCCTGGACATCTTTCCAGGGTGCCTGCATGAGGCTGCATGGAACACATGTGAATCCTACATGGTTGAGGATTGGTACATCTGTGCGAATGAGGTTTTATGGTGTACAATATATTATGGTGAACTGTGTTGCTAAACATTAAACACACACCCCAAATGTAAATGGACCCTTATGAGTGAGGCCCTCTAACACTCAGACATATGTCTAACTGCTTCTCCATATTTGTGGATATATTCTCGCATGGTACCAAAAAAGGTGTGCAGAGAATGCAAAGAGGAGACACAAAGATTGCTGCATCTCATCCATAAACCATCCATTTTTTTCTATTTAATTTGTATTTGTTTATACAAATGTCAGCAAAACACAATAATGCATAAAAAAATTTGTTCCAGTTGTCAAGGTAAAAATTAACGCTGTATGTAATTTAGATGTTGACAAAATGGATAGAATATGTATAAAAGGTCATTATCATTTGCATGGCGAGGCAAAACATATGCACTTTAAGGCCAACCACATTAAACTGAAGGTCATATATTCATATTTCAATCTTCTTATATATATTTTCTGATGAAAGAAACCATTGTTACTTGATAAATGGCCTTGTAAGCCTTTGAGAGCCATTGTCAATGTTATTAAGCCCTTGAGTCACATTCATTGATTGCATGTATAACATCTATATATATAACAAACTTTAACAGCATTGCATATGCACTTTGTCCTCTCTACACATAAACACAGGTAGTGTGTGAACCAACACATATGTGCAGACTATTCACATACAGTATCTCACAAAAGTGAGTACACCCTCATATTTTTTGTAAATATATTATTATATCTTTTCACGTGACAATATTGAAGAAATTACACTTTGCTACAATGTAAATTAGTGAGTGTATAGCATGTATAACAGTGTAAATTTGCTGTCCCCTCAAAACAACTCAACACACAGCTATTAATGTCTAAACCACTGGCAACAAAAGTGAGCACACCCCTAAGTGAAAATGTCCAAATTGGGCACAAAGTGTCAATATTTTGTCTGGTCACCATTATTTTCCAGCATTGCCTTAACCCTCTTGGGCATGGAGTTCACCAGAGCTTCACAGGACATCATGAAGCTGGTGAATGTTAGAGACCTTGCACTCCTCCACCTTCCATTTGAAAATGCCCCACAGATGGGGTTTAGGTCTGGAGACATGCTTGGCTAGTCCATCACCTTTACCCTCAGCTTCTTAAGCAAGGCAGGGGTCGTCTAAGCCCTTGTACACACGGTCGGAGATTCAGACGGATTTTGTCCGAAACTGTTGGGTTGGACAAAGTTGTCGGAAAATCCAATGTGATTACGTTATTTCGTTACGACGGGACTACGTTCACGCTAGTAGCCAATAGCTTTGGTGTAGGAATTTGATCTGAGCATGCGTGGCACTTTGTCCAATCAGAATTCTCTACACATGATCGGAGTATGTCCGATCAGAGCATTTGGCCGGAAAATTTTACCGGCAAGTTGGAAAAGTTGGTCCGTCGGAGTATCCACACAGTCGGAATATCCGACAAAACGGTCCGATCGGACACATTCCGTTGGAATCTCCGACCGTGTGTACAAGGGCTTAGAGGTGTGTTTGAGGCTGTTATCAGGTTGGAATACTGCCCTGCAGCCCAGGCTCTGAAGGGAGGGGATCAGGATTATGTCACAGTACATGTTGGCATGCATGGTTCCCTCGATGCCGGCAGCACTCATGCAGCCCCAGACTATCATACTCCCACCACCATGCTTGACTGTAGGCAAGACACACTTGTCTTTGTACTCCTTTCCTGGTTTCTGCCACACACACTTAACACCATCTGAACCAAATAAGCTTATCTTGGTCTCATTGGACAACAGGTTCCAGTAATCCATATCCTTAGTCTGCTTGTCTTCAGCAAACTGTTTGCACCCTTTCTTGTGCATCATCTTTAGAAGAGGCTTCCGCCCACTCCTTTACATTCTGGGGCAACATCCATGCAGACCAATTTGATGCAGTGTGCGGTGTATTGTCTGAGCACTGACAGGCTGACCCCCACCCCTTCAACCTCTGCAGCAATGCTGGCAGCACTCATACATTTATTTCCCAAAGACAACCTCTGCAGATGACGCTGAGCATGTGCACTCAACCTCTTTGGTTGACCATGGCGAGGTATGTTCTGAGTGGAACCTGTCCTGTTAAACTGCTATATTTGCTGGGATAAAGTGATGCATCGGGGAGGTGTGTCTCGGGTTCCTATTTGAGGTGTCAAGATGGTAGTCAGGAGCAATGTTTAAGTCTGAAGAATTAGGGAGCCCTTTTGGGCTTTACAGGCTTTTCTCAATAGCTTGTTTAAGAATGAAATTTGCAGAGAGTTTGTAGCATATAGACAGACCAATGTGTATGGGGCTGAATCCAGTGTGCATGTCAGGATCAGATAGCGTCCATTAGGGTCTGGGATTTTTTCCAATAATTGGAAGTCGATAGCATTTTTAACAGCTATCAAGACTCCACATTTATTTTCTTTTACAGGCTAGAAATCCATGGGGAAAAGAGTTATGTTTGATTGAGGGGGTTGCAGTGTCTTTGAAGTGCGTCTGTCATGAAAAGGTCCACCCATTGGTGGTGCTGTTGGTCTCTTGGATTGCAGTACCAGTGTCCACTAGCAGGTGTCTTCTAACACCCAGGGCCTGTAATAAGAGGACCTACCTCCTAGTGGCACTGTTGGATCCTTGGGCTTTAGTACCGGTGCCCACCAGCGGGTGTACTCCGGCAGTGTGGAGCAGACAGCACCTTCTGCGCTCAGCTGTTACGTGAGGTTAATCATTGGTAGTCTTATAAATACTCAGCAAGCCCTCACCTGCTTGCCTTGGTATCGCTCTCTCCATGTGCCCTGACCTTGTTGCCTTACTTGGACCTTGAGCCTGCATCTACCCGATCTGATCCCTCCCGATCCTGAGCCCATCCTGGACCTGTCCCTCTTGTCTCCTGTTACCTATAGATCCCTGCTCTGCAGCCCATCCATCCATCCTCTCCCTCTTCTGCTGGTTTCCCATCCTTACCCATCT
Organism: Lithobates pipiens; assembly: GCF_037356315.1. Taxonomy (NCBI): domain Eukaryota; kingdom Metazoa; phylum Chordata; class Amphibia; order Anura; family Ranidae; genus Lithobates; species Lithobates pipiens. Next base: position 132,892,617 of record NW_027507903.1, read on the forward strand.
ACTGATTCCCTGGTGTGTGACCTCAGCCTGGCTTTTGTTTATGACTCTGGTATCTCCCATTTATTGTATATATTACTTGTTGTTTGTGGTTGGTAGTGCACTGTTTGTTTTTACTTTCTTGTCATTTATAATAAACACTATTGTTTTCTCACCTACATGTGTTTTGGGTTTCCTCTGTGTAGTCCACACAGTCTGGTCTGCTAATTCCCTGATAGCGTCTCTTGTGCACAGACAACATCGCAGTTGAGTTTTAGGGCTGTTTGCCAGAGGGAGGCTCTTTTGGCTGGATGATTAACCCCTTTAGTGTTGATAGATGTTCTTTTAATGCCCATTGTGAATTGTGGGTGTGCTAAATGCAGATGTACTCATGGTTGGTAGGCAGCTTTTGGCTCTGGATAGGCGGGACGCTGGCTAATAAACTGTAGGTTTAGATGTCATAATTTCGTTAGTGGAACTGCACAGTGACTGTGGAACTAGTTGCAGACTAAACGGAAGGAAAACATGTGAACAAACTGAAAAGAAAATAACCAAAAAGAAAAATGCTCAGCTGGAGGTACAGGTGTATAGCTATATAATCTGCGAAAGGGGGATCGGTTCAAACAGGTTTGGTGCTGCAGCCGCAGCACACCCAGAGGGGGAGGTATGTTGTTGGATTTGTTAGGGGGTATAAGACCCTTCGGAATTTATGTTGGAAGTTTTGGTTGGATTTGTGCCACAAATGTGGAATTGGACCTAAAGTATTCCGGGAGTTTTTTGTGGGTGGTGGATCAGGGATAATTCCCCACTCGTTTAGCAAGGCAAGGCTAGCCTCAAGTGAATGGATAGTAAATGATCTTCCATTTCTGTGGATTTCTGTGGATTTACAGCTTGGTTGAGTGGCCTCATTTGTTCCCAATATTATGGTTTCCGAATGGTTTTTGTGATTGTATTTAATTGATGCCTGAGATCCATCATGTACTTGGATAGAGCCGCAAATACTTAGACATTTTCATAGGGATCTGGAAGTTTTCACAAGGTTCTGGACTTCATTAGGATTTGGTCTTTGGTTGTGTAAATATGCACTCTCATGAGTACGTCTCTAGGGATCGTGTCCAGCAGAAACAAAGGTTTTGGGATGCGATGGATGGGGCCAATGGCTGATTCAATTGGTGGGAGGTCAGGGAGGAGAACATGAAATAAGTCAGTAGCATATTATTTTAGCTCTGAAGACTGTACTGACTCAGGTATGCCACATAGCATCGTTATTGCATCTGGAGCGATCCTTTAAATCTGCGATCTTTGCCCGCAGCCATGGTCTTTCCTCTATACCATCCTCGTTTGCATCCACTAGGTTATTAACTGTAGTGGTGATGTCATTAACAGCATTTTCAACTAAGTTCATCCATTGTCTTAGGGATGACACTTCAGCAGAACATTTTTGGGACAGGGAAGTATTGTTAGTGTGTAGAGATTGCTGCAGAGATACTAACATGTCCTGGAGTAAAGTGTTCATGACAGGCTGCTTATTTGTGGGGAAGGAGGCAATGGAAGCACACAGTGTGTTATGTGGCAGAGAAGGGGGTTCCCCCTGACTCACCAGGTTGCTGTTAGGTTCACAATCCAGTCTCATTCTGGCTTTAGTAGGGCTAGAACAAGGAGGGCTTGACAGAGGAGAGGTCAGATGGGGCGATGCAGCTCCTGGAGTTATCTCAGCTAGTGTATTTTCATCAGGTAGGTCCGTGTAGTGTCCGTGTAGTGACTGGAGCTGCTGTGTGTGTGGCAGCGGGGGACGAGGAGCCGACGCCATCTTTTCCACCTCCAGGAGAGGGCTGGAGAAAGAACTCTGTGAGCTTCTGAGGTAGTGGCAGTGGGGCATCGGGTCCTGGATGCTGTATGCCCACTTGATGCTCTCCACTTGAGCTTCTCTAATAAGTGGCCGTCAGCAGCATGTGCTAGCCATGCCCCTTGGATGATTCCATTTAAAGTAATACTTTACTTATAACAGATTGATAACAATTACTGTTCTTTAACCAAAGAAAATACACTGCACATTAATAATTATGATAATTATACACCAAATTAGTGTGTGCTGTACTTTTCTTCTAGTATTGCTCCTGTTTCTTCTCGCTGGAGGCTGTCATTTTGTTGTAGCCTGGAGCAGTCACTTCCTTATTGGAAAATATCCCCCTCTCTTGGCCTTAAAAATGATTGCGGAATTTACTAAAACTGGAGCATGCTCTGCTTAGAAACCAATCAGCTTCCAGGTTTTATTGTCAAAGCTTAATTGAACAAGCTGCAGTTAGAAGCTGATTGGCTAGAAATACACAGCTGCACCCATTCTGATTACGCCAGTCTTAATAAATACCCCCCTATATGTCACTTTCTTCAAATAAAATATGTATATTCATATTCTTGATTGCATGTCTTGACTCTAATAGAGAGGAAGGCTGACGGAAGCTTTACAGTGCTAAAGTTCACAGGCTGCTGATGAGGGAGAAAGGAGAGAATTCCAGAGAGATAATAAAAGACACTATCTTTCTAAGTTTAACTCTTTTATGTCTCGCTGGCAGTAGCGTTTATCCTGTCATCTCTCTTGCTTTTAGTTTCTCCCTCCTTAATCTGTGTTTCCTCCACACAGTCTGTGTCATTCCTGTTGCTTTCTTCCCCCTTCAACAACAGTAAATTTTAAAGCTCTCTGCCGATCGGCCTCTAGTGGCTCTGGTTTTTAACACACTGCCCTTTTCACCACCCTGCACTCAGTGGGAGCTGTGCAGAAGATCACATCTGTGGAAGCGGCTGGGAGACATGCTGTCACTTGCAACTAACTTGTCTAACTTGTGTTTACAAGGGACAGTGGTTAGCGGGAGAGCAGAGGACCAGAGGCAGAGGTGGCAGAACAGAGTTCTGCCATGTTCCAGCTAAATGCAAGACCTGACTGTACATACATGAACAAAAGCTGACCATTGAAAGCACCCCTGTCAGTGTAAAATGGTTTATCTCAACCTTCTAACTGCTGCTTTTGCTGGACAGCTTGGACTGTTAAAGTAAGTTGAAGAATAACATATTTACTGTCCAAATCACCAGATAAAAATAAAGGAAAAAAAAAAAAAAGAAGAAGAAGAAAGAAAATTAATGCAGCCACCACACCTAAGGATTGGTAAAGTGCAATATAATTGTTTTGTTTTGTTTTTTATTTAATTTTGCTTTGATTTTTCAAAAAGGAACTAACTTTCATCATTAAAAAGCAATCCTTGAGCTACAGAAAAGTAAATTTGCAAGCTGATCTTTGCACTACATTTATGAACTCAGCCAAGAACTGTACAGACACCAGGGTTTTTATGACAGCTCCATCCTTCTGGAGGGAAAAGTAGATGAAGGTTTGTGACGTGAAAGAACGGGAAGTGATTTATAAAATTATTCCTACCATTAATAATTAAATATTATAAATAGGTTGTTTTACACTTAGCTTTATTTCACAGACATTAAATTAAAAAGATTTGTTTTCATATGACCTTTTCTAAATGAGTCCTGTTATGGGTGAGAAGTCCTGCCAATGTTCCATAATGTATAATTTAGGAATAAACTATTATATCAACAGATTGTTTCTAGCACTTTTGTCAAAAAAAGAAAACCCACACATGTATGCCAGAGAAAAATCTATCTCTGCATGAAACAGGTGGGTGCCATGGGAACAGGGTGTCAGGTATAATTTTTATCTTAATAGTCAATTGAAATATCTTAGTCTGCAATGCTGAAAGCACTTTGTGTCTATAGTTGAAGTGAACTAGTGGGGTGTGTAAGGCTGTATGACATATACTTTTACTTTTCAATCCCAGTATGCAATCTCCACCTAGCTTACTCTTAGTAGTGTTTACTCTCACATCATAGCATATAGCTTTTGATAATTAATTTTTTTGTACTAACCTGCCAACAACATATTTTAATAGTAGAGTGCCCGTAATAAGGTTCCAGACCCATACAGGCAGGAAGGAATAAGTATAAAGTTTGGGTAAAGTTATTTTTCTAATACACTTATTGGCACAACGTAGCCATCAAGAAACACATGACCAGGGTCTATCAGAGGTTACCCATATACCTACACCATTTGGCCAGCCTTCCCCAATGCCACCTCTTTATATCCCCTCAAAAATACATTGCTCTAAAGTGGAGTTAAAATGGTCAGAGTGGCCCTTTTTTATCACATAGCGTGCAAATTTAAATAAAAAAAAAAAATTATAAATAAAATGGGATTGTAACCCCTTCACATCTAAAGGTAAAGCTAATCTTAATGCTTCAGCGCAATTTTGCAACTTTGACATGTGTTAGTAAAACCATAAATATCATCACAACTGCTTTGTGCATCCAGGTGGATTATACCGCAGTTTTTTCAGGTCAAATTGGGCTTTTACTTGGTGGTAAATGGTAGCGAATATCTTTTGTTTTTTTTTTTTTGTTTTTTTTTATTATCAAAGTGAGAGTGTCTCAAAATAGTAAAAAAATACTTTTTCTTTTAAACGTAGCTGTATATTTCTTCTACTACCATAACCTTCCACCAAAGAACAAGACATAATAAATTCTCCTGCTCCTGACTATGGAGTGCATCCTCATCCTGTTAGTTGTTTGTACCCGTAGTAGGGCCCAAACACAATAGTGCGCCTTTTGCTTTTTTTTATCCTACTTAAAACACACTGACACTGACACTAACTGACACGGACACTAAATAAATAAAAAATCCTGTCCAAAAAAGTACTAACCCTGACCTTGACCCAAACACTAACCCTGGCATTGACCTAGATCAAACCTTGATATAGGTATTTTATTTTATTTATTTTTTTGTATTATTTTTATTTATTTATTTATTTTTTTACCCACACTTATTTTTTCCTCTGTAAAAAGGAAGAGAGATACAATGTATCTCTCTCCTCCATTCAAAAGAAGAGGAAATACAAGCTTCTCAGTAACTGATCATTATGATAGCCAATCAGAGGCTATTTTATAAAGTCTGTCTCTCTTGTATCTCCAGACAAGGCCACACTGGAAGTAAAACAGAGGGCGATGAGGGTCAGGAGGAACAAGAGTGCCTGCAGATGTAGATTGAGGGACTTGCAGTAGGCGATGAGGTTCCAAGGGAACAGGAGAACCATCAGGTCAGGAACAGTAGCTGTGCACAGTAGTCCGGCCAAGCACTCCACTTGCTCTGCAGGGCCGGGACATGTGGCTGGTCAGAGCTTTCAGCAGACTTGTAGCAGAAAGACTCAGCAGGGAGCAGAACTGCAACAGCAGACAGCCAGGAAGACACTCAAACAGGACTAGAGACAGAAACATGGTCGCAGGATTGGCCAGGGTCAAAAACAGATGGGCAACAAGGTACCAAATCAAGAGCAGAGCTAAAGTCAGGAACAAGCCGGGTCAGAAACAAGCAACAAGCAAACAAGTCAAAAACAGGATCCTAGATCAGGTCAGGAGTGAGCTGCGTCAACAATAAAGGGGAATACACTGGAAGTACTCAGGACACAGGGAACAGCTGAAGAACAGTCAGCACTTCAGCACAGGCATGATGGGTGGTGACGTCATAATCGTCAGGGCTCAGGTGGTCCTGCCCCATGCCAAAATAAGTAGTGGCACACCACGCACCCGCCATTAGAGCGGGAGAGAGCGCAGAGTCAACATCGGAAGAAGAACAGAGGGAGAAGACAGCGGAGAAGACCGGGCAAAAGAGTGAGCAAAAGAGGGTGAAGACAGCAGGAGGAGACCCGACAGAAGACAGTGGACAGAGGGAGAAGAACCGGAGAGAGAGAATGGAGAAGAACCAGAGAGGGGAGACGAATTGGCAGATGCAGAAGGCATCAGCGGAGGGGGCAGAAGAGCCATAGAGGGGAGAAGATGTCAGAAGAGACGCCGGTGCTGCTTAGTAAATTACTTTAAAAACCTGTGTACTGTGTTTTATTTTTGACACTTTTTTTTAGGTGAATGGGTAGGGTTACAGTGTATCCCATACTCATTCCCATAGGGTGGGGGGTGGGATCACGGTTGTCAGGAATAGGCCTTTGTCCTCATCAACATGGGGACAAGGTGCTTTGGGGTGGGGGCCGCAGGGCTCCCCCACCCCAAAGCATCAATCCACCCATGTTGAGGCCATGCAGCCTGGTATGGTTCAGGAGGGGGGCGCTCGCTCGTACCCACCCTCTTTCCTGATGTGCCGAGCTGTGTGCTCGGATAGGGGTCTGGTATGGACTTTGGGGGGTCCCCATGCTGTTTTTTTCTGTGTGGGGGTACCCCTTAAAATCTATACCAGCCCAAAGGGCCTGGTATGCTTCTTGAGGGGAACCCATGTTGTTGTTTTTTTGTTTTGTTTTTAACATTTTGCGTGGAGTTCCCTCTAAAGATTCAAATCAGACACAGCACCTGGTAGTGTCAGGGATTAAAATCGGATCCCTGTTCATTGAAGTCAACGCTCATGTCATACCATTGTGAACATGGCCTTAGGGGTCAGGCATGCAGACCAGTAGCTATAGCAGTGGAGAGGCTCCCACTGACCAGCAGGATAAGTATCGGGCATCGCTGCTCTAGCTCTGTGACTGGCCAGAGCAGCGATGCATGTGCGCAGGAGCCGCCAGTGACGGCATGATCGCCTTCACTAACGGCATGCCCATGCGCATGCGCTGTACACATCAATGCCCATTTTTTGGAAAATATCTCCTTAACCATGTAGGTTAGGGAGATATGTCTTGCACCTACAAGTAAGCCTTAATATAATATAGGCTTACCTGTAGGTTAAAGTGGTTTGTAAGGGTTTAAGATAGATTTACCTTCAACTATTGTATGCAATCAGGACCTGCCTTATTGCATACAAATTGAAAGTGTTTAGGTATGACCTCCTATTATATGGTTTTGCTAAATCTAAAGGTAAGTTGTACAAGAACATTGTATAACGTATGGCCAGCCTAACTGATATGTAGATTAAGGACATAAAAACCATTAAGGCCGCGTACACACGCGCGGACTGTTCGCCCAACCTTGTCCGCTGAACAGTGTTTGGGCGGACAGTCCGCTCGTGTGTGGGCTTTCAGCGGACAGTTTCAGCGGACAGTTGGACGGACAAGGTTTTTCGGAAATTCCGTAAAACTGTCCGCTGAAACCTTGTTTCAGCGGACAGTCTGCCCGTGTGTAGGCTTGTTCGACAAACTAAGTTCCGCGCATACTCAGAAAGAATTTACAGGGCGGAAGCGCTCGGTCTTGTAAAACTAGTGTTCGTATTGAAGCTAGCATATTCGTCATGCTGCTAATTTTGTGTTTTTTTTTAATATAGCCCGTTCTTTTCTTCTTTGTAATGCAAGAAAAGTGAAGTAGCTTTGCTGCTTATATTCACACAGAGTTATACTACATGTTTTTATTCATCCTCATCCTATGATTAATCTTCCAATTATATCAAAAATATATTCCCAATTTATATAAAAAAAAAAAAAAAAAAAAAAAATATTATATATATATATATATATATATATATATATATATATATATATATATATATATATATATATATATATATATATATATATATATATATTTTTTTTTTTTTTTTTTTTTATATATATATATATTTATTTATTTCAGAAAAAAAAATCTATTACTATATATTTTTGGAACTACTATTGTTTTTTTTTTTTTTTTTTTTTTGGGGTGGGGGGTTTGAAACAAGATGGACTTTCATTTTTTTGGGACAAGCAGGACTATGCAAGTAGAGATAGATAGATAGATAGATAGATAGATAGATAGATAGATAGATAGATAGATAGATAGATAGATAGATAGATAGATAGATAGATAGATAGATACCCAAACCATCATTTTAGCCTACACATGATTGCATGTACAAAATCAGCAGAGCTTCCCCTCATTTCAAATGTTAAGCCTCAAATTTACAGCGACTGCACTTCCAAGTGCACTTGCAGTGCTTTAAAAATTGCACTTGAAGTTAGCATATTTACATGAACATGTGTTTTGTAAATAACCCCCAGAGTTTTTTGACATGTATCTGCCTACTCACAAATAAACTTTGTTTTTTTTAACCCAAAATTATACAAAAATATTGTTAAAAATAAATAAAAGGAAACATACAATTTTTTTTTTAAATCAAAATTTTTTATTTTTCCTCATAACCAAAATGAATCAAGAGGGAGGCAACACTGGAGACAATTTTGACGTTTGTGAAGCCTTTTGTCCCCCAGGCACACATCAAGTGAGTGGACACCAAAATTCCGAACCTGCGTAGCATGTACATAGGGAGCACAACCAGGTCCTAGAATCCCAAAGACCAGGAACAGCAGCAGATGAGATCTATGTCCCCAGACTGTGGTACTACAACAGCCTGCGTCTTCTTTCAGAGCAGACTGAAGCCAGGCAGTCACTTGCGACTCTTCCGTCTAGCCTTCCCTCCACGCTTCGCTGGAGGCTGTGCCTCTGGTGGTGGAGTTGTGGTAGGAGGAGGAGGAGGAGGAGGAGGAGGAGGAGGAGGAGGAGGATGAGGAGCAGTAGGGTCTGTTTTGTAGAGCTTCGTGGTGGGTGTGAGCTCACCCTTCAGACCCAGTTGGATGGCATCAAAGAAGATTGCCTCACACATGTCTCTTTGGGGTTTGTCCATTTCTTGGAGCTTGCTAGCCAGATAAGTGGCATAGGCCTCCTGCGGATTGGGGGGTTTGGTCAAAATCTGGGTGGCTTGCCGTATCAGCACCAAGGACTCCTCCTCTGTACGGCACATCCTCCTGGGCCTTTTGCTGGCTAGGCGGAGGGGAGGGACCTGGCTCTCAGTCCTACTCCTGCTGGGCCCAGCTAGCTCTTGTGTGTGGCTGGTCCCGGCCTCCTCCTCCATACCACTGGTCCCGGCCTCCTCCTGGGTGAGCTCATCCTGTGTAAAAAAACAAAGCAATCAATAACTAAAATATGTCTATATTTAGAAATCATCAATCACTAACAATTTTACAGTTCTCACTTGCAAATACATTTGTCTTGAAATACAAAAGGCTATCATTTTGACACCATCATTTTTCCATCAGTTCATTAAGATTTGAGCCACATTTGTGGAAACTACTGTATCCTTCTATCTAATTTAATTTGTGATGAAATCCTAGATTTGGAAGCAATTCAAACATTGAACTTGACATCATTAATATTTGAGCAATCCAAACGTTAGAAACTAAAATATACCTGGCTCCAGCTGGGCGCATCAACCTCGTCCAGCAAGGAAGGGTCTGGATCTTCCAGGGATGGCTCACCTGAGGCGGAGGGAAGGGTGGAGGGACGGGTAGACGGAAGAGTCGAAAGTGACGGCCTGGCTTCTGACGTGTCATCCAGAAAACGCAGCCTGTCATAATACCACAGCTTAGGTACATAGACCTGACCTGCTGCTGATCCTGATGTTTGGGACTCTAGGATCTTTCGTTGCTCCCGCCTATACGCGCTACGCAGGTTCTGAATTTTGTTGCTCACAAAGGTAGTGTCTGCCTGGGGGAGTCGGGTTTTCACAAACGCCAAAACTGTCTCCAATGTCTTCTTCCGGGCAGCACGGATTGGGTATTGGGGGTGTTTTGTATCCCACAGATTACTGTGGGACTCCACTAGATCTATAAAGGTGGAGAGGAAGGCCTCCTCTTTAAAGGGGTCTGCACTATACTTTTGCATTTTCTGAAAAGAAAAAAAAAAAAAAAAAAAGTCAGACCAAATGCACACTATATTGTGACAATGTAGGCGAGACACACACTACTACACACGCTACCCCCCCCCCCCCCCACACACACACACACACACACACACACACACACACTCCCACACACACTCTACACACACTACTGCCCCCCCCCCACACAAACACCCCCCCCCCACACACACACAAACACTCCCACACACACACACACACACACACACACACACACCCCACACACACACACACACACACTACTGCCCCCCCCCCACACAAACACCCCCCCCACACACACACAAACACTCCCACACACACACACACACACACACCCCACACACACACCCCCCACACACACACCCACACACACACACACACACACACCACTGCCCCCCCCACACAAACACCCCCCCCCACACACACACAAACACTCCCACACACACACACACACACACACCCCCCACACACACACCCACACACACACACACACACACACACACCCCCCACACACACACACACACACACCACACACACACTCTACACACACTACTGCCCCCCCCACACAAACACCCCCCCCACACACACACAAACACTCCCACACACACACACACACACACACACACACACACACACACACACCCCCCACACACACACCCACACTCTACACACACTACTGCCCCCCCCACACAAACACCCCCCACACACACACAAACACTCCCACACACACACACACACACACACACACACACACACACACACACACACACACACACACCACACACACACACACACACACACACACACACACACACACACACACACACACACCACACACACTAGCCCCACCCCCTAAACACCCACCCCCACACTACCACACAAAACACCAAGCCCACTCAACCACCAACCCACATAGAAATCAATCAAACATCAATAAAAATAAAATTAAATATGCATATCCCTAACGCAGGCTTTAAATTAACCGAAAATAAAACGATAACTATCTTACCGTCGCGTGTAGCACTCGCTGCTCCCGTTCGGACAAGCGTACGGCCTCGTGGTACCGCTTTATACACGGCGCATGCGCTAAGGCTCCGCCTGCGTCGCCCGCCCCTGACGTTCCTTGCGACCGTGTTTCCCCGCCCCTTTTACCCTCCTTCCGCTGTGGGTGTATGAGAGTGGAAAATGGCGGATGCAAGCTCAATTAGCAGCGTGAGCAGCGCGGAGGAAAGCCGTGGGCCCCAAGCAAGGAGGAGATATAAGGCCACCAATATGGCGTTCGAAGAGATGGTGGAGATGGTAGCTATCCTTCAAAGGGAGGATTATGATGGGGAACATGGCCCTTACCCAAAACCAAACATAAGAAAAAGCGCCATCTTGGACGAGGTGGTCACAGTCTTGGAGTCAAAATTCGGGGTACGGAGAGGAAAGGACCAGCTGCGGAAAAGATGGTCGGACATCAAGTCCAGGGAGCCGGACCAATATGACCGCATCAAAAAGGTCCTGAAAAAAAGTGAGTAAACTCCGTGTTTCTCGTGACTGTCGGACATAATCGTTTGATTTGATCGTAATCGTTCGTGTAGATAGTGTATGCAAACTGGCGGGTTTTTTTTTTTTATCGTAAGCGTTCGTGTAGATAGTGTATGTAAAACTGGCGGGTTTTATCATAATCGTGCGCATAGATAGTGTGTGAAACAGGCGGCTTTATATTAATCGTTCGTGTAGGCGAAGTAAATCTGGCGGATTAGATCGTAATCGTTCGTGTAGGTAGTTTATTAAAATATGGCGCATATGGTTGTTCGTATGTATGGGCGTAAATAGTATGAATTTGTGTATGGTGTAAATTTAGCTGGTGTTGGATTAGATTTTAATTAGTTTTTTTTTTTTTTGTATTGTTCATGATAAACTGAATTGTCACGCTCAGTTTATAGGATATACTTGTACATGGCCCTTTTTTTAGTCCACAGCCAAATCGGATCACATGGGTGTTCACACCATGTGGTCCGATTCCTGTCCGAGTTTAAAGATTGCACTGTGAAGTGATAACTAATTTGGAGGTGTCAATAAAACTTTACACTGATACTCCCAGCAGGTCACATAGGGCAGTGCGAACTCCGCATGCGATGCGTGAAACCACAGTAGATTTGCAGCGTTCACACATCGCAGCAGTCTGAACACAGCCTAACTAAAAAAAAGTCATTTTAAGGATGTATTAAACTATAATCTTGTAATAACCAGCTAATAATTTTACACCACTTCAAACCAATGTTTCATATTCAAATTTCTGAACTCAAATATCACTATGCTTAAAAGTATTTTATTTTTTTTATTTTTTTTTTCATTCTCATAGGGAAACAAAGACCCAGACAAGAGGCGGAGCAGCCCAGGACCCCCCGACCTCGCCAGCCTGATTGGGCAATTAGCCCCAGCCCCAGCCCCAGCCCCAACCCCAGCCCTGCGTCGGTATTGGAGCTGCCCAGTCCTGTATCTGCGAGGGAGCTACGGAGCTCGGTATCCTCCGCTGGACCAAGCTCCGTAGCTCCACTGGATGAGCCGAGCCCAGGGCTAGATGTGGAGGAGGAAGAGCAGGTGGAGTTACACACCCCACAAAGTGAAAGTGAGTGTCTGACAACCCAGCTTAAGGTAAACAATTAATGGCTGTATATTTTAACCAATTTTTTATCTACACATGTTTTTAGGTGATCTGGTTGTGGTAGAACAAGTGGCGGACCCATTTACCAGTGATAGTGCCCAGAGGATGATCGGTGACATCATGGCCTGGAATGGGCAGATTGATCGGATAGAGAACCAAATTATAAACATCCAAAGAGAACTGGTCACTATGAGGCAGGGAATGAAGAACATGATCGATGTTTTAGGGAGAATCTAAGCCCCTTTTCCCTAAAACCCAATCGATCATGTTCTTCATTCCCTTGGAACAACGTTTTTAATGTTTTAAAAACATAGTTT